>NC_055676.1:15167141-15480951 GCF_017976325.1 Chelmon rostratus | reverse complement strand
GCTCTCCTTGGGAGAGTCATCACTGTGGGTGCTCAGAGGCCTCTCTGTTTTGGTGGGAGCTGGTGACTGACGCTGCCTCTCTTCAGGCTGTTTCTCAACAACAGGTGAGGCTGAACGCCTGTTGCTGGCAGGCTGGTTATCTTTCTTTAAGTCGTAAACATTAGTAAGGACTTCTTTCTCCAGGCGGTAAGGGACAGTCTTCTCCTCTGGCTCAGGTTTAGGCTTCTCATTCTCCTTGTCTTCCACTTTGAGAGCCTTGAGAACTGGTTTCTTGATGGGCCCAGTTCTACGAGTCAAGGGGCGCCCAATGGTCTCAGATGGCTGGCTGACACTACTACTGGAACTGGATTCAGACCACTGGCTTTGTGCACTGTTGAGTCCCCCATCTTGTTTCTGGCCTCCATCTCTTTTCCAATTGTCCTTGGAGACATCTAAGGCCTCATCTTGAGATTCAGGGCCGTCTTTTAGATGCTTGTCTCTAGAGTCTTGTTTTGGGTAATCACTATCTGTATGACTCTGAGCAGTGGTTAGCAAGCCTTGGTCATGGTGTTGGTGTTCTCTGTCTGGGACTCGGCTCTGGTAGGCATGATGGGGGAGATCATCTTGGGGGTGGGTCAAGCACTCGTTGGCCCTCTCTTCATATGAATCTTGTTGGGAGCAGGCCATATCACTTCTGTGGGGGGGAAGGGGGAAGCAAAAAATGATGAATGACAAAAACAGACCTACCAAGAGGAGTCTGAGCAGGGATTTATACAGGGATTTTAATCAAAATACAAAAGGATGCCTTCATCAAAGATCTCAAAAATTCACAGGCTCTTATTTTTTTAAGCACAATAACTGACCTATCATCTGGCTGGCCACTGTCTGAGCTTTCATGTTGTCTCTGGTAAGGTGGAGTGAAGCTGCGCAAGGGGTAGCCATCTTGGTTCCACATGGGGTAAGGCTCCGTGGAAGGGGTTCTTCTCTCCTGGTGCAGGTTGGGATGGCATCCCTCATCGGAACCAGGGCTGTTTAAGTGATCTTGATGCATCATGGGTTTCATCATTCCTGTTGAAAACAATCAGTGTTCAAATTGGAGAGTTGTTCCCTGATAGAAAACGGTAGGAAATGGACTGATTTCAAATGTGAAGGCACAGTCATCTTCTCGGATCAGAGCTCACCTGAAGAGTGGACAGCACCAGGGTAGTAGTCCACAGGAGATCGTCCTTGGGCCATGCGGGGATCCATGAAAGGCGGCATCATCATCCAGCGGGGATCAAACCCAAGGACATGTGGGGGATAGTAGCCCCGCTGGGCGTGGCTTGAGCCAGACGGGGCAGGGTGACCTGACTGTTGCCAGTGCTGCATCTTGTACACTTGTTCCTATAGAAAGTATACAACAAATACACTTGTAAGAGATGACGGATAAAATCCACAGTCCCTGTTCCGTGTGAAAATGATGCTGCCATGGTCATTATCCCAGCAGATGTTCTCTGTGAGGGAGAAAATTACCAAGTAGACAAGCAATATAGGATAGCAATTTTTTTCACAGCAGACATTTTGACTTGTGACTGTAAGAAAAGCAAGGGTTGTAATACAACTTTAAAAATAGTTCTATACATGTATCCCAGTAAGCCACGACAGCGTGAAAGCTAGGCAAAGCAGTTTAATGGAATTAAGTCATCATTAATTGTAGAATTTATACATGCTTTTCTTATTGTGCTACATGCTAAAATGTCTTCTGTGATGCTCAACTAACTCTCTTGAGCTGAAGTGAAATGTGGGAAATGCTGCCAAATTTATGAATCCACTGTGCATGGATTTTATTTCAAGTTCTTACATGAGATAACCAAACAAAAAAATGAACTACAATGAACTATCCAATCAAAAACAATTAGGTTAACTCTCTTTACAAGGCTCACTGCTTTTCATGTTGATGTCTGTAACCATAAAACAATCCCTTCTTCAATGAGCTCTTGAAAGCCCTCTTCTCACAAAGCAGCCACTAATACACTGACGCATTAGACTGGGATTAGGATTTAGGGTTAGAAGGGGCATCAGCTGGCACTCACCTGCTGCTGCTGGTGGTGCTGTGGCTGCTTTTGAAAGCGTGGTGGGACAGGTTTGGAGGAATGACGTCCACTGTAGTCTCCAGATGGGGAGGAGGGTTCCTGGCTATCATCCTCACTGCCACGGTAATTAGAGAAGACAGGTTCCTCACGGTAACTATGGCCAGGAGAGTTGTTGGGAGGACACTCACCTGCATCTGGAAAAACATGCACAGAACATGCTTAGATATATGCACTATATAATATGTAATCCTAAATGTACAAGTCTACTTGCAGTGTTTTTACCTTTTGTGCTGTACTGCCAGTTCTCATGGTGACTTTTACTCTGTTCCCTGTTTGGGGACAGTGGAGATTCTTTGCCCTCTCCCTCTTTCTGGCCCTCATCTGTCCTTGATATCTGTCTTTCAGTCTTCCCAAACTTCTCATCCAGCTTTTTGAGTTTTTCAGCACAGGCAGCCAGTCGTTCCTCGCGAGCACGCCGCTCTTCCTCCTCCCTGCGTCTGCGGGCCCTCTCGACAGCTTCTGACAGCTCAGGTGACACATATTTCGCCCTAGCCGGCCCTTGAGTCTGAGACTGCCGCTGGTGATCTTCCTGGTCAGCAAGTGGCTCACCTTGGCTTTTCTGCTAGGATGAAACAGAGACAGTTAGAGGGAGAGGGCTCAGTTTGTTCATAAGTATATAAACCTAGAATTTCCGTCTTGCGGTTGTTTGCCTCCACCACCCAGTCATGTTGCAGTTTACATCCTTGTCTGTTCACACTCATAATATTTGCAGTGAAGACTTTGAAAGAAATTAATAAAAAACATATTTTTGACAAAATGGAAGTTATCACTATATTGGCATGTATGATTCCAGTGAGAAACATGCTGTCTTCCATATTCACTAGAGCTTCATCATATGATGCAATGACAATCACCTGAAGCTCAATATCAGCAGAACCAATAAGCTTCAGTGTCTGACCAAATGTGAAATATGGTCCCAATCTCTCCTTCTGTTCCTGAGTTCTTTGCAGAAGTTCTTTGAGTTCTGAGTTCTTTGCATTATAATGTCAAAGTGAATATGACCTTTGACCTTTTGGGTTTAAATGTCATCACTTCATTTTCTCCCATGAGACATGTGCATTACATTTTGACACAATTAGTGCATGGATTCTTGAGTTGTGGACAAAAATGTGTTTTATGAGGTCACAGTGACCATCAGATTCTAATTAGTCCATCCTTGAGTCCAAGTGCATGTTTGTACCAAATTTAAAGAAATTCCCTCATGGTGGTACCGAGATATTGCACTCATAAGAGTGGGATGGACAACCTGAAAAGATAACGCCTCTGGTCACGATCAACAATGTGTTCTTTGAGAAAAGGTTTTAACGAAGAAATAACTTATTTTATGATTAACTGATTTTAAAAGCGTGGATGCTTGGGTTGGCCATCTGTTTATCTCCAACATTGACATTTTTGGCGATAAAACAAACCACTTCTTGAAAAATTAATTCTGATAGTTTGATTCTGTTTACCTTTCAGGAAAACTGTTTACAAGATGTCATTCTTCTAAATTATGGCAATATAAAAAACAAAGGAGGAGAGATGAAAAACACCCTAGGCCCCATGCCAGATTTTCACTCGGGAAATAACTGTTACATTGTAAGCACCACTATACACCCTAAAATTACTGTCTGCAAAGACCACCTGCTCACACTGAGAACTTAATAGCCTGAGAGACCTGTTTAGTGAAATAAATGATAATTAAATAGGTAGGCCTAAATGTGCAATTCTACTTGTAATATTAGAGACTTTGTCGGACAGATTTTTCACTTTGAAACTGCCCAAAAATCAGAGGCATAATCTGTATTTCCATTATGTCTGTCACATCCTTTGCACTTGCCAAGCTAAAGGCTTGGCAAATAAAAAGTAGTGAGGCACATATCTCTATGGTTACTGCAAGGTCATCTCTTCCAATTCACAATGACAGTCTCACTCGAGGGTGTGCGAGGGCGCACTGCTATTCATATGCTCTGTGGTGTTGCCTTATCCTCTGCAGTCACAGAGGGATTAAAGAACAAGATGCATTTTAACTGCGGATAACATCAATGTTTTAATCTTTGATAAGTAATCTCAAAAGAGGAGGATGAAAGTGGAAAAACACAGTACAGTGTGTAGTTACCGGGGTGTCTGCAGAGAGATATCTGCCGCTGGTCTTCCTGGGAGGCTCGTGATGGTGATGTTGGTAAGAATAACTCTCCTCAGGGCCCTCCTGTGGGTAAGACACCTCACCTGAACTTAGGGAGGATTGGCAGTCACGCTGGATATCTCTCTCCCTCTCCCACTCAGTCCTTAAAAGATAATGGATCAAAATTAAACCAGGAACCCTTGAAATGATAGCAAAAACAAAAAAACAAAACACAAAAGTGGGAGCTTATTTAGAACAATAATAAGCTATGAGGAAAGCAGTCTCACCACATCTTGGTTTTATCACCGTGTTCTTCTTCATCATCACTGAACTTGAGCTTCTCACTATAATCGACTTCCTCATGGAGTCCTGAAAAAACAATGTACTAACCATTAGCACTAGTGCTGTGGTACAGGATCTAGAGCACTGGGAACAGGTATTGGTATCCATTAGCATGTTTTCAGCCGTTAACTGGTTAACGACCGTACATTAGTATTTAGCAAAGACCAAGACCTGAGGGGCCTTTATAAAGGGTTTTTGAATTAAATTTTAGTTTAAAGCAAAGGTGTAAAATTATTTGTCAACTGTGACAAACTAAATTCTTTTGTTACTGACAAATGTTTGCCTCTAAGTCAAATGGACAACAACACTGCTAAAAGGAAAGATCTGAGAGAAACCTCAATCTCTGCTGAGAATGCTCAGTTACCGAACTGTGTCTGAATAAAACAAGCTCAAAAGAGGGATGACTGCAACATAAATCTAGCTAAATGAAAACCTAAACTAGCTGTCCCGAGCAGGTACGCCAACGCATCCTACTTGTCTAATACAGTTCCTTGAGTCAGGTTTCTGACTAACTGACCATTTTAACCCAATGCCCTGAGCCACAAAATGTGACACAAGCTAACACTACAGATGGAGCTGGATCTGATCATCTGTTAGAGCTACCTTGAATTGTCAGGATAAAGTATCCAAACCTTTCTGTCTCTTTATGTAATGTAACTTTACTAATTCTTGTGTGTATGTGAGATAATGCCTCAAAACCAGAGCAACTGCACAGATTTTCATCTTGTAGCTTGCCTGGAATACAATGGCTGCAGGCTAAGGAGACACTGCTGAAGTCTTACTAGTGGAGTCAGAGCAGTGAATGGTAATCAATGCTGGCATATGATGAGTTATTCAGCAATACCTCACACGCAAACTATGGCCTGTGAATATTCAGAAGTAAGTATCACACAGTTGACTGAAATCTCTTATTTGGCCTCAGTATAAGAAGGACCGGAGACAGTTAAACAACTCCAAGAAATACTGACCAGCCCATCCATCCTCGCAGTCATTGTCAAGTTCATCCAGATCCTTCAGGTCCTCTGGATTAATGATGGCCGGGCGCTGTGGTCTGTCACCAGGCCTACGGATGGGCTGAGAAGACAGTCGAGGTGGAGCGCGGACAAAGCGGTTCTCTCTTTTCACATCACCACTGTAATCAGTGATGGTAAAAAAGACAAACAGAAATCGTCAGTTGCCACAAACCTTTCAGGAAAACATCTTAAATAACAGATAAATGCTCTTGCTTTGTCAATGTACTTACTTGGCAAGTTCAGGTTTGGCATAGCTCTGCCTAAAGGAGGGCTTGCTGTCAAATCGGGCTGGGGCTGCAACAGTGGTGGGAACATGGTCTGTACCCGGGGCTTCACGTGTCTCTTTAGAGCACATCTGAAAATGGCGGGATGAAAAGTTTTTAATAGAAATACGATGAACCACCACAAAGTTTTGATGATTTCTGATTTTAAAACCAGTAGATCGTTTCATAAAAATGGCCTTCAGGAGTCATATAGTACTTACAAATGCGGGTAACATGTCATGGTAGACAGCAGTTGAGGTGTGGTGAAGCTGGTACTGCAGGGCAGTAGGGACGGTTGTTCTGCGGACAGGCTGGGCGGGTCGCAGGGAAGGCTCCTTGGGGTCAAGGACTGGTGACTGAGCAGTCACTACACTAGAAGAGGTTGTGCCGGTGGTAGTGGAGGGGTGAGATGAGGCTTGAGGGGTGCCGGTCTCACCCAGGGCAGTGATCTTACCCTCAGGATCTGCTGGCAGGCCGAGGGTCAGGGACGAGGGTTGAAGGTTCCTGCCACCACCTTCCCTCCAGCTCGTCACATCTTGAAGTGGGAAGAGGGAGATTTCAGAAATCGGGATGAACAATGGAATAATGCGCACAGACAAAATATGAAATTAAAAGTAACATCGCACTGTTCTCAGCATCATATGTGTCTGACAGGAGTTCATTTTGTCGTGCAAAGTCAAACAATGCTCTCTGTATCACTGCAACAGCCAATAGAGAACATCCTTAATTGCCATAGAAACGTAAAAGAACCACGGCTAGTTTCCCCAGGGCATCCCATTGTTGGAATGTGTTTCTTTTTGTTTATCAATGAGCCATTAATGTGTTCCAACAGTATCATTATCTTACAGAGTGTCAAAACTCTCGTCCCCAATTTAATACTTTGCTTTCCAGCAGACTTTATCTCTAATCTATGAGATTGTCAGCAAATTTCTAAGACTTAAAACTTACTCTGGGGGCGGAGGCTTGGTCCGGGCCCATACGACGGATCGAAGCCGCTTCTTTCCTTGCCAGCCCTGTCCTGTTCTCCAGCTGCTTTCAGCGTGGGAAATTCCTCGTGAGAGAAGGGCTGAAGTCGGTTTGAGGCCCTTGAACCTGATGTTGTCATTAAAAGAAGTGACATAAAGAAAGATGTTTGGCGGACTTATGCAAACAGAAGAGTGTTGTGGGGTCATAATCTGGACAGCATTACTATTCACCATTAGCATGTGATTTGATTTTCAGCACTCCGCTCTCAGTTAAACATTATACACAATCAGATGACTCACCATCTTGCTCTACTGCCTTTCCATTTAGCTGGGCCCATTGCTTTGGTCCACCTGTGTTTGTGTTCTGTGGAAATGATCAAAATCAAGGTCAGAGTCTAATAGCTGCATTAGGTCTCTCTGACCTTTGAGACATTTTCCCTCATTCTTCATATAGACTATTTTCCTCCTGATAGATAGAAAGTATTAACAGTATAAAGTTATTTTTTTGTTCAAGGCTGCAGCTCTCAAGCTGAAATTGCTTATAGAGTTGGGCATATCTAACACATACTTGGACACGCTGACTGTGATTCTTGCCAAAAAGTTCAAAATGGATAATTAAAGAGCAACTGTTTCGTCACGTTTATTGAAAGACTGCAGTGTGAGTTTTCTAGCACAAAGGGGGCCTTTTTGACTTTCTGGATATAATTAATGAAATCTGCACTGGATCATTTATATTAAAGAGGGCTTTTCAAAGATCAAATAGGTGACAGATCTTTGGTGACACAATCTTCATTATGGTAAGAATTGGGAAGAAATGTCCCAGGTTGAATGCAGCCAGAGCCACACATACACACCTCCTGGTTGGCTACCGGTGAGGGCTTCTGAAGATTGGAGACAGATTTCTGTAAAGCCAGCTGCGGCTGCAACTCCGGCAGCTGTGGTATTGATGCAATAGAACTACGAAGAAGAAGAAGAAGAAATGTCAGTTTTTTGATAGTTAGTCAAAGCTGTCATATGTACTACGAGATGATACATTGTTGCATCTTTACAAAACCCAAAGCTTTATTTCACTTTTTCCTGGTGTTGAACAAGGATAAAAGTGTTTGTTTAGAGGTAATGCTGGTCTCAGAATGCACCTCTCCATCACACCCAGTGTAGTTCTTGCCGTTTTAATGCTTGACAGCCTACATTTTTATGACTGAAAACTACAAGCTCCAAAGGCTGCTAGAAGACCACGAACATAAATTAATACAAAAAATTACTTCAAGCACAGACGATTTACCTAAATGCTGATATGATTAGATGAGTAGTAGTTTGCAGAGTCTTAACCCTTCTCCCCTTACCTCTTTTGATCGGGTTGTTCCTGCTTGTTCGCCCATCCTGTACCGTCTTTAGGCACAATAATCACGTTAGGATCGTTTCCTTTGTTTTCGGACTTCAAGCTCGGCAGGTGAGCAGGTGGGGGCATGCGCCGGGCTGTGGCCACTTTGCCAAGACTCTGCAAGCCATGTCGCGGAACAACTGAGAGAGAAAACATGGGCGGATAAAGCACAGGGGGTGAAATTAAGACAGGGATTGAAAGAGGGCAACAGAGACGTAAAGAAAGTATTTAAGTAAAAATAACCTTACCTGTGTTTTTCTGAGTTTCTATTGATTTTCCCTTGTACTTGTCAAATAGGCTGAGTGAGGAATACTTGCTTTTCCCATCCTTGGACTTGGTTATTTGCCCCAAACGATCGGACATTGCGATGTAATGTCATCGAGTATGGAAATTTTTCTTTGCGCCTCTTCCCAGTGCCTTCTGATTCTACAAAAAGAAGAGCAGAAAAAATATTGAGTCTTAGGTATGTGGGGTTTTCGACTGCTACCATGTGACTTTGGGCATTATCTAGATTTTGCCGATACTGAACTGAACTGAATTTTAGGTTCTTCTCACATGGCTCCAGTATGAAAAGAAACCAAGGAAACCATAGTTTTAAAAGCTAAAACCCATATTTTCAGAAGAGTGCGACTGGGAAAAGCGGCAACTGTAATTAAGGTATTGTATTATTTTTTTGGTTACCAAAAGAAGAAATGTATATGCATTATTCATATTTTTAGGGGCAAAATCAAATCATTGACAGATGGGGGGGAGTTAAGAAACTATACCTCTTGTTCCATCTGGGCTTAATGGTGCAACAGACAAATACTTAAGTACTACAAACCTAGTATCTTTTCATAAACAAACCTCACATAACACTAAGTTGCTTTAATATACGTCAATGCTGAGTCTAAAAACCACCAAATTTTAATCAAGCTCTATTAACAGCGTTTCTGTGAATGTGTTTGTGAATTTATGTTTACATACAGGACAAAAAGATCTGAACAGCAATAGCGTATAACTGTGAAATTATTTTTTTATCATACTGAAGTAAGATGTTTAGACTATTTACTTTTGCAGAACTTGTGTTACTGCGATCTACCAGAGAAATATTACCATGGAAAACTGTTGACAGCTCACTCTGAGTTACTCTGAGAAGCCAGGACATTGTTTCTGGAATGACAAACTACTAGTAAGTTTAGTCAAAGGTCATTTCTGAGGTTTTGTGAACCACAAACAAAATTCTACTTGCCTCCATTGTACTGAGACGAAAGCATTGCTTTCAGAAGAAAAACAACTCAAGAATTTTTCATTATTACTACTTGGGTTAACTGACTGTTTTATGAATGAATTAAACACAGCTAATAAAATCAAGCCATGAAGGTTATCATTGCAACAAGAGAAATTGAAGCTTAACAGCTAAAAATAACCACTGTTTAGCATATGTGCCCATAGTTTGCACTTGGTGTGTAGAACTGATGGGTACAGTATAGGTTGCAGTGACCATTAAGCATGAAACAAAAGCGGTGCAGTGGACTAGAGAGAGCATTCTGATTGTCTTTTCAGCTTAATCCCATTTAC
The DNA here is from genome assembly GCF_017976325.1 of Chelmon rostratus. Taxonomy (NCBI): domain Eukaryota; kingdom Metazoa; phylum Chordata; class Actinopteri; order Chaetodontiformes; family Chaetodontidae; genus Chelmon; species Chelmon rostratus. Next base: position 15,471,212 of record NC_055676.1, on the reverse strand, counting down.
CCTTTTAGTTTTTCTTGTCTTCTTCCACAAGCAAAGCACGGCCTGGAAATGCCAGTACAAAGTCAATAAAACAAAGGCAAAGCAAATCTTTATAATGCCAGTACCAACTTTTCAATCAGACATACTCTGTGTGCAGTGAGAGCATATGAAGAAACTGTTAAATCGGATTCACAGTGACGTATGTTTGGTTGGATAGTTTGTTCTGTGATGCTTTACACACTAAAGACACGTTTTTTCCTCACACTGGGGCAGACGTGCATGTAGGCGGTCAGATCGGTGCTGTGTATAGTTTTTGCAATGTGTTCATGTGCAACTTTTAACAAAAGATGTGAGCCAATGTGAGGCGACCTATCGGTCACCCTTTGTCGGCACTAGTTCTTCTGTATGTCAGGGCCCTGTCCACACAGAGATCACAACCATTTCTACTGCGACCTCAGCGGCATCACAATTGTACAGAAAACCACTGGCAACATCTCAGCTCTGATCACGGTTGCTCATAGCATGGCTCGGAAGTCAAGTATCATAAACATATGGAAAAATACCCTGTGTGCTCAGGTAAACCATGTGATTAAAAAAGTATGGTATGAAGCAGGTACTGTCATTGCCCCTTAAATGCACATTTGATAATTAATGAAGAAGTGTGATTTGCTCAATATTTTCATCTGATGTGGAGGTTCACTTCAACCTCAGATTTTGTTTATTCCAAATACTGTCCTGAGGGCAGAGAGGCCAACAAGTCAAACTCTAAGACACATCAGAGGCAGAGTTCATTAAAAAATAATTACTGCTATTTTGTACAAATACATACTTTACAAACAACATTAAGTTGCTGTGAGCAGCTGTGATTAAAACCAATGCTATGACTTGCTGCCCTCCATATGTCTATAGGAGAGGGCACGCAAGTACGTTTGAACAAAATGAAATGACTGTTCACTTTTTAACTCAAACCACTGAAACTGGACATCAATCAGAGCATCCCCGTCATGTTTTTATTTTGCCACGTATTTTTAGGTTTAACAGAAAATATTTCACAATGAAAACAATTTAGGTATATGGATTATCCTGAGTAACAGACATTGTTTCTTGCACACACCCTTTTAATTTTTGTTTCATGCTTTGAACACCATAAAATGTGGCACCTCATCACCAAGTGTGGGCTGCAGATATCTCAAAACCTTGACTACATCTGTAAGATTAGACCCCACTAATGGTGAGGGGGAATTTTTTTGTGCTAGTTTGGCTCTCAATTTTAAATGAGTAAGCATCTGACATGTTTTAGCACTTTATTTAAACCAAAAAGTATGAGAGACCATGCTCTTGTTGGCAGGAAGTAAGCGTCATGATGTTGCCATGCAAAGAGTCTCTTCTCTTCCCTGGTTGTAACTCCATTTCCATCTATTCTTCCCTTCCTGTTGAGCTCTTTTGTATAACTGATGTTGTGTTTGTGGCTTTGACTTGTGGTGCATGTTTTCATAAAGAAGGAACCATGTTCTCAAGGCACTGAGTTAAGCTTTCGCATGCTCTGTGCTATAGTTCACATCTGAGAAAACCCAAATCATAAGTTACAAGCATACTTGAATAACATGAAATTGTTAGGACCAACTGTTACCTATGTAATGCAGCAACTATAACTTCTAACAGCATTAACTACAGACATATACATAAATATGTGGATACATAAAGCAATATGAAAGACACTGCAAATGGAAAATATAAAAATAAAAGGCAATGCATTGATGTTTACCAGTTGACCTCTCATGTGAAGTTACATGAAAGCGGATGTGGGGTCTAAGTGAAAATTAGGAGGCATTTGATTATTTGTAAGCTTTATCTAAACTTAAATTGCCAGACACTTAAGTACAAACAAACAACTGCAATAACAGATAACAATCAATAAGCAGGCAGATTTATTTTCATTTATCTAACATGAAACAGGTTTGAGGAAAGACACTCACATCAGAAGAAGTCCATACCCCGGCAAGTGTTTTCTAGTTCAATGTTATGATTCATGGCCAAACATGTTCTTCAAGTTGAACATTTTTATGATGGCTACCAGCGCTCACATTTCAAAGTGACTGACACCAACCAACACATAATGTGGGTCAGGCTTGTGGTTAAATGTTCTTTTTTTTTTTTTTAATTATATGGCCTTAGCTACGCTTCAATAGTCCACAGCTGATGTTATGGCTATTATACACAAACCTATGCAAATAAATATCGTTTGAGCCCAATACCAGTTCACACAATCCATAAGGCATGGGAGGCTGCTCGGTTAAAGCTCCGCATAGGCGTTTTACCGGGACTTCTAAAGAAAAATACCCGTCCATCAAGGTCGATTTAGTCAAGTATTAAAATTATCATGTCAGGCCATTTCCTCCTACCTGAAATTCAGAAAAAACAGAATTCTTATAAGGACCACCAAATTACAAATGTACCATTAACGTTAGTTAACGCTCCCTTGAGTTTGATTTGGAAGCAGCTAGCGTTATTCATTTCTTGACTTTTAGACTTTAAAAGGTATTACCACCAGACAACTGGAAAAAAAAACATAAGTACTTAAAATTAATACATTGGCTGTGATTTTAACATACTTATTCTGACAGCAGAACAACGTTTGACCTCATTAACGTTAGTTATTGGTGTCGTTACCTCCTTAAAAGCTAATGCTAATTCCAGCACATGAAGCTGACATCAGTCAGTTGGCTGTACGAAAACAAAAACACAATCTTGCCATCTCAAGTAGCAAGACAAAACATAAAAGCGGTTTTGGCAATGCAGCAGTTTGTGGACTACCCAACATTACCTTCAAGTGTAACCTAACAACATAAACGTCAAAAGAGACCCTAGGTGCAGTCGCTAGCCATCACTGTTAAAATGTTAGCTAGTGGCTACAGAAAATAGCTATGTAAACACCAAGCGCTGGTGGCCAAGGTCTTGTAGAGCTGTGTATCATTATTTTTTACCACACCTTAGGCTGCGAAGATTCAGGAAAACGTGTGGTTTTCTATTTATTCAAGATAGCACACGGGCAAAACAGTCCACAACCAATTGCTCTTACTTAGCATCGGCTAGCTCCGACAGTCGCATCTTGTTCGAAAACTAGCTAAACGGCAATCCCGTTTAACTTCAGTCTTAAATTCCAAAAACAACCTTGACAGGTCGGGGTTTTTCAGTGCTACACTGCTTGGCACTATTAAACACACTGTTTTATATGGGGAGTCTCTAAATCACTCAGACCCATGATGATATTTTCAACCTTTCTTGGCTTTGAGATCGGTCAGACGACAGGGATGGGAATGTAGGACAAGGCGATTAAAAATGGCTGCTGCACAGAACAAAGCAACAATAAAACTAGGCAGCGGAGAAGACAAGCAAAAGTGAAGATTTGGCAGGACCATCCGCATCCATAACTCACCGATTCAACGACTTAGTGTACCTTCTGATCAGTGACAGTGATATATTTCCACAAAATGTTGTCTAATCAAAGGATGGATGGCGATTGTAAAGCCCAATCTTCATAGGTTGAACCGATTGCAGTGTTGTTGCTGGGGTCCTACCCGGCCTGGAAATGAACAGGCTGTGTAGGCTGGATCGGCTCGCATGAGAGCGTACTACGTCACCAAATGACGTAAAACACAACGAGCACCCCCTGCTGGATGATTTCTGCACTTACAGGAACACCCTTATCTTCTGCAAAGTTCATTAGTTTTATTATCAGTACAAGACAACAAACTGCAGAAAATGTCACTGAAATAAAAGAAAAATATACTCTGACATTTACAGGCATATTGACTTTTAATTCAATTAACTTTACAATAATGAACTTTAATTACGATCGTGTTCTACCTGCTGAGCCACAGACCTTAGTGAGGTTTGGGCACTGGGTATATCAAACTTCACTATCTATCAAACTCTAAAATACAGAGATGATGACCTCTCGTGACATCTGCAATCATCTTAATTGACATTGTTTTATTGCTGGCAGCAGCCTGGAGGAATAAATTGTGGGCTTATGTACAACTTACAAAGAGCACCCAAACCTGACATGGTGCAACCCACATGCTTTGGTCTGAGTTTGTAATGTAACATGTACAGTGTGAAAGCAGAGGTAAAACAGATACTCAACGGTAAGAGAAACGAAATGACAGACACACAACGAGTCTCCCAAGTTGATTAGACTGGAACGGTTTCAGTATCGATTTGCATGTATGCTGTATTGCATGTTAATGTTTTGTTTTATCCACAGTGTTGATACTTCCATCTCCCATGTGCAACGAATGACTCATTTCAGGAATCATAACAAGATTCATCTGCAATGTCTTGTGCATTCACCCTTTTCTTTGCAAATCACAGTCTTTGTTTGCACAGCTTCCAACTCACTGACTCCTTGATGCATCATCTTGAAAGTTAATTTTGTTTTTAATAAAGTTCAAATATCTGTTCATGTAAGTATTTTGCATATGGCGATTTGAATGTACAGCAATACTGTAAATCAAATTATGTATGATGAATACATTTTTAATCACATACACAGAGAAGTGAGCTCTGAAATGTGAGCCTTTCATTTCAGAGGGCTTAACAGTGAACTCAGCTGTGCCTGCCTTTACATTCACATTGTCATATCCTGGCTTTGATCTCATTCTCGGTATGACTAATTCTTCTTACTCATACGACTGATCTCTTACTGAAACTGTGTCTTTTATTCAACTAAAACTTTTCCACCTGTAAAATTTACAATCTGCTCTTCCCTCATCAAACTTATCAGTGCAGTTATGTAGCTTTAACAATAAAATATGATATGGCTTTAATAAATAAAGACTTTGATGGATTTCCCTTATTTTGTTTGTAAAAAAAAAAATTACTGTCTTCTGTAATTTCTTATTAACATTACATCTGCTCCTCTTTACAAGAAAGTTGTCTGTAAACAAGCAAATTCTGCTGAGGGAGCTCTTCAGTGTGACCTAATTTAACAAATGTATATAAGGTCAATTCAAAGGACAGCATTAGACAATGAATGTAAAGCAAAGAACATTCAAATCTAGGGCAACAGCAGCAATGATCAAATTTAATTTCAATGGGTTGATGCTTTTTCTTTCTGCTTTCCACATCTTTAAATTAACAGGCTGATCTTCACAGGTCAAAGTCCGCTTTATTAATTAAGGCTACGTTATAAGGTTTGTGATTTGGATCTTTTTTCGAGCAGCTAATAAACTAATGGCAGCTAATGAACCTTGCCAGTGCTCATACTGGTCAGACAAGACTGGTTCCTGGACATTCCTCTAGAGGGAGCACTTGTTCAACCATTCGTTTCAAAAGGCTGCAAATGTCCAGCTACTGTATGCTTTTCAAAAATCACAAAAAGACAGTAATATTGGCGTTGCTCTAGCACATACATCACAAAAATGTTAAAAACAATCACAAAGCCATATTTTTAGTGACCCTATTCCAACTACAAACAAAAAAGAATGATGGAGAACATGAATTATCATGCAATTTCATCACAAATGTACATTAACAGCAACCATTGAGATACAGTTTGGCCCAAACCAGTTTCTCGGGAGTTTACTTCATTTTATGCAGCTATTTTACACACTTTTATTAGCCTGCAGGGCTTTCAGGGGTGATCTATTACACAAATACACAAGAAACATTCCCGAATGTACTAAAATCCAAAAGCACTGACAATCACCAGAATACCTGTGTGGGATTATAACATGCACAGAGCTACATACCTGCAGCATGCACTGAGGTCAGTGGCACCTAGAAGCTTGTGGTGTCTAATGTTCCCTCTATCTCTTGTATTCGCAACTCAGAGCATGACACAAAGAAAGCACAAAGACACAACAGTAGGACGTGTGGTGTCTGTTGAGTCAGTGCATGTGGACCCTGCAGAAACAGGCCCGAGAGCACTATCAGCACTTACTCACAGGGATATTTTGGGTACATGCTATGCAGGGTTGTGGAGGCCTGGAATTCGCAGCAGAATTAAACAAACCTGCACTGGGACAAGCTGTAATTTGGTGATGCTGCTCGTGTTTTGCTGTATTAATGCACATTTTATTTCACCATGAGAAAGCTCATATAACACGGTGCCAAGTCAGGCTGCTGCAGCTGGATAACTATCACTTCCTCTTTTCTCTCTGTGTGCATACGTGTCAATATCAATTGTGTTTATGTGAAAAGTTTGTCACGATGGTGGCAGTGGCTTGCTTGCTTGCTGGGACTTAATATCAGAGTTAACCTCCTTCTACTCCACATCTTTTGACATGTGGTCCAAACGTACTTCAGATGTTTGGCAACTTCTTCTAATGTATGTACATGTCAGTACATACATGACATGTAACACATAAGAATGACAACTCTTACCCTCGGACTCTCTGCCAGAGATTATTTTTGTAAAGCAGTTTCTGTTCCTGCTATCTGAACTGTTTCAGACGCACACACCAATACATTGGTGTTGTTTCCTGTCAGATCTTTCTGTGGTAAGAGTAGTGTGACAGGAAGCTAGTGTCAAACCTTATTTAGAAGTATTGTTGCATTAATACATGAATGTTTGTCCTCTTAGTCAAGGAAATAATTTGGTCTAAAATGATAGGCAAATGTAAGACTAAGACATAAACACTGTTTATTGATAACAAAACATTCAAGCTTTATGTCAAGTGAAGCCCTAATTTGCATGCTGCAGAGCTCTAGTTGCATTGCAGCTGAAGATGTAATCGTGGATCTTCACATTTCTTTTTCAGTTTGATGTCAGGATAGGAAATACATTCGTGTAAGTGTAAATTTGTGTAATTCATTCTAAATGACTAAAAATGCAAAAATAATGCATCAACTGGAAGAACACATTTTAGAAGTGAGAGAAAAGTCACATATCAGACAGAGTCTAGTTCAAACCTTTACCTGAAAAAGTACAATAACCACGTCAGAGCTGCGTCACTGCTCGAGACCACAGACCACACTTCTTTATTCTTTTGCTGACCATGTTGTGCACCATGTGATGTCTTGCTGTCCATGTGATGCTTGAAGCAATCAAAGCAATTTGTCGTGGACTTCCCTTCCTTCAGCTGATTCATGAACATGATTCATCACATCATGTTTAATGGTGTTTTCCTCATTCCAGTTGGCAAACATTCGAATTTCATTAGAAAATGTTTGCCTTGGATGATCACTACACCCACGCTTAAAAGCAACCACTATCCACCCAGAAAATGAATGTAAAAGCAAATAATTTCGACCGTTATTGGCCTTTTTGTGTTCACGCATATAAATAAAAAACACAAAGGCATCCACTATTTATTGACAGCCCACCTCTGTTTATTTATGAGATGGAGAAACAAATTAAAACCATGATATACACATTCCTGTCCAGAACAAAGCAAACTAACGTACACAAAACCGTATTTGACCACCAAACCAATGCACTGAAATGTGTTTGCTAGAAAAAACAGGTTTCATTCAAAGGTCCATTAAAAAAAAAATAACACATTTAGAAAAGAAATGTATTGTTCAAAATTGCTGTCATTCATACCACACACACACACTCACATGCACATTAACACACACACGCTTCAGTTGTTTTGTGGGGCACAGAATCAGTATCGCTGACAAACCATAGGCAGCTGTTGGGCTAATGTGCAGACTGCAGCAGCCTGAAATAAAATAGCTAAAGAAATATCTGTTATATTAAAAAAAAACAATTAAAGCATAAATGGCACATTGAAGGAAATTATTCGACCCCAGCTGCATCAAAAATAAGCTCATATTAGATAAACGTACAGTAAAAAGACCAAAATCCAAACAGAGATAGACAAATGCACGAGTCATGCCTACTCAGTGTTCAGCAGTGTTCAGCATGGTTTCACTATCCCAAAACTGTGAGCACAGTTACTAACAAGAAAAAACCCTTGTGAAAGCAGGAAGAGGTAACAGAGAAGGAGGAAGTAAAAGGAAGTAGCATGGTGACAAGAAAGAGTTCAGTTATGGATGAATCTTACCAAAGTTCATACTATGTGAGAATCAATAATCTAAAGAAAGGAGAAGAAAAATCTATAAAGAAAAATCAAAAGCTTGACTCCTACATGTACGCTTTCATCAAATCATTGTCAGTTTGCAGTTATCTTGATTTTCCCTTTATTAGTAGTGCTTAATTGAAATTAAGCAGCAGTAGAGGTGTGTTTTTATAACGGTCTCATGACCTGCCAGTTTTCGGCGTTACATGCAAGCCACCATCGGATTCCAAATGTTAATGCTTCTCCTTTCAAACCCTGCGATAAGAACATCGGACCCTTGCAAAAATAACTTCACAAGGCTCTGACATTGCGATGTTAGTGTATCAAATAAGCCTTGTGTGCTAGCATATCAAAAGCTCAGAAAAAGGGGCTCCAGCTGAGGGTGCTTATGGAAATAAGAGTCTGACAGGTGCTTGACGAGAGCCACACCGTCTCCATCAAGGTAAAATGGAGCATGCCCAGTGCGAAGCCACACACCATGTCAGTGAGGTGGTGTTTCCCCAGCAGCACCCGGGACAAGCCCACCAGGAGGGCCCACAGCACCAGCAGGATGCGAAGCGGCACGGCGAGGACCAGGTGGGACAGCAGGAACTTGGAGACCATGGCGGCCCGGCTGGCATGAGCAGCAGGGAAGGAGTAGACGTCCATGGCGACGCAGTCCATGAAGCCCGGCGTCATCTCCCAGGGTCCCCTGCGCTTCACCAGCCTCTGGACTCCAGCCACAGTCATAACATCAAGAATGAGGGCTGTCATGAAAAAAAGATTCTTTGCTTAAACACAACAATGTAAAAACAGGTAGAAGAAGAGTAACAAAGTGAAAGTAGCCATTGTGCAGAAAAATGGCCCATGAGTGTGATATATTATTACCTATGACATTATTAGGTTGTTAATACTGATACATTAACACATATGCAGCATTTTACTGCTGTAACTGCTGCTGGTGGGCCTAGTTTTAACTTTATACGTCATATAGCCTTCAGATATACGAGAACAGTTGTGAGATGATTAAAGACATAGGAAAGAAGAAGAAGAAACATTCGGCTTTGGACTTTGCTCAAACCTTTAGATTTTGTGAAATATCGGATAGTTTTACCTCTTTGAGGCAGAAAACAACTATTCAAATCAAACCTACGGAGAGGACTCAAGTGGAAAATGTGACAAAGCTTCAGGTTCAACCAAAGAGGAATTATTTCCTCCAGACGTTGGTGATCTCTTGACTTTCCCAGTGTTGCCACCACCAGGTTTGACTGAAATGATTTTGTAACTTTGTTTAGATAAGCGCTGTACGAGTAAAGTTATTATCATTTATCATTACTTTGGTGTCGAGTGCTAATTAGCAAATACTGGCATGCTAAACTAAAGATGATAAACATGGTTAAAATTATATCTTCTAACATCAGCATGGTGGCATTGTCATTGTGAGCATTTTAGCTCTTGAATCAGGCCTACAGACTCACGGAGCCGCGAGCGAGGCTGCAGACTCTTAGGCTTGATAACTGTTAACAATGGTCAAAACAATAAAGTGATATACAGATAATCAACAGACTTTTTGGTTTTATCAAGACTTTTTAAACAATATAACTCTTCAGAAAAGCGGAATAAAACTACAGTCCTTATGTAAACAGATATCTTGGTGACCAAGAATAACCAATAAGGCATACAACACTGGGTAGCATTTGCTTTGAGTCCACATACCAGACATTTGCAGATGCCTTTTTTAGCTCCATAGCACTCCCAAAAATATCCCTACCAACGCCACCTTTAACTGTTCAAGTCTGCCATCTTCACACACACTCAACCAGCCCGGCGCTAAATAACTGTCAGTTGTCTGACATATTGGTTATGCTTCCCTGCTTCTCATTCCAGTCGCCCACTCTCCGTCCTAACGGGGCCATTATTTTAAACTTCTATTCCAGCTCTTTAAAAGCAGGCTGGCGAGGTGGTGTCATACTCATGTTCGCTGGGGGAAAAAAAATGTAAATGCTAAAACAAGAGATGAAGGAACAAAAGGGAGGTGGGCTGGCTTGTGAAAAGGACAGGAGCTGGGCTAACAATGAAACTGGTGAAATGCGAGGGGGGACAGTTGTGGTGTTTGCCCCATGGTGTCCTCTGGCAGTCTACAAAGCACTGATGATGCATCATATTAGCAGCTGTAAGGAGAAGCCTGTTAGTGGTGCCTCTCAGCTGACTAACATAACAGTGACGATTTAGCTCATTTAAGCAGGTTTGTTTGGCCTCATCAGCACCTTAAATGACTAAACTCTTCAGGAATGTGGGGATAATTGTGCAAAATTCTGTTTTTTTCCAGAACAAAGCTCAGACAAATGTGTCTCCTGTGCTGGCAGATTGAGTGACTCCTTCGTTCCAGTCAGGATTTTACTGACTAGTGCACTGCTGCTACTGTAAAGACTTTGTTCAGTGTTCTTGCCAGTGAAACACTGTCAGGACAGACAGCACATCTGCAGTCAGCACACTGCAATAACATGTTCGAAGTCAGCCCCAAGTCAGTCAGTTATTGATCGCACAAAAACTGTTCTGAGCATCCAGACACTCTCCATCTGAGTCGGATTGTGGGAGCTGCTCAGATTCACTGTTCAAGGGGAAACAGCTATATTGAGAATGGAAACTCTACCCCTAAGATGTGTAACAGGTGTGGGCAGACGATTGGCTGGGCGGTCAAAGATCAACTTGTATTGTGAGGAAATCCCTTAATGCCCATTGTTTCTCACACCGGAAAATTAAAATGAAAGAATACTAGAAAGACACTTTATTCTTTGCTTCTTCTTTCCAGAGTCAGCAAAGGTGAGTTTTAGTGAGCAGCAGACGATTGAGAAACTGAACACCTGTCTAGTATCTATGGCAACACAAAGGTTGCTCAGTTAATATGAAAATACCTACAACAACGGTCTGCAAAAACTGGCTTTTTGGCCACTTGGGGGCAGCAGAAAAAATGGCAAACAACACTGACATATCACCACCTTCTCGGTTGATTTGGAGAATTTGTTCACAAACTGGTGCGAATGTCCACATCCAGCAGACACGGAACAACATTAGCATTCATTTGGAGTTGTGTGTAAATTCACCTGGCGGACGTAAGTTGAGTATTCGTTTTTCTTTTGTCTCTATTTTTGACGCCACCAACTCCAGAGCAAAATACCTGTTTCTTTAGCAGCCAAATGCAGCACTACGTTCACCAGATAGTCGCTAATTTGATTCATTTGCCGTTTGGTGCTGGGAAGGCAGTTTAGATTTTAGAGCTTATTTTAGAGCAGTTGGAGTAAAACAAGTTGCAGGCTGGATGAAACGAGTAAGAAGCCACTAAAAAAGCCGCTTCAAAGCTTCGTAGATCTGATGGGTCCTGCACAGTCGGGTGAAGATGCTCTGGTTTTGTCGCTATGAGTGACCTATTTCACATACAAGTAGTCCACGTGATCCATCATTGATATAAAAAATATTGATTACAGCTGCTTTAAAGATTATGGCATTGCTAAATTCATCTGCTGCCCCTTGAAATAGCATATAAAGCTAAATACTGAGCTATCTGTTCCAGCAAGCATAATGACAAATGACAAAAAAGACAAAACTGTGTGAGCATGGCCGAACCATGTCTGATTGTTACTGTCACCACCCATGTAGGCCCCAACTACAGTCTAGGAAGTTTGAGTAAGACTACACCAGACTCTGCCTCATTCAATTTTGCACAAGTGGTGATAGTGATGATGAATTGCAGTGCAGTTGTGTAATTAGCAACGCCCACTTTTGATGGACACATATTTACCACCTTCCACTGTGCATTAAAAGTGCGTTTTAGGAATCTACTCACACAAGATAAACATTAAATATGTCAAGCAAAAAGTGTAGTCGCAACTAAAAAGCAACCTTTTTGGTTTTTGTATGATTTTTTTCTGTTTTTATGCTTGAAACAGTCATGCTTTTTCACTCTTAAAATAAAAGATATTCAAACTGAATCTACAATATACAAACATGGTCTTTTAGCAACGTTCTCTAAGGGCCTAGTTCATGCATAGGTTAATTAATCAGTGCCATTTTAGCATTTTGATGCCTGAAGCATCTAGCAGTTGTATACATACTTATTCTTTGAATGAATGTTAGAATAAGACCCGTGCATGATATGAGGCAAACTTGGTTTCTTTGAAAAATGGAGTAACTAGGTCAATGGAGCAACTAAGTTACACAGAAGAAGAAAACAGAAAACAGCAAAGCAGAACTACACTGCAGCTGAGGATGTTCCAAGGACAGGAACATCCTCTGCACAGTCAAGGTCTGCTGACACGCTCAGTAGTCTTTTAGACAGTCTCACTTATTGTGTGACTACAACTGTTTTTAAAACACTATCTGGGAACTATTCCTACACTGCACGGTTCATACGCTCATGACAGTGGACTGAACTAAACAGTACCTGACAGGCAGGTCGGGGCTGATTACTTTCCTGTTAGGTGTAAACAAAACAGAATATTCCCCGCCCACTCTTCAGTTCATATGCATATTTTCTCCTGACAGACCTCAGTAGGCTACAAATTATCCTGGACCTGCAAAAAATGAACAAGCATTTGTGGCTGAACAATGTCCCAAACACAATACAACCATGTCCCAAATCCAGAGATTTACAGGCTTCCAAGCAAAGCTCAATGTAGCTACAGCCTGGAGATTTGTGCTGCCTTTTGGTCGATAATCGGCGTTTGGGTCGAGACTGTGCATGTGTGTGTACATGTGCAACCAATGTCTCTATAGATAAATGTTTGAGAATACTTTAGGTGCCAAATGGCCGTTGATTAAAGGCATCATTCTTTGCAGCTAAATCTATGTAGTCATAAACCATCTAATGCAACTCTGCACTGCAAAAGTAATACCTTTGCACCTAGTTCCAGTCTTGTGTTTTAAGTTTTGGTTGTGGGGCTAATTCTTAGTTTACATTAATGTGGCTGCATGTAGGCCTAGCCTTTAATTCTGTTTGATATATGGCTGATCTAAACTTCATATGATGTTTTTATGAGATGCTTTGTGATTGTGATTCATTTAGGCGTTTGTCACCTAAATGAGGCTATTTAGAGCCTTTGTAAATTCCTCCTTTTTCTGGAAACTGTCTTCTGATGGCAGACACAACACACAAGGGTAAGGGCCTCTTAATGTGCCTACCCAGAATGCCATAGGCTCAGTGGACAGCCTGCCTGTAAGCTGCGTAGCCATATTGCCTATTGGGACAGGGACACAATATCTACAGCTAAACTTGATGGTCTTTAGTGATGTTGCTACTAACATCAGCAAAAGTGTGATATTGGCAGTGGTGATGCCAATACGAGCAACATCTAATAGAGTCACAGAAAATTACTCAAGTTGAGTTTGAATATTGTTTCCAGCCATATAAGTACTTCTTTGCTGCGCTATTTTCATTTTTTTTCAAATTGGCAAAATAAACTTAAAATATAAAAGATCAAGAACATGATTTAAAAGCAAAGACTTGTGGAACTACTAATTATTATAATAACATTATAGAAAATCTGGTAATTAAAAGAGCAGAATAATACATGATTTGTGCCCTAAACACACTCATGTCTGCTGGTCTGGAGAGGGCCTTACTCCTGCCTGAAGTTCATCTGTAGAACAAAGAGACTCAGACAACATGGTACAAAGCCTGGGTGCAGCGTCAGGTATGCTAAGACTGGTCTGCGATTCTTCACCAGGGCCTAGAAAGCATCCACCTCCCTGCAGCTCAAACGCTCCAACGCTGCGGCTGTGGGCTGGCATTTCCCATACAAACACCAATAAAACAAGTCTATCAGGAAACTCTTTCATCTCGCACCCTTACTCTTTCCCTTTCTCTCTCACCACTGTGGTACAACACTCTAAAACACAGCGTGGATTTATGTGACATACAACTGACACAAGATGATACTCACACATTAGCCCCAATTATGGGTAAGTATCAATACTCCTTCTGTCCCTTTCTTCTCGCAAAGTCTCAATTTGCTGTTTTTCTTGTCTGTCAGCTTTAGTTTTAGCTAATGGCAGTGAGGGGGGATGGGTACTACTAAAGTGTGCTAATTGTAGAAAAATCGCACCTGAGACAACTATTATATCTACTATCAGATTATTATTATTGATATGTTAATGTAAAGGCGGGATTATACTGTTGTAGTTAGTTGAGGTGATGCTAATTTTGAGTTATTCTGCATAGGACTGCTACTAATTATTATTTTCATTTTGATATTAATCTGCTGATTATATTCTTCATTAATTGATTGTTTGGCTTCTAAAAATTCGGAAAATAGTGAGAAATTAAGTCACAATTACGCAGAACGCAACGTGACACCTAAACAGTGTTTGTTTTTTCCAACCACCAGTACAAACATGAAAATGATTAAAAATAAATTAAAGTGATTAGAAGGGAAAGCAGCAAATCTGCATATTTGTGAAGCTGGAGCCATGAAATGTTTTTACATGAAAAAATGACTTTTCAACATAATTCGCAATTAATAGACTAATCGTTTCAGCTGTACCTGTATACACTGTTGGCAAAAATCTTGATTTGTAAAGCATCAAACTAAAACTGTCAAATAACTGTAGTGAAGTGAAAAGTACAATCTGAAGAACAGAAGCAGAAAGTGGAATCGAAAGAAAAAGAGTCAAGTAAAGTACAAGTATCTCAAATTCCTACTTAAATATAGCACTTGAGTAAATGTACTTAGTTACATTTCTCAACTGCCTTTTAGAGCAGTAATGAGTACTATTTTAAGGTTGTAATATTGTCAAGATCCCTCTTTCATCCCATAATCTATCATGTTCTTATAATTTAAATGACCATTTAGAAACCCTTTGTAAAATGTGCCTCGTCATAGAGCCTTACACACACGTCAAAAGTGTATCTACAGTTTTACTAAACTCTCGTTTAAACTAGTATGAACTTTGGAAATGTGGCTGTGTGGCTCAATCATTTTTCTGTAATTACAACACAGTGAGAATGTCACAGCTGGCTGATTTCAAATCCGGGCTGCAAAGTCGACCTCTGCAAGTTTTGACAAAGACATGACGTGAGTCATGACCAGGGGAAGACTACTGGGGACTTGCTTCTCCTGTGTGGTGCGTTCAGGACACCGGACTGCAGGTTGGTGAGTGTGGTGTGACATTTACCGAGCAGCAGGTTGACCAGGACCTCTTGCCCAGCCAGAGTGTTACTCCTCGTGAGACACACAATAGTCCCAATGATCCACGTGATGCCGTGCCCTGTTAGCGCCAACAGGGCCACCATGGAGCGGCAGCCTCCCCAGGAGGACGACGTGTAGGCGCACACCCCCATGCGCTTGGACAGACAGATGTCAATGGCGAGGAGGGAGTTCATCGCTATTCCCTTGAATGAGGGGTTCAGCTGCATGCAGTCTTCCTCTGGCATTTTGCTGGGCTCTCTCCTGTCCTTGCTGCCACTGTCGGTGGGTTCTTCACTTGGCTGGCTTGTTTGGTGCTTGATTTGACCCGGTCGCCTTGCGCTGCCCCGGCTCTCCGAGGGGCTGCCGCCGGCGGCGCCGCGGAGGGGCTGATGGTTCAGAGACATGAACTCAGGTCTGCTCAGGACGCTGTTTCTCTCCCGCGCCCTCGACCTCACATTGTAACTGGATGGCATGTTTGGATCGGGCCAAGTTCTTCCTTTGTGGGTGCAACAACCGATTGCCAATCTCCGGAAGATAATTCAAGTGGTGCGAGTTCACCACGACGGTGAAATGTCCCAGGATAAACCCCCGTCACCAGTCCTCCCCCTCCTGTGGCCTTAATAGATATATTTAGAGCCACTGGAATGTGCGATGGCCATGCTGTTTATACCGCGACCCATGCACACAGGAAGAGTGTATTGAATGGCATCTGCCTCGGTCACTCCAGTGAAACCCGATCTACAGCATGGAGATAACATAACAACATGAGCATCTTGTTACGCCACAATATGGCACAACCACACAGCTGACAGGTGCTTCACTGCGTGTTCTGCTGTGAAAAACAAGCTCAGTGCCGAGAATGTGCAAAAGATACGCGAGACGCGGTGCTGTCATCTTACCAGGCGAAGGACAAACATGAAGCGCAAAGCATCGCTCTAAAGCTCCCCTGCAGCCTCCTCTGGTCTCCTGGCAGCGAGGGTAGGGCACAACCTGAAACAGTTAACAGTCGGCCTGTACCGTCAACAAAGGGTGAAGACATGAGCAGCCCACCCAGCGCAGCGTTTGGTTCTTCTTCCGGATCCGACGCAGTGTACGCACAATCTCTATTCAGCATCTGCGTTGCGCTCCGCTGTGCAGCGGAGTTCTCCAAGGTGCTTAAACAGACAGCGGCAGGACGGAGGAGCGCACCGTCATGCCGTCAGCCTCACAGAGACAAAGGGAGGATTTTCAAAGTGCCACGAAACAAAAAGCCAATAAAAGAAATCGGGGCGAGCGAGTAAATAAATAAATAAGTGAATAAATGAATGTGTTTGAGGAACAAATGATCGATCACTGAAATAAAAAAAACTTTTGTCTTCTCACATGGCAGATATGGGAACAAGTAACGATACAAAGCAAAACACGATTGATCATATTCGATTATAGATTATACGTATCATTCAGCAATCCGGCCTGCCCAGACAAATCTTTATCAAAAAACTTCATTAGCATGAATGCTGATGTTAAGTTGTGTTGCCAAAACGAAATTAGTTAAATGTTTTAATAAGCCTAAAGAAAATAAAATAGATTAATAATTGCATGATAATATTATTAGTAGATTTTAATGAATTTATCTCCAAATTAAAACATGAAAGGGATATGATCTAATCACAAAAAATACTAGTTACACTGTTATTTTTAAAATAAATAAATAAAATATAATGATCTTCCTCTTTCTGTCGGCTAGCCTACTTACGACATTTATTCGGCATTTCACATTGTCCCAACAATGTGCTCTGAGATTATTTTCTGCTAGTTTCCGACACAAACCGCTATGCCTACATTTCCCAGAATGCCTCAGAGCGGAAGTGTCGTCCCAGAGACGCTTATAAAGCCGCTTCCCTGACGGCCGAGGTAGACCAATGCGTAGCGGGGTGAACCTGCCGTGGCAGCGATGGGACGAGCGCGGAGAAATGACGGGTCGTGCAGGACTTTCGGCTGAACTGCATCCCATCGCGGACAGGACTGCAACCGGCGGCTCGGTCCCACTATGTGACAGCTGGCAGCTCTCCCCTCCAGAAGCGTGATTTTTCTTTCTTTAAAAAAAATAAATCATTATTATTTGACTCTAAGAATGGATCCGGTGAGGTGGGCGCTAAAGTTGACCCGGCGGTGTCATCTGAATGTCGCGGGGCTCCGTCTCAAACTCGACTAGATTTCAGTGGTCGTGGAAAGGCTGCCGCTCGGTGGGACGGTGAAATTTGCAGCTATAGAGGAGAAATAACGGGAGCGGCTGTGAAGGAGATAACGGAATTACCTCTCTGACCGAAGAACTGTGTGAGCCGCCGTCCACTCTGCATTTCTGCAGGATTTCTCCCCGCTGAAGACACAGGAGACTTTCCAGAGAATTGTTGTATAGGTAGACTTCTTCTTTTTTTTTGCATGTTGTTTTTGTCGGCTAAAAATAGTCCACAATTTATGCAATTGCACCGCATGAGCCGCTAATCCGCACATGTGTAAAAACGTTCAGTACAACCCTCTTAAATCGTCAAACTACACTTTTTATTGTGAGGAATTGAGGTTATTGCGGATTAACCGGACGCCAGGCTGCTCCACATATGCGTGAGCGTCACCTCTGAGCTACCATTTGTCGTTTAGCGCACCGTCCAGCGCAACATTTCTGATTATGACTCTATCACCAGCTGGACGCAGGGACACTCAGCCTTTGCATAGTCCAGGGATTATCTGTTAATGACACAAAGAATCACACGAGAGAGAACATGACGCCAAGATGTAACATTAGTAGCTTTTGTTAATTATTTAGCTCATAATTACTTGAGCCTTTTACGCGCAGCTTTCCATTGGATGCATGTTGCCAGAGGTCCTGCTGTGATAAAGCACATTTAGGAGGCAATGACTCGCAGCATGAAAACATCCGTGCACGGATAAGGAAAGTTACTGTCCCTGCGCTTGTTTGCTGGAGTTGCGTTTACGCACCGGGAAGCATGCGCTCTGCAAACACGAAGATTTTCTAAGTCCGTCTTTTTCTTCTCTGAACGTAGTTTTGGATCAAAGGTGCATGGCTTTTTTTTCTTTTTTTTTTAAAAACACTTTTTTAACCTGGTAAGATATTTTTGAGGGGCAGAGCATGATGTGGATCCAACTGTGGTGATTTTCTTGCTGTATCCATGCGTCTCTCTTCTCCTCCAGACCTCTGGACGTTGTTGTGGACTGTGTTGCTATTTAATGCAATGGGCTGTATCCAGAGTATCAGGTGTAAGCCCAAGAGTTTCCGAGACAGTGTCATCGTCCTGGAGGTGAACAGCTCCATCGACCCCAACCCCACCAGCATTGACGAGTCTTCCAGCGTGGTCCTGCGCTACCGGACACCGCACTTTCGAGCTTGTGCCCGGGTCCTGGTGCCGCCAGTAGCCGGCAAAGAGACATGGACCATCGGCTGGATTCAAGCTTGTAACCATATGGAGTTCTACAATACGTATGGAAACAAAGGGATGTGAGTATCAGGGCACCTTTTTATTGCGTTGGCTTTGATAATTGTCGATAGGTGATGAGCAGCTGCTGAGCACATCTGGTTGAGTTCCAGGGATGAATGAGAAATATATGCGCTGTGTTTGGAATACTGAACACCAACACTAAAGCCCTCTGGTGTCTTTTTTTGCTGAGCAAATGTCCAAAGCATTCAGTCCACTATCATACAGTACATGACAAAGAGTAGCAGCAGAACCTGGAGGCTGGAACCTGTGAATGAATCCCATTTGCTTGAAAAATGACTGAAATGATTAACAGATTATTAAAATAGTTGCCGATTAATGTTCTGTTGAGCAACTAGTCAGTTAATCGATTAGTGGTTCAAGCTCTAGTCAGCGTAAGTAAGTGGATATGCTTTATTTTGGAACATGTATATTTTGTTAGTATCATCTAACTCTGACTAAAACATGAGCTCACTTTAGACATATTTTGAGGACGTGCTGTCACCCAAAATAAAGAACTACGCAGAGAACTAGAAATTATAGGGCACCAATTACCACAACGAATCGTCCCTGATATGAAAAGAGCCATTTTAGCCAGATTGAACTTCAGGAAAAGAAGTCCAACTCAAGCACATTATGCACTTATTGCCAAACTTTTACAATGGGCCAAGGGGAGCAACAGAAAGAGTCAGCGGCAAACATGAAAAGGGAACCTTTTTTCAGTGTAATTCGAGAGGCTGAGCTTTGAGAGTACTGGTGTTCCTGTTTTTTTTTTGGTTTTTTTTGTATTACAAAGGATGATAAAATGAATTGGAAATATTTTCCAGTAGTGAAACTTGTCTACGGTTGCATCTAGGTTGCCCAGTTGGACGCCAGCATCAATCAAAACATTCCACATAAGCATCTGCGTTCAGGAAGATGAGATAAAAAAAAGCTAAAAATAAAAAATTGACTTGTCTGTAAGAGCGCTTTAATATTCAATAAGTAGCTCGGCTATCTGGGCTGCAGGCTACAAAATACTTCAAAACCTGACAGATATGAGGGCAGGACATTGTGATGGAAAATAATTGGTATGACCTTTCAGATCCCTCCAGTTGTCAATACACAGTTATTCTGCACCAGCGGTTATAAATGAGGCAAACCTGGGCAAATTCCAGCTAGAAGAAAATATGCTTGTGACAGCGAGTGGTTGTTCACAGTCCATTTTTCATTCTCTGTCTCCTTCTCATCTCACTGTGAGTGTGTGTAGGGGAGAACAGTACAAATGTTAGACAAGCGGCGTTCATCTCACATCCTTTAGTGGGAAACCACAAGCGGACATGTAGCCAGAATTTGCTTTATCTGCGAGCGCTGCACGTCTAAGATTAGAGACACAGTCCGCTCCCCTGCACCCCCACCCCAGTGTGGCCCTGCATGTGTGTGTGTGTGAGACAGTGAGAGGACCCTCAGTTACTCTCTCTAAGTCCAACATGATCAATGCCTTTTGTAAGCTGCTTTTCTGTTTACAGTAATTGCCTCATTCATCCAAGACACATTAATGTATCGCAAATATTCACTCTTTTATCTAGCTGAGGGTTAATTGCCGCTTTTGTTGAAAATATCCAGTTTTTGAAACATAAAGTGAACAAAAAGCAAGAAATGAACAGATAATCAATATTACGCCTGTCTTCTGTCATGTGGCGCCAACTGACGGGATGCAACATAGACTGAACCCTTCATTTAAAAGGCCTTTTAATCTGAAATGACAAACTCTGACACAGAAGTGGGTCAGGTTAGGTTAAATGTCACTTTGTCAGCTGGTGAAGAGTAATCAGCACTTTCACGTACGATGATGTGCTTCAGTCACGTACCTCTAAAATGATCCGTGGCCAAACTGCAGCCAAAAAAACTCAAGAGATAACATCCTCAAAAATGGCTCCAGCATATGGTAAATACAGACAAACGACACTGCCAAAGAACAGTGATCACATGCTGGATCTAACCAACGTGTAACTGATACACGCATACAGTATATATAGCACTATGTATAGGGGTGTTGGAATGCATCCACCCACCTTTGCAGCAGTGTTTGCAAAGGCAAATCCCCTCTTTTTTTTTTTTCAACCCTGCTGGACCAGCTTACGCGCTGAAAAAAGTACATCATCGTACTCTAATATTACAGTCATGAAAGACCACAACAAGGCCACCTATTCTTGATGTTCATTTTTAAGTCGCTCTTGAGATGCAAGAGATGAGTCTGCTCTCGCTGAGTCTCATACTAAGTAGTTTCTTTGATGGCAATGGAGCTTGGGCGTGCTGTAATTGGACAGAACAGACGAGGATGGTAATGAGGATGATTTCTCCGTTGGCTCTGGACGATGCGCTCGGGATTCTGCACACATTCATCGCCTCTCCTCCCGTCTGTCTATTAGAATGGCTTTACTGAGGTACAGTTCTGTAGGTTTGTTCAGTATGCTTGTGCACTGTGTTTATATACAGGCACACACACACACACACAAGCAGGCTGATACCTGTACCTGTGTGTGTTGTGATTACGTTAAGTTTCTTGCATTACCCTGAAAATGTGAAGGTGCTAAAACAGGAACTGTAGAAGTGAAACTGAAAAAGGAATTTATATTTATCTAAAGTTTGATACAACTTGTTAACAGCATTTATGGCTATAATGTTTCTTAAAGTGACACAAAAATTACTGCCGATATTCTTGGAGAGCAGTGTTGTAGTTGCACACAAGCAGGTGGTGAGGTTTAAGCATGCTGTAATTGGTTAACTAATTGCATTGGCACCCTATTTCTTCACTTCCACTCCTACAAAATTGATCCTATCTTCATCTATGAAAAAAGCATCTCTTGGACGTCTTCATTATGTCTCATCAGATGCAGTTTTCATGCTCCAAACCATTTGTCCCCAACATGCAAATGAATGTGGCTGCAAAGTCGCAGAAACAGGAAGTGAAATTCGGCATTGTGGGTAGATGCACAAATCCTCAATGAAGCTGACTGCAAATAATTGCAATTACAGAGCCTGAGAAGTCAGCGTCCATTTAGAGTTTTGACAAAGAACAAATCAAATGTGGGTCACGTGATGTGCAGCACGCAGGGCTTATTATCACAGGAGGTTTAAAGTCATAGGTGAACAGGAAATTGCAACCATGCACAACAGTGCTTTCCAACCTTTTTGTCACCAGGCATGTTCCACGTGTTCATTTGAACTGATTTTAAACTGGATGTTATTTAACATTATTAAATATATAGAAGTGGGTATTGTAATACAATTAAACGGTTAGCGCTTAGTCTAGTTTGGTCAAGTTTGCATTTGTGGCACCAGCAGAAGAAGCTCGACATTTTCAACCATTTATAGACTTATCTGCTCACTTGCTCACTAGTTCTACACTCTTTCAGTCGCAGCCTGGTGTTCAGGTGTTGCAGCTCACCTTATATGTGTATGTACATATGTTCTTTTTAGTCAAATCATAATTTGCATTTTGGGAATCACTTATTACAATAACTGACACGCTCAGGAGTCAAAGTTGAGCGGTTCTTTTGTTTGTTTTTTTGAGTGATTCCTTTTTAACATCCCTGCAGTTCTGTCACACACGCTCACCGTCTATTGCAGACCATTTGGCTGTGACAAAGCAAGCAGCGAAGACACAAACAGGAAGTGAGACATATCTCTACAATGTCTCTCCACTCATGATCAAAGTTCCGTAGCGGGTAGGCGTCTCCACATTGTACCTGTGTGCAGCTTGCCGCCAGAGTTTGTTCTCGCTTTTGATGTACATTAAAGGAAACTTTTCCGTTTGCCTGAAGTTTTTGCGCTGAGAATCAGATGCAACTTATTCACTGCCAAAATATTTGCACTACTGAAGTCATCTGAGGTCATGACAAAACGGAAAATTGCTGCAAATTGTTTTGGAGGCACCAGTTGAGAGGATTATGTGATTTTTCAGACCAGAAATGTACACATGCACACACAAGAGCACGCATGCACACTCACACACACACACACACACACACATGCACAGGCCAGGCTATTATCATGCCCGACATGCTAATCTCACCCCCTGGGTGAATACATAAATCACAATTTGAGGCCAGGCCAGGCAGGCAGTAAGTCATGTGGCTGTTGATCACACTGTTATCTCCTCTGTCCTGCTGATCCTCGGCTTCAGGGAATGAAAGGTAATCTTTTTCCTGCTGTGGGCAGAAAATCGATGGGCGAACGGACCAGAGGTACCAGGTCACTTAAGTCGTTCTGTGCCGCCTGCTGTGTGTGTCACAGTATTTTATTGTTGTGCAGCATTTTTCCTCAGCGGTTTGAAAATTGGTGGAAAGATCCAGCTGTGAGGCTTTGAGTCAGTTCTGTCATGTGCTGTTAGATAGAGGGTGATATCAAGAGGGACACTTCTCACACCATTGGAAAGCAAATCTCAGCTATCTATACAGAAATGACTCGACAGGAGAGCTTTTTCATGTGAAATCTTTGGCTTGGTTTAGTGTGCCAGAGGTTAATTTAAAGGATAATTTTGGTTTGTAAGAACTGTAAGAATAATTTTTGGCCATGATTTATACCAATAATATAAAAGATAAGATCAATAAAAAGAAGTCACTTGAAGAAAAGACAAAAGCAAACTGTTAAATTATGACCCAAACTGCCAGCCGTACATCCATTTCAGTTACAGACAACTTCCTGGTTAAACTGTGGCTTTCTGTACTTGTGCATGCAGGACTTTTCCTGTGCAGTTACACAACATTACACATATGCTCACTTCCGGTTTTACCTCCAGAGGAAGTGGCTTGAATAAAAATTTCTTGTTGGTTGTGCTTCACATGTTTCATGTCATCATAACCAGTACAAATGATGGCCAAAATTATGATCAAATGACCAAAGTAGTGATAAACTGCAGTTGTCATTTAATGTCAACAGCCACTTCATGTCTTTCAGCTCCATTTTAGGGTAAATCCTCATCTGTGACTCCTTACACTTCCAGGTCGAGTTGGGAGCTCCCTGACCTGCGTGATGGTAAGATCCAGGCCATCAGCGACTCGGACGGGGTGAACTACCCGTGGTATGGCAACACCACGGAGACCTGCACAGTCGTGGGCCCCACCAAGAAGGACAGCAAGTTCACCGTTAGTATGAATGACAATTTCTACCCCAGCGTGACCTGGGGCGTCCCCGTCAGCGACAGCAACGTGCCTCAGCTTAGCAGCATCCACCGCGACCAGAGCTTTACCACGTGGCTGGTGGCCATCAACCAGGCCACCTCAGAGACACTCGTCCTGCAGACGATCCGCTGGAGGATGCGGCTTCACATCCGAGTGGACCCAGAGAAGCCTCTGGGTCACAGGGCCGTTCTGAACGAGCCCCTGGCCCAGGAACAGCCCCAGATCCTGGGCAAGAATGAGCCCATCCCCACTAATGCCATGGTCAAGCCCAACGCCAATGACGCCCAGGTGCTGATGTGGCGGCCAAAGAATGGTGACCCTGTGGTGGTCATCCCACCCAAATATTAACCTGTTTCACTGACCAGACTGGCCTTGGATACCTTAACAGTGTCATTCTTTCTGTTGTTCCTGCTCGTCACCAGCTCTCACTGCTTTAACCCTTTCCCTGTTTTCAGCCTCTATATTCTTCTGTCTTATGTTTCAAAGAGACTGACAGAGAGAAAAAAAACAGGCGGAGACGAATGAAACCAGCTCTGAGAAAAAGACCAGCTGTTGCTTCGAGGTTGGGGGCTTGAACACACTTTTAAAACTGGAGCGAACAAACTGCAACCATTCTACCTTCAAACTGGGTCGGGTCGCACTGTGCTAAATGAGATCATTGCAAAAATGAAAAACTGGAGAATTTCTTTGTTTTTTATTTTCATTTTATATTTTGGCCGTTCGGGCCAAGTGACGTGGGGTTTGTGGGTGTGTGTGGATTTCAGTATTGACATGACCATATCTGCGCACATGCTACATACATGGACAGGCGCAAACCTTGTGTATGAATACCAGTTGTGTTTTTATTTATGGGCTGGGAGAGAGTGCATTCAATTTTGTTTGTCGTCACAGACGAATTGCATTGGGTGACGCACGAGATTTTAGTACTTTTTTTAAAAACATGCAAGACATTCAATCCATGCTGCCTTAAGTTTACATCGCTTTCCACTGCAAACTTTTTAGCCTTAAACAAAGTGCAATGCAGTATTTTGCTCATTTGTCCCAACTCTTCCAGACTGTTGGTGCTGGCATGTGTGGGTTTAGGACAGGAACGATGCCACAGAAGAAGAGCCGGCTCTGAAGCTTTTATGCTCAGTTGCATTTACCTGACAAACGTATTGTCTCACGAGCACAACCAGCGTTATGCGTAAACACAGTTATACAACCAAGTTAAGTAGCTGTGTTTCAAGTGCATTACACAACAGAAGAGATGCGCTGCACCGACGGACAAACAGAGAACAGCAGCAAAGCCGACCCTTGTCAATAGCACTCAACACAATAACGTGCAATAACAACTTGAGCAAAAAGTACTCAGAAGCGCTCCTCAGTTAACCTCATTTCATTCACTTTATGCTGTTTATAGGCAGCCGTAGCAAGTTTTCCTCTGTCTGTATCACTCCATCTCAGGGCCCCCTTTTTCGCTTCCTTCCCTTCTCTTTTTTCATCCACCCTGTCTGGCCTACTCTCTCTTGCCACAGCCAATAACTCTTTGCATTGCTCACAATCAATACTTTGATTAATAAGCAGTCACGCATGGGGAAAAATAACTCTTAATAACTAGAGAATAAAAACAGCAGTGTTTTGAAAAGTTTTCGCCACTCGTCTGACAATCTTATACACATTGCAACTGTTCCTTTAAATCAGCAACATCCCTTTTCTTTCTAAAATATTAAAATCCGAACATGTCTGTCTCTTAACTGTCGTTGTCCCTCATCTTCATCTACACCATTGCTCTCCCTCCCACTCCTCCTGCTGCCTTCCTCTCTTCTCTCTCTCTCGTTTTTATCTGTTGTCGGGGCTGAAAAGCAGAGCAGGAGGCATGCAAGTTTGATCCTGACTGCTCGGTTGGCATATAGATGACCCACTTCTCTGCTTTGCCGGTTGTAGCCCCCGCTGCAGAAATGTGGGGCTTTCCTCCCTTTATTTCACCGCCAGCAAACGCACGACACAAACGTGCGCATAAACAAGCAGCTCTGGTCAGCTAAATACCAACGTTAGATGAGATGGCGCCCATTTAACCTTTTAATCTTTGAGAAGGGCTTCAGCTGTAAACTGAAAACTCTTTTAAAAGCAGAGAGAAAAGCTGAATTTGCCACCAGGGCGTTTTATCTCCTTATCATGGGAAGCCAAAATATGAGTAAAAAGTTACTTCTGCACACACACTTTATCTGTTAATGAGTTAACATTATGCAAGTTCACTAGGCCTGCCGAGTCCCTGTGTTTTTGGCTCCAACCAAAGAAATAATTTGCATGCAAGTCTGATCCACTCATGTATTTCACAAAGATCAGTCAGCTGCTGCTTTCAGTGTACAAGCATCTCTGTTTGTCGACTGTACAAAGCACTCATCCATCAAACTTGGTTCAGGCCATATTTTTTGTGTTTCATGGGATATTTTGTTCATTCTGTGATTACAAAACAGAAATATTTTGTGATTTAACTCAGTTTGATTTGGCTGCTATGTCAAAGCCTGTAAAGGAATAGTTCAGCATTTTGGGAACCACAATTATTCACTTTTTTGCTGGTAATTAAATGAACAGCACTTTCATGTCTGCATGCTAAATATGAAGCTACAGCCAGCTGCAGGTAGCCTAGCAACATCATCAAGAAGGGGGAAACAGCTAGCCTGGCTCCGTCCAAATGCAATAAAATACCCTACCAGCGCCTCAAAAGCTCAATAATTAACAAATTGTACCTCATTTGTTTAAGACGTACAAAGTTTAAAAATTGTTTTAATGTCTTTATGCTAAGCTAACCGTCTCCTAGCTGCTTCTTCAATATGCACAGATATCAATCTTCTCATCTAACTCTCAGCAAGAAAGTTTCCCAAAATGTCTCCATATTTCTTCAACTGTGAGTGAAATGGTTCCAAGTTTAAATCCAATAATATGAGAGCGCAACCTTACACTCGATGGAGAATTAGGTAGCTAAAGGCTCTGCAGGGCACCATGCAGATTAATGCAGTAGAAGTCAAATAATATCTGGCTGAAGCAGAACTCAGACATGCAGTCTTGATGTCCATTCAACGCCACTAGCTAAACTGTTCACGTAACAGCTATATCAGACAGTCCTGCTCGGCTTGGTTCAAGCCTCCGCTCCAGGCGGGGTCGCAGGGCCTTGGTGGTGAAGGGAGAAGGAGAAGAGGAGTTAAAAAGGCTACTGGGTGACTGCTGTCATAATTAGATCTGCAATGACACACTTGCATGCCCTAGATGGACCGCGCTGTGCCGAGTCGTGCCGTGCAATGCAAAGGGCTAGCTTGAGTCATGGGTGAGGTTCGAGTGAGGTCAGGAAGCAAAGGTCAGGGTCAAAGTGTTTGTGTGAGGGGGGGCTGCCAGAGTCTTAAAATGTACTCGTAGAGAGTCGAGCGCCTGTGAGGGATTGAATATGAGGGTGACAACAAACTGAATCCATTTAGACATTAAAGCCAGCTCAAAATAACGTTGACATTTGCAAAGCACAACTTGGATGTCAACCACGAGTCATTTCAATTTGAAAGAAAGCTGCAGCCTGCAACTCA
The DNA here is from genome assembly GCF_017976325.1 of Chelmon rostratus. NCBI lineage: Eukaryota > Metazoa > Chordata > Actinopteri > Chaetodontiformes > Chaetodontidae > Chelmon > Chelmon rostratus. The sequence goes on along the minus strand of NC_055676.1, from coordinate 15,443,848 downwards.
GTGACCTTTAACCCAGCGTAGTGTGGGAGCCATCTTTGCATCGTGGACTGCCTCTTAATGTGTTGCGATGACCTATGGACACTAGTACTCAAGCTGGACTACACGTAATGTAATTAAACCTCGACAGTGTGAGTGTGTGTGTGTGTATGTGTACACATTCACGTGAGCGTATGTGTTAAATCCAATTTGAGAGACTTAGGCAGGATGAGGAGTTTCACTGATGTGCTTCTGCTGTTGTTGAGTCATGATTCCTCCTCTCTGTGTGTCTCTCTCACACAAACACACGCTAACAGTGCAGGGAAGGTAATGTCCTTGTCATAAAACAGGGCCAGAGCTTGCCCTCACAAACACACACAAACACCCCGAGGGGAAAGGAGCAGGCCTGGCGTGGTATCTGATTGTCACAGCAGTGTCACATTGGCAGTGTGGACTCATTTATCAGCCCTGCACGTGGACCATCTGCACACATGCACATGCTAACAAAGCCATATGCACATACACAGCTGTTTACTAATAAGCAGGAAGTGATATGTGTATTTCTTGTGTTGTTAAACTAGAGTGAGAAGGTTTTAAAGAGAAATGGAAGTATTCAGGTGATTGAGTGGGTGCCTGTCAACTATCAACAGAATTTCATGTTGTATTGTAGGAAAAGAGCACTAATTGTCTTCTGTGTGTGTGTTCAAGTTTGTTAATGTTGTGTTACTGGTGTGTATTTTATGTTCACAAAACAGAAGAACTTCATAGATGCTTTATGTGCTTCCTCGACTAAGAATGAGAAAAACATACAAACAAAACTGCACATTGTTCTGTTTGCTGTATGGAGGGCAAAAAGTGCCAAAATTGGACAAAGCCAAAACTATGCAGTAAGACACTGTGAGTGACTTGTGAATTCAAAAACCTCTTGGCACTTATAATAGGCCTGTTTTCAATTGTTTTTTGATCATTCAATGCATTTAGCATATTAATATAACCAGAGAAACATCATAAATGCACAATGTAGCCATGTGGACGATTCTTTGTTGTCGTGTTTTCTGCTTGTCGGGCTGTGCCAAGTGAAAGAAAGCCTCCTCTCCTAAACCCACGCCATTACAGTTCTTCTGAGGGCTGCTACCTTTGCTTCACATCTACTTTATGTTGTTATTTAACCTCCATCCGTGAATAATCATCCCAGTATTTAAACCAATAAAACACCCCAAGTTCACTCTCAGGACCACCTGCCTTCATTTCCTTGCTTTTCTTTTTGGTTTTATCCCATGAAAAAGAAAAGTTAGTATTTGTATTGATGTTCTCCTTACTTCAAACAATAACAAAGTCCTATGGTTTAAATACAATCCTAATTATAGCACATAAGATCATATGAGCAACTACGTATGCTTCTCATTTTATTTGGTTTGTTTTACGGACATACTGAAATAGTTAAAGCAGTTTGTGTTCTTTTGTTCAGCTTTGACTTTTACACCAATACTTGAAAATGGGTCAGTGCTGGCAAATATTTAAAACTGTGAAAATGCACAACACTGGGGAAGCAACCCCTGAAAAAAATACAAATGAAAATTATATATATATGTAAACAAAGGTCTTTTTCATGAATAAATAAAATGTATAAATATTATCAGTTGTCTTTCTTTTTCTTTTTAGCTGAAATGTCCCACAGTGACATTCAAATACAAAATCTGCATTATTTAATGTTTTTTTTATATGTAAGGAGCCTTACAAAAAAAATGTTTGGCAGAAAGCTCATATTGTCATTTTAAATTCTCAGAAATAAAAATATGTGCTAACAATTGAGCTTTTCAGGTTATTTTAGCCCAGAGATTTCTCTTTAGTACTTGAATGAATTGAATGTTTTTTATTGCAAATTTTGCTGGTCTTAGTTTAATATTCAAACTGAAACCAACAGCCTTTGCTGTCCGGTAGATACACTGTGCATTAGTCTACTAGTTTCATCTATACATGTGCCACTTCGGGGTGATTTCCTCTCCAAACATGTTGGCCTGTGTGTCCACTCACACTGCACAAATCAAAGAAGCAGATATGCTCTGAGCGAGGACGACGACGCGCAGTCTTAAGTGCTGAATTGAAAAATCTGAAAAGCCTGCACGCATACGAACAAACCCTGAGGCTACACATATACACGGATGAGCACATGACGAACTGTACGGCTCCGTCAGCATCGGAAGGGATGTTACTGCCCTATATAGGTCTCTTTTTGCTAATGACAATGATTAAATGCAAAGAAGATGGGACGGGAAAAGAAAGGACATATGGTGGAATGGGATAAAAATCGAGACAGAAACAGACAAATAATACAGTAGAGATTAAAACTCCCATAGTCAGGGATTATGTTGGTTTGACATACATACCGTGAGGTGACGTACGTGAGGAAAAACTGACTCAATTAGAGAAGAAACTTAGCAAGAGCAGTTGTTTCATGTTTTTCCCTCACGGTCAAAGATCTCAAACTACTGAACACATACTACCGACCAACTTGACAGTCTCTCACCATCAACATCAGCAAAACAACAAACCAGAGAATTAATATTTCAAAGATGAGGCTGAAAATATTCTGTTTTTTCATATTTGTCAATATGAATCCCATGAAAGGCCAAAACTAACAATTTGTTCATTTCTGACTTCCCTACCCAGCCTGCAGCATGTTGTCTTTAAAAGCAACTCACTAATATTTGATTAAATAAAAAAAAAAAAAAGCCTGATAATTTCCTGAAGCTTTCTTTTCTTAGCAAACGTTACTCAAACAGGAGTAAATGGAGCGTTTTTCAGCTGTGGATTGATACACATTTGGTGTGCTTGTCAGTATTTAAAGTGTGTGGGACTGACTTAAAATTAGACACAGTGCCCATGTTCATCGGAATGAAGGAAATGTGTCACCCAGTGCTAAAGTGTGGCTCACTCATGTGTTTTCAGTAGGTTTTGGAGAACAATGGAGGTCCATGACACAGAAGAGTAATTTAGGCTTTGACAAAACACCCACTGCTTGTTAGCTGCATCTTTTTATTGCTGATTTTGGTCCTTTCGGGGGATTTGATGACAATAAGAAAAATGTAGACTATCTCTGGCCTGATCCTTTCATATGGCTCAAATTAAAGCTACGGTGCGGCACCCACCGACACACAAGCATAGGCTCAAATTAATCAAAATGTTTGAATCTGAATGAAGTCATTGAAATGCAAGAGGACAAACAGGTATGCTGAACAGCAATAATAGAGGAGGACTTTTCTCCCACCTCTTTTACGCTGCACCTCCATTATAACTCTTTAAGGAGTTCTAAAGGGACTGCAAAGTGCTCTATGGGGTTCCTTAACTTTGAGTTCATCACTTGGTTTAGAATATTACCACATTAAGCAGGAAGGTAAGGACTTAAAATTAATCTCTAGTCCACGGCATAAGCAGGGAGCTGATGTTTTCCCTTTCAGCACAGGCTCGGAGGATCCCTGCAGATATGAAGGACAATGACTCACAAATTTTAAGACAAGGTTGGGATTTAGCCACTGGTGGTTTTAATGAGAACTGGAATCTCTCGATAGCACTGAAGTAGAGAAGACAGAAGGGCTGATAAGGTTAAGTGACACTGTACTCGGATTTACTCAAAACTCTTCCTCCGATCCTATGGCATGTCAATTTACCAGATAAAATGCTGCATGTGATTTAAAGCGATTCTGTAAATGCCACACTTGTTTGTGGAAAGCCATGTGTAAAAAAAAAAAAAAAACAAACAAAAAGAAATCCAGCAGCAGATACGAGTGTCGGTTCAGCTGGACTCAGATCCAGACCTGCAGCCTCTGTCTTTGCTATCCTGGTCACATTCCTGAAGCTTACAGCTATATTTACTTGGCTCAGCGTCTGTGAGTATGTCGCAGTGTATCCCTGCATCCACCTGTCCCTATTTGTAATACCAAATAATCACTGTACCACTGTATCTTCAGCCCCAGACGCTACTATTAATATTCCCATGGTGCCAATGTTAGAGCTGCAATAGCTCTCTGTCATTCTTCGAGATCTCTGGGCTAATACTGAGGCTTACCAGCTACTGATCCACAGAAATATACTGGCTATTTTGGATTGAAAAGACTTCCATCTTCACCACGACTGGCCTCCAGCACTTGCAAACATGGAAGCATTTTGCTTTGCTACACGAAGTGGAATAGATTAGAAGATATTTGGAATAGTTTTAATTAGGGATATCCCAGCATCCCTGAATTTGAGGGTTTCAACAACCTCTGAGGATTTACAATTTATTTACGCATGGTAGTCATTGTATAGGCTGATTCCAGCTTTTTTAGACTTTGACATACAATTTTGACCTTCATATTAGGAGGTGAAATTTACAAAAAAATACAGACCTTCTTTATTATGTCTGAACTAAATTGTTTGAGGATGTCTGGGATCAGGGGTACCTGGATTTGGACCTAAGTAAACCTTCTTTTGGGAATAATGCCAGCCAGTTGCTGCTGCAACACTCAGGTTGTTTGGGGCAAGAAGGAAGGTTAAGGAATAAATTATTCTTAATGATACAATTCATTAAATTTCGCAACCTGGACTCAGAAAATCGGTGGATTAGTCAATCAAATTTTTGCTAAATCGACACTTGCACATATTGAGACGCTGAGCTTCACAGCTTCTAGCGGTAATGACAGTGTTTGCAACAGGTCTGATGGTGCTGATTGAAACTTCATAATGAAGAAGTGAACATCTGCAAGTATTAGTCGGTGTCTCAAGAATATCATCAATATAGCAAAAAAATAATTTTGTTTAAATTAAGATTTGTTTGTTTGACTTTTTGACACCTTCTAATGCATTTTAAAGACTATACCCTGCAGACAACATTATGTAACTTATATTTAAATGTATGCTGCAGCAAAGCGGATCAATGCTATGCTAAAGACAGGCATGAACACTGAAACCTTCACAGTTACATAACAGATTGCGTTTAAACAACATGCACATCAGGACTACATCTGGACTGTAGGACTAAGCCTTGAATGAGGACAATAGCTGCTTACTGTAGAGTGTAATGCAATTTTCCAGTTAAATTAATGAAGGCCATTAAATGCTGAACATCCCACAAGCTGGGACGGGGGCACTTATAGGCGAACTTTAATTGTCATCGGTGTAATTACAGCATGTGACGCCGCTGGATCGCACACTCTGCCAAGGCTGTTGTAATAAAGCCAGACATCAGAGGCAGCTCCTCAGGGAAAGCATCTCGATCTTTTACACAATCACGAGCTGAAGTCGAGCCGAACGCGTCATCTGACCTGCACCTGCCGTGTCCAGAATTCATTTCTGTGAATATTAATACCTTCACTCACATGAATTAAACATAAGACTGAGTCCCCTTTCATTTGATAGTTACTTAAATTTCTCTCACTCCACAGCTGTACAACTTACAGGAGCTGAAAAAAGGTCGGGAAAATCCAGTGAGATGACCGCAGGTCTAAAATAGGTTAAAAAAAAATAGACCGAGCAACACTTTTTAAATAATTTCAAGTGATCCCATTAGAGAGTCATTTTACTGAGGCTGCATTGATAATTCTTCACACCGCTGTGCTGATAGGGGGTGATGTATGTTATATACCTGTATGTGACAACGCCCCCTCCCTTTTCAAGCTCCCATTTGGTTTTCTGAGTGTTGACAACTGCCAAAAACATCCAAACGTTTCACAATGATTTGTGGCAGTAAGAACAAAGTGTGAAACATTCTTCGATGCCATTTTGCTTCAACAGAATTCATAGGTGTGAACTGTCATGTCTCGTCATTCCACGCCGCTGCGCCATGTGTAGCACCCCCATATGTCAACAACAAGCTGGGCTGTCCTCCAACAAAAAAAAAAAAAAAAACCCCACTGAATTCCAGTCAAGTTTCCTCATTAAAAGAATTCTTGGTCCCTATTTCAAGCACTTTTTTTTAAATAAACCATTTAAAAGTTGCAAATACTGGCTTTATTAAAATTTAATAAATCAATTAGTTTTACTTTATACACCAGGCACATGTCTGGATGTGTTGGGGGTCACAGTGGGAACGTTTTTGTGTGTGTTTTTATTATGAAAACACTTTGTGTTACACAGCTATGTATGAAAGGTGCTATCCAAATAAAGTCAGATGGATTTTCGCTGTTATATTTTACCATCCGACAAAACCAGAAAATACACACACTGTGAATCATTTTCTACCATTCGCTAATTGAGCTAAAGCTAAGAAACAATAACGGATTGGATCGGTGTATTATGCTGGCTAGCAGAGTCTGACATCATCGTAATTAATGTAAAAGCTTAGCGAGCACATGGCCCATGATTCCTATGCTTATCCTCTTTGACCAGTCAGAAAGATAGCAACTGGTGACTGGTGGTGTGGCCACATGTCTGTTTTAAATGAATATACTGTAAAGATGAAAGCATGCAGACGCTGACATGTTACACACACAGTACCACTTATTTCCTAGATGCACATGTAGCACATGACAAGCAGTCTCTTGGGTTAACATGTATGTTGCCATGCGACTGACTAAAAAAGATAAAAGCTCCTCCTATTTCTGCTGAATCATTTGCTCCACTGTGTCTCACTGATGATCAAAAAACAGGACAAAAAAAGGAAAAATTTTAGGGGCGGATATGGATTTAGTTAATTTATGTACCACACATTTGGGCTGTACAACAATTCTGCTGACACCAGCAGTGTTTAACATGCATTCAAATGCAAGATGCTTGCTGAGTGAAGAGGGGAAAGTCCAGGATTCAGCAAATAAGAAAAAATAAGAAAATGAACTCAAAATGTTGTCAAACTGAAACACTCTCAAAGTGACATTTATTAAATAAATCAGTTTTCGTCTACCAAACTGATTTCATGGTATGAAAACCACTGCAATCAAACTTTACCTGAAGGAGATTGGATGAGCTAACAGGTTACTGTTAGCTGGGTTCTTTTCTGACAAAGCTGATCAAACGCGCATGAAGCTTTAGCTCAAACAGCGCTATAGAAACAGGGAATGCTCACCTGAGTGGGAAATTTAGGTGTGATGCTGGGAAGCTGGCTGTGGCTCAGCTCTTTACACTGAAAAAAGAAAAACAGCTTTTGTGGCCAAAGCAAGGGGCTGACCTCAAGTGCACTTCAGCGCAAACGAAGGAGGACTTCTCACATCGGTGGTGCAGGCAGCTTGTTGAAGCTACCTGCGATAAAGGTGGTGACAGAGCGGAGCTGCAAGGTGAATACTGTCAGAAACAAGGAAACATAGAAATGTAGGTGTGTTGATATGTGCCAAATCATTTATCTATTAGGATAAAGCTTCCTGTGTCTGCCTCTATATGTACAGTATATCTATCAGGTATCATATATATCCAGTTATCATGGACGGATCGATGGTAACATTAGCAGATACTTGAGATATGGCAACCCATGCACTTCCACATCCTGTTTTTCTTCTTCTTGTGTTTACAGTCTCATTTTAGAGGTTCCATAATGTTTAAATTTGAATAATGGGAGTGAAAATAAGGAATTGGGATTAACAGCATTAAATCCATGTTATGGGGACAACAGAAAGAGTAGTTGTTGCCTTCGTAGGTTTTCAGAAACAGAGAGTGTTTAGCAACTCTGTGCAGCTCTGGTGATGCTCAAAGCCTTCTCCCTGACATCTGTGATAATGCCTGACATCCACGATCAAGTCTATTAGATAAGACTTTAAGCCCACTCTGTAATCCATTCACATGTAAAGTACGTGTTGAAATTACAGGCACCTGTTTATGTTGTGCCACATGTTAACGGAGAGGGAGCGTCGGCTTCTTCTGCAGAAGCAGAGCACTTTGTGCACATGTGGAAGACTAACCTCAGTTTGAAATTAAAAACTTCGCGCATAAAAGCTCCTTTGAAGTATCGGGATAAGTGATGACACTGAACTGCATAATCCCTGCGAGTCTGTTAAAGACAGAGAGGGGGAAGAGAGTGAAAGAGGAGGAACTGAGGCAGGTGGGTAATTAAAGGTTGGCAGGTCGGGATGGACTTGCTGGTATCGTGGCTCCGATGTTATTTATCACGCATTATGTTCGTGTCCCTGCAATGCTACAGTACTCAAAGCTGTGCTTAGCATTTAAGCAGGAATACCAGCATACAAACTGGACATGTCCTTACATTCTGTTCATAGCTGGAAGTGATGGGTGGCACACAATTAACTAGGATAGCATTTGAATGAAATATTAAATATGATGATGGAAGATTGTGGCAATAAGTATAAGACAAATGCTGTCACTTGCTTTGGATTTTCACCACTTCTATTGACTACTACTTATATTTAGGGTAAAATATCTCACATGCCAAAGCCAAACTTGGTGATGGATACATCAAATGAACTATTCGGCTGTGCAGATTTATGGAATTCTTGTCAAACTGTCCACAGAAAAAGATGTTAAACAAGATCAGGAGTCTTCAATCATGCTAGCGGATCTGCATGGTGGTACGTTGACACAGAGGTGTTTTGGGCTAAATGCTAATGCAAGCATGCTCATAATGCTAGAGCTACCATGCTGATGCTAAATTGTTATGTTTACGAGGGTGTCACCATCTTAGGGTTTAATTAAAACAAAGCACCGATGGGGATTTCATCAGTGTTGCAGGTATTTAGGCATAACCCAAAGCATTCAAACTCTTCATAGCAATGTGGCCACAGGTAGCAGATAGGAGAAGGCCTTAGAAAAAGTGATCTGCAGTGCACCACCCAGTCAGCACAGTGTGCAGAGAGAAGAGGAACAGGGGGCGAGGTCTCCCTTGTCTGTTCATGGATTATTGGATTTGGATTATCTGTCCAGACAAAATTACCCATTAGGGAAAATTGTAGCATGCACTTTCAGAGGAGCCACTGCTCACCAACGCTGGATAACACTCACCTCACACAGCAGTGCGGCCCGGCTGGTACATGATGTACAGCAGGGCAGACAACTGAGTGACCAGAATCAGCAGCACACAGGTCATAAAAATGCCCGAAGACATAAAAGATGCTCACGCTGCGAAGCGCAGCGGCACATGTAGAGTAGACCAATATGACAGCAAAGCAAGGGAGGATGTGCTCAAGAGCTGCTAATCATCATTCACGTGGGGGGTGGGGGAAAAGCAGAATAAGGTTGGGGGCTGGGGAGGGGCGGTTTAGCTATTTTTATCCGGATTCCATGAAGACAGCTGCCATCTTCCCGAGTGTTTGTGAGACTTTCCTGCACTTTCCATCACCAGCAACGGCGAGACAAGACGTAAGAAATCAGTACTGTCACTATTGAGAATTTCTGTTATATCAAAAGGAAGAGGGAAAACAACACCGCTCCAACCTTTAATGCTTTCATGGAGGCCAGTTGTGGAGTGGGTGCTGAAAATCTCATAAGCTCATCCGCTTTAGCTGAAAGCATTACAGACTTTGGGCTCCGTAACTGCCCGTGTGCCTCAGTAATCTGCCATTGTGTCCAATTCTTTACCTGAGAGTGAGACATCAAATAGATCTGGTGCCGATCACGTATATAGTACTGTCTCTTCAGACTAATATACGCATCAAAAATGCCTAATTAAAACAAAAAAATACACCCTTATAGTTGATTTATGGCCATTGGCTCCAGCCGACCATTTGTATCTATTAAAGACTATTTGGGGAATGTGGATTTGACCATTTCAGCAGGTGGGTGGTTCAGGTCACATGTTGCGACCCTGACATTCCCGTGCCACTTCAGAGCGACCAGGACCTCTGCCGTCCGAGAGGCGGGTGGAGATAAGGGTGGACAGAGTGACAGTGACATGCCCCACACGCAGCCATAAGCTGGGAAAGTAATTCTGTAGATGGTGCCACAAGCCATAGATCCCCATCAGCATTCTCCCACAGCCCAATTTAGCTCTGACTCAATGAATTCTTTGCTCAAGCAGGAGGAATGAGCTGCATATCAAGAAGGATTTAGCATTAATTAGTGAACCATCTAAACATGGCCTCGGGCTTGCTGCAACGCCATTCTTCATGCCACCTTGAATTAAACTGTTTAATTTTGTATGGCTAATATTCAGATTTCATTTTACTCCATGTTAAGGGAACACTAAGCATAGCTTTGCTCTGCTTTGATGTGAAGTGCTGTAATGTACGTCAGGGTGTTTTAGGACAAGTTTTGATGTGCACTAAATTAAATAAAATGGTATAAACTCAAAGTAACGTCTTCCCACTTTGAAAGATAAGGTCAGTACTCCAGGCAGCATGCTAAGGGCTTTATACCACATTATTATCAGGTGGTAATGTTTCGTCTTTTGTTCGCAGTTTCAGTGTCGCCGGAAGGAATCAATAAGCCTTTAACATGACTGAATAAAAAACACAATTATGAGAAGGCAAATGATTTGTTGGAGACATTTCATTCATTCATTTCCACTTTTTCATGTAAAAATATACATCAAGCGGGAGCGTACTGCAAAGATCATTTGAAAAAAGAAAATAGACCTTTTTATTCTCACATCAAACCACAATCATTTTTATGACAGTTGAAAATGTTGGGTTTGTTTAATTTGGGTACATTCTAAATGGGTGTACATGTTCGACTGTAGGACTGTACTGCAGTAATCATATAGCCGAGCTGAGAAGACCATTTCACATCATTCAATGAAAGACTGAAATGTTTTGAAGTAAATGTAAAGGTTTTTGTGCATTTGCACATTTAAAACTACAGAAACAAAAAGTCAAAAGTCACACTGGAGTATGAATGTTATGACAAAAGAAAACTGTGATAAGTCTGTTAACTGCATCAACGTGCAACAATGTACTATATTTTCTTATGAAGATCATGGACCAGATTACAAAAAGATCATTTTTAGTTTTCTATGATTTCCATAAACGTTGTAACAAATGTGTTTTTCCAGCGACCTGGAACTACCCATCTTCTGCTTGTATGCATGTTAACACTTGATTCTCCTGTGTTCTCCTACAGCATAAGCCTCTCAAATGAATATACATATATGTAGAGAATGAATTGCACGCTGCAAGCTGCTTGAAAACTTTCCTTAAGCTTTTCTTAAAATACACAAAAGTTTTCTACAAAGAAAATGCAGGGAAATGTATCCTCTAATTCACTTTATTTACCGCTTTAACCCAAGAGCAAGCTTCCCCCTTTCCCTCGGCCCACTGTGTGGCACAAAGAGCTTGATTGCAGAAAGTAGTGACGTCTAGCTCATGGAGGTTTAATAAAACTAGCTTCTCCAACTGGCAAATGTTTGAGGCCTTGATCTGGAAGAAGAAATGACAGACAAAGCAGAAAGGGGAGATTATTGAAAGAGTTTTAAACGGCACTAGTAGTAGGATTATTACCACAAGACCGTACATGTTTCCATTTGATCTAATGGTGCTGTTATTAGGATATTTCATATTGTATTTTTTTAAGAGGACAATAAGAGGAAATTAGGAATTTTAAGTTGAAGATAAAGAAACAAGCAGTAGAACTGTGTGCCTGTGAAAAATAAACGCACACAATCAAAATACTTAGTTTTCCTCATGTCTTGTGTAATTTGTGTAATATCACCATAAATGAAATTGCTTTTTGAATGAAGTTGATTTTTCACACAGAGAGCATGTGAGAGTTCCACAAAGATTAAGGATTCAGTACGCTGACCACAGTGGGTCCTTGTTTATCTCTCATCTAATTTTGATGTTTCGATTGTTGTGGATTGTTAAATTATGGCACAAAAAAGCTTTTTTGTTAAATTTTAGTTTCAGTCAAAAATGATAGAGGTTCGTTTTGCATATTTGCAAGAAAACAAGTGTCCGCTATTTTACTGTTGTGGCAATCCATGAAACGTGTACAAGTTAGAAAGAGGAAGACAATGAGCAGAAAGCTGCATGTACTATAGGAGGAAGAACTGAAAACAGAATGAGAGAGGAGGATTATTAACAGCATGTGAATGTGTCCGGTAGGCTAAGCCTCGTCTCCACACACTCCTGCACACTTCAGAGTGCATTCCACTGGAACACACCCCGGGGAACACTGGCTGCCATGTGACACACAGCAGCATACGCAGGCAGAAGCAGCAAGAGAGGGAGAGGTAGACGGTGGGAGTGAGAGTCCAAAATTTTTTTTTTAAAAAAGACAGAGAGCAGGATGGCAATGAAAATCTAATTGCAACAGGGCAATTAGTAAGAAAGTGCTACTAGAGCATTTAATCATGCATCATCCATTTCAGGGACAGCCACTTTCCACAGGGGATCAAAATAATGTAGTATGTGCAGCCTTGTACAATCTTATTTACTGTATCTTGCATTATATCACCTTTTTAAACGTGATTTAATGTAATATTCATTTATTTTTGTGTTTTTTTTATCCAAGGTTGGAAGGGCAGGAAAAAAAAACAGCAGATAATTCCTGTATTTCAGTGCACTGCAATAGCAACAGAGCTCAGTCTGACTGTAAATGGGTAAAGAGGAAAGACAAAGAAGAGGAAATAATGGAGGTGGTGTTCTGAAAAGGTTCTATGGGGAACCGTGATGTGGAGGAAAGATGTGAGCTTCAGCAGAGTTCAAGCACCACAGGCACAACACACTGCTACCAGGGAGAAATGTGGGTCTGTCTGCTCATTAGTTGACACACACACACACACGCACGCACGCACACATACACAGTGTTGACCACACTTACTGGTTTGTAGACCCGAAGGTGTTTCCAGAGAATCCTACAAAAGAAAGGAGAAAAAAGGGATCAATTGGGTGATTGTAGTGATAAAACATTATAACTGTCAGTGTGCCAAAGATGAAAACTCCTAAAGCAGTTCTCCTTTCACAGCATGGGTTATCTATGACAGATCTGTGTGCTGTGTATGTAACATGACCTGACACAAGCAAAGCTTTGAAAGATACAGGCAGAGAAGGTTTACAAAGATGAAGGGATGAAAGGGGGAATGGTACGGTCTGATGTACAGTATGTATATGAATAACAAAGGCTGCAGAAAAGCCAATTAAGGAGACAAAAGAGAGAAAAAAGACACAATAAATACACAGAAATAAGTGGGAAGAAGATGACAAGGGAACTCTGATGTGCTGACAAATTTGGGTCAAATATGCTAACTCAAAGAAGCCTGCATCATCTCTGCAGTGACACGTGATGGTGGGACATTTTTGCATCCAATGGAAGTCCCACAGCGTGACACTTGAAGCTGTCTAATCTTGATGTTCGCTAAATGTATGCTTTGATCAGTACTAATGCTGATCGATGAAATGCATTTCCATTGTCATTGCGATATAAACACGAATAACAGAAATTCTTTCATGTATGTGCACCAGTGGGTCCAAAATGAACACAAATCAAGCGCCAAATGCGGGTAGATTTTCCGTTGATGAGTCAAACTCAGCAGACTCTCTAAATGTTTGTACCAAAATAGTAAAATAGTAATGCACAGACACAGGGTCTTCATGGTGCACCTTGTAAAATCTGTAATGTACACGTAAATGACCACAAAGGTTGTTTTCCACCTTTTTTAAAAATGTATTTTCCTTTTTGAAATACATAGGCCTTTATCTGTCATTACTTTATTGTTCTTTTATTAAGACATTTTTAATAATAAAATAATAATATAATAACATCATCCCATTACCACTACTACGGCAACACCACAGCTGTAAGTTAACTTGGGTAACAATTATTTCGACCCAAAAAAATGGATTTGAATAAAGAACATGTGCTCACTGGTTTGCTCTATTTGACAACTTGTTTCCAAAACGGTGAAAGGACATCTTTTCTAAACAGTCGTCTGGTACAAAATCTAGTCCACCGAAACGAGGAAATGTTTGGTTGTAAGAAGCTATTTATGCTGCAAGACAGTAATTTGCTTTTTTGAATATTCACTTTGCTGAAAAACAAACTCTGTTGTACAATTTATTTCATCACTATTTCAAAGCCTCCTAAGACCACCAACCACAAAACTGTGCACAGAAATAAGATAAAGAAATATATAGATGTTGTCATTGCTTAACAACCATATTGATGTTGGAAGAATACCGACTGCACAAACACCACTGACCCTTCTGCATGCAATAGTCAACTTAGTGCTGGTAAGGAAGAAAACAGGAGGAAGAAGAAGAAAAAGGGAAACTACAGTAGTAGTCTCACCTCCTGCCTGTGGCTGTTGTCCAAAGCCTGAGAAGCTGCTGGGCTGACTTCCAAACCCAGAGCTCTGCTGGGCCAAGCCCCCAAATGACGGAGGGTTCTGATTGGCTAGAGCGCCAAAGGAGGGGCCACTGGGTGGTGAGGCAAACCTGAAAACGAAAGCAGACACAGACAAATTGATGTGGAACACAGTTACAAAAAGACTACTACAACGACTAAATTAAAATAAATATCTGGCAGTGAGCAGGGCTGATGAGACAAAATGAAAAGACTAAGCCGGAGGGGCTGGATGCCATTTACATCCTTGCTTTAAACAACAACAGCAATTTATCTACACAAAGGGAGGAAAAATGAGATAAGAGAAATGACTATAGTGTAAATATTTCACATAAATATGCTAGCAAGGAAATAAGTGTCAGATGGTGTTTGTGAGGATTGAGCGATGGGGGTTTAAGCGGTAATCCCTTCTACAGGACCCACGCCCACTGACCCCCAAGGGAGAGAAAAAGGAGAATAAGCAAAACAGAGCAAGAGAGAGGGGGGGATAGAGCAAGCCAGTTTAATCTGGAGGCAGCAGAGATTATCTGAGGCAAATAATCTAGTCCTGCACAGGCTCCATAGTTTTGGTCTTGTAGCCATGCACACTGTGGACACACATGGTTGTTAAAGGAGGTGGAGAAATCATTAAAGTGGAAATGATGGAAAGAAGGACAAGGTCAAATAATCCCTTTTCCTGTGTCTTACAATTAAATTTCATTTGAAATAAGGTTGACGTGCTGGGGGCTATAAAGAATTCCCCATTTTGTAAAGTGACCTGAGTCAAGATTTTTCTTAATTCAAACCTCCAGTCTTAACCTGTTGGAGTAAGAAAAAAAATGTGTGCACTACAACAGCAGATTCAACAGTGTGAAAGCAGCCTCCCTTGGTAAATGTGCCATGTTTCAACGGGGCTTCCAAAACTTGCTCCATTTGGTTTATTTCATCACATCTTCGCTGTAACACTGACTGTTTAACAATGCACCGAATGCTGCCCTTCGCTGGCTTTATGTGTTATGATTGTGTGATGGCGAGAGATCACAGATGTTCTGAGCCCCCCCCCCCATCAAAAACAAACTGCTGCAGGTAAAATCCTGCTGCTCCTCTCCTGCTTCTGTATTACACAAAAAGCCCGGTGACACTGACATTCTCAAATATGCAGTCACTGCAACGATGTGACAAACAGCAGGGTTCAAAGGCTGTCAATGAATATGCTAAATCTGAATTTATATTCAAACTGTATAAAAAATCCAGATGTTCAATTGTGGAAATTAATATCTGATTGTGGGATAGCTGCACTGAAAGCACTGCATGATGGTCAGGAGTCACAAAACCAAGTTTCTGCTCTCTAGAAATAAATAATCTGTTTCAGACTGACACATTTAAATCTTTACAGTCGTTATTCTGGTGAAAATAATTCCCAAGTTAGATGTGAAAATATTCTGCCGTTTCCCCTGCTGCTTCTCTGATGTCCGCCTTCTCTCTCGCTCCTCTCCCCGATTCAGTGAATTAAGAGTTTATTTGAACCAAACCAGAGTTGGAGGTGACTGTTGGAGCAGTGGACAGACGAACCAATAAGGTTTTGGTGAGTTTTATTTTGTTTCTGTCAAGTTTGAAGGAAGTGTGTTTTACGATGATAAAATTACTGTTTCTGTAAATGGAGTCTGGTGGCTTTGCCGAGAGTGATATAGCAGCTGCTTCTGGTCTTCAAAGGTCCATCTCTGTAGGAATCCTTTCCATAATGTTTTCAGACATCTATTATAACAATCTGAGCTGTCACTGGCAAAAACAAACACTTTTAGTGGCAAATGCCAGAGAGATTACATTGCAGCCCATTTCATGGCTGACGGCTCTCGTTCAATATTGACAAGAACTTTAAACTTGAAGAATAGGGTCCTATATTCTAAAAAAAACTATAAGCTAAGTTTCTTACCCAAATCCTCCCATGTTGGAAGCCGCGGTTCCCTCTCCAAACACTTTACCACCTGAGGAACCCATGTTGTTGCTGAAGGAAGCATTTGAGCCAAAAGATGCTCCAGTGCCAAATGCTGGGGCACTACCAAAGGAAGGGGGACTCCCAAACACTGGGGCACTGCCAAAACCACCTGTAGAGGGAAAAATAGAGCTTAAACAAGGTTCTGTAACAGAAAGTAGCAGAACATGTACAGGGAGTAACAGCACAGCTTCTACAAAGGGAAATAAAGGATAGATAGAAAAATACCTTCCACATAGCTGTACTATTTGGAGGGCATTTTTCTTCTCACAGGAGGCAAAAAGTTCTGCTTTGACTCTGTAAATATGACTAAACATACATTCTACATGTGGTCTGTAAAGTCAAATTTCCAATAAAAGTGAATATTGTCTCTATTGTTTCTCAAAGGTAAAATACCTGATCATGGTATATATTTGCCTTGTTGTGTACAGTGCCCGATTGTTTTGGAACAACACAATGTGACAGCTTAATGACTGGATGGACACTTCAGTCCGACTCAAGCCTCAGAGGCAGTGGTGGCAGGGGTAGAAAGGGTGTACTGAAATTACAGCCTGGCCACCAGCATGCCCCAGTAAATAATTGATTGAGCTAATGTAACAAGATTACACTCCCTGTACGTGGGCCAGTGATACGGCATTAGTGTGCTGAGTGGTACTGATATCCCAGTGGAGCTCAGGGATAGCTCTGATGCTACTACTTATTACCAAGAACTGCAAAAAAACTTAAAGAAAGAGGCTCAGTTTATATCCTGAAAACCAAGAAATCTATTTGTGGATGAATCAAGTTAATTCGTCATACTTAAATTTTGCTCCACACCTAATTTCATTTGCACTTGATCCACTTTAACTTGTTAATCTGCCAAATAGTCCTAGGTGCACAGGAGCATAGTAGGCTATTTAGACCATGTGAAAGATATGGTCCTTTTCCATTCTTACATTTTTACTGAGGACAGAATCAGCTGTAATGACTGACACCTATATAAACTGGCATGTCAGTCCTCTTCTAAGTAAAGTAAAGCAGTGAGACTATAACACAAATTGGCGACATGCATGAACTGACACTTAAACTCGTGGACGTTCTTTATCCAACAACAGTAACCCTTGTCCACAAAGCACAGCATAACAACGACACAGCGTCAAATTATGCTTATATCCAGCTGGCTTCACATGCTCTCAACTGTTACAGAAACCAGATGAACGGAAATTATAGCAGAAAATTGGTACTGTTTCTAACCACAAATCTACACTTTTGTAACCATGACATAGCATCTCTATTGAATGGTGATTATTTAAGACATAAATTACCCATATAAAATGAATTATGCGGTTTAAATAGATAATCTAAAGCTTTTTGTGTATCAAATATTAGTTTAAATTTGATACTGAAATAAGTACATCACATCTTTAACCCATCGCACTGTGACTTAGCAGAGTTGAGAAGCAACATTGCATCAGCAGTATTTAGGCAGGTAATAATGCAGCCTGACTAACACTCTCTTTCTGCTCCGCTGGGGGGAGGAGAGAAGGGCACTTGCTGTAGCTCAGATGATAAAGGAGAACGCAATGTCAAGTGTCGGCTGCTGTGAAAAATGCGATTATGTATAGGTGACAGGGCTTGTACCCCAGCCATGCCATGTTCACTGAAGTTCACACATCACCAACCCAGAAGCCCTGAGACAGACCCCGAAAAATGTGAAAGGACAGAGAATATCGAACATCACTAATCATTAAACCCCATCATGAGAACATGGAATTGTTCTCAACTGTAAGCGTGGAATTATGTAATTCTATAATTACCGAATAACGGCACCTATTTACATTTGCTAGGCCATTTGCTGATTTCGAAGAAGAAAATCAATCTCTACCCAAAGGAAGTATTCACAGCACATGGACACAAGTCTGGTGTGAAAGTAATCAGCAGTAAGAATCATATGATAAAACTGCGAAGCAGCAGTAAGCATCACTTTCAGTGAGTGGATGAGTGTGTCTTCAGGAAGACACAGTAAGGACTTTGTGCTATTGGAATAAAAAAACAATTTGGTTAAAGCTGTACCTGGTTTTGTCGGAGAAGAGAAGGAGCCAAATCCCTGGGATGCGACAGTCCCTGCACCAGTGCTGAAGGTCCCACTAGGTTTCTGCTCTCCAAAGGAGGTCTGTCCAAAACCAAAGGTCTTGGCACCACTATTCCCAAACAGACTGTTGGCACCTAGAGGAGAAGTAGGCAGATAAATGTGTCTTTCACATATGGTAAAAATGTGTTTTTTGCATCTGGTACTTTTGCTTAACACTTAAAAACCTTTCTTTTCTTTTTATTTTACAGATTGCTTACCTGTCGGAGCAGGTTGCCCAAACCCTCCTGTGGCAGCAGTGGTGCCAAATGGGTTCTTATTAGCGGCATCTTCACTCGGTTTACCTCCCAGGCCACTGAAGAACCCGCCGCCAGCAGCTGAGCCCGCTGTATTGGCTGAACTTGAACCAAACAGACTCCCACCGGATGACGGCTGCTGCTGCGAGAGAAATGTCAGCTAAACAATATGTCCAGAGGAAATGGAACTTTTGTTCAACTATAAGACTATTCACAGGTTGCTCTATCAATCATGAAAATGTAAGTGGATGATACCTGTCCAAATAGATTCCCACTGCTGGGTTGTTGGCCAAACACAGACGTGGCAGAGGAGCAGCCAAACGCTGTAGTAAGATGGAAATAACAGTCAAGATAGATACATTCACTGTTAACACAGCACTACTAGATGTAGATGTAGCTGTCATACATTTCCTCATGACCACTGTATAGTTCCTTCTCTTCCCACAGTGTCATATAAGAGAATGAGCTGACTCTGGAAATTTGAACCCCCCCCCCCCCTTAAAATCTGTAGATGGGTGACAGACGAGCTGCATCTAACTGCTGAGCTGATACTTCAACATCAGCTGTCCACAGACACACACATTCCCACACTGTGTTGGGAATTTAGAGAATGTTTGGGAATAGGACAACTCCCCTCATGCCACCCTCCTTACTCAGACTGCCACACCACCCCAAATCTCACAGCCACTGCCACATCTCGAACCCACTCAGGCTGGTGGAGGAGCTACAGACAAAGCTGGGCGCCTCTCCACAGACATGATATAATAATTCAGGGGGTTGCCAGATGTTGTTAGCTTAAACGCTGTGTCATCCTGATTAGAAGAGATAACACCACTTTGAGTGACAACAATGTCTATGGCTGACAGGTTTTAAATTGAGAACTTTGTACACCCCATTACTCTGGGAGCCTCAAAGCCATTTTTCTAATTTATAAATAGACACACTGTTAAATGATTCCAGTATTTGGTGGACTGAAGACGCTGTGTTGAGATGAAATTATGAATTGCAGCCTACATGCGAGAATTTGCTGCACGTACAAGTGGGTGAATGTGAAGACGACTCTAATTATCATTAGCAAATAGCAGCGTACAAAACATTCAGGAAGCAGCATTTCTCTTTTAGCTGACAGACGCTTCCTCAATTTCAAATGACAAACAGTGGAAGAGGTAGGTAATATCAGTTGTCTGATACATAATGCTTGCTCTTTGTAAGCTGGTGCCTGTACTCAAACACTGCCAAAGATCTTTAGTGAGGGAAATAGCTCCATTCTGTGACACCACTGTACAATGGAGAGTGGACTGATTGTTTCTGCAATTTTAGCAAGTCCAAAAGAGGGATCCATCTTCCCCTCTAGGGGATCAGGTCACATTAATTTGAGGGGTCACATTCTCCCAGTTAAACTTTCATTCAAATCATCATCATCTTTAAAGCCTAATATTTTGGAAACAGAACCTCAAGTGTTTGGATCAAGCAGCTCATGAAAATATAATTTTCAAATTTAGAAGGCTACAACTGTAGCAAATGTGCCAGTTATATATTATTTAACATTTAAGTAAATTTAAGTATTGGATCGCACTCTGTATTTGCAGATATTCAACACTTGCACAAGGATTAGGGCCAAAAATAACTTGATTGGGACTCCCCCTTTTTACAAATCACCTGCTTCTATAGCTATACTACTCCTGTGTCCCACAGACATAAAGCAGAAATAAAACCGCAGGCCTTGAACTCTTACTGTATTTTAGCAGACCCACACTCACCTGATGGCTGTCCAAAGCTGAATCCTGTAGATGAGGATGTGGTGGTGTTACTCCCAAACACAGAACCTTGTCCAAATCCAGAGCTCTGGCCAAATGCTGGTGCTGTGCTTTGTCCAAACAGCCCTGAGCCAGTGCTGCTGGCTGTGTTGGCACCGCTCGTGCCAAAGGAGAAGGAACTGGCATTGCTAGCAGTAGAAGCACCAAAGAGACCTCCTCCAGTAGTGGCACTGTTAGAACTTGCTCCAAATGCTGATTGGCCAAAAGAAAAGCCACTGGCTGTTCCTGTGTTGCTGGTAGGCTGGCCAAAGCCACTCGCCTGGCCAAATACAGATTTGCCAAAACCAGTTCCAGATGATGCACCAAACCCAGCTGAGCCAAATGCTGTTGATACTGGGGCTGCAGGGGCTGCAGGGGCTGCAGGGGCTGATGGAGCTGAAGGAGCTGAGGACACTGGAGGTGCAGAGGGTTGCCCAAACACAGTGCTAGCAGCAGTAGTTGTTGTACTGTTAACAACATTAGGGGTTGTTGCAGGGCTAACTGTGCTGATAACTGGTGAAACTCCAAGCGAACTGCTGTCTGTCGCTGCAGGGGCAGGCTGGGTAAAAATGGAACCTGGTTTGTCAGAACTGGGCACTTGGAATGCTACTGGAGCTACCTGGGAGACAGGTGCCCCAGCAGGGGTGGCAGCAGCCACAGGAGCAGTGGTGGTGGTGCTGTCTGGGGTGGCTTCAATTACAGGAGCCACACTGGCTGGTGTTGGAGGTGTTGCTTCAGCTGGTGCAGTGATGGAGGAGGGAGCATCTGGAGTAGGTGCAGTTGTGGCCAAAGGAGGTGCAGGTGATGGTGCTGTAACTGTGGCTGCTGTGGTTTCTGCTGTGACAGCATCTGCTGTGGGCTCAGCTACAACCGGGAGACTGGTGTTATCTACAGCTGGTTCAGTAGCAGGTTCTTTTTCAGGGGGCGGGGTGGGTTCTGAAGGTTGTGGGGGAAGTTTTGGTTCCTCTGATAAGTCTGCAGAAGCTGCAAGAATACTACTGAAAGACATCGGTAAAGCTGAGGCAACTGAGCTAGACTGGGGAACAGAGAAGGCCGGCTTGGGGTTTGATTCCGGAGGCTTGAACAAACTGCCTGACGCTGCCCCCTTGGACAAGTCTGCTCCGGTAGAATCTTCTGCAGCCATTTGAAGAATTGCACCGAAGCTAAACTGCGCTGGTCCCTTGCCCATACCAAGTCCAGTTTCCCCAAAGGCAAATGAGGCAGCAGTTGATTTAATGGACGAATCTTTAGCTTCTTCTCCTGGGCCTACACGTAGTCCAGAGAAACTGCCCAGAGTTTCTCCTCCAACTGTCTTTGGGGGCTGTGGCTCTATCCTGAGGGCAGCTGTGGAGGAGGTGGGTTTGTCTCCAGACGTGTTTGTAGGCAAGGTGGGAGATCCAGTGCCAAGAGCAGGGGAGAATGACTCCTCTCCAGTCTGGCCAAACATCATCTTCCCATTTCCACCAAAGGAGAATTTATTCACATCTTTCCCTGCAGAGACACAGGGGGAAAACAACAGGGCAAGATGAGGGTGTGTATGCTTGACACTATCCAACAACAATATGATACAAAGCTGCTGTATTGTTTTTACCTTGTGACATTCCAGCTCCTTGTGCAACTGAAGCAAAACTGAAACCTGTAGACCTGCAAAAGATAAGTCACAATGAAACAACACTGAGAGAATATACACGTTTCTGAGTGTGGTTAGATTAGGAGTCGGGGAAGGGGGAGAAATTAATAAATTCAATCTCAACCAGTACTCTCAAAAGTACTCAACCCAACCTCAATAGTTACGACCGCCCACAAGCTGTGGTCAAGTGCTGTTCTATATGATGGAAGGTAGTAGATAGCACCAAATCGCATTTGATTGGATAAAAAAACTGATGTACACATGGATGCAGGATGATGGTCGATAATTTTCAGAAGATGACTCACCCTGATGCGAAGGAGAACCCTTTGCTTGTGCTCTGTTCTGCTGAGCCAGCAGGAGCCACGGAAACATCTGTTTTGGCCGACTGACCTGAAGGACGCAGAAGTTTATGAAGTCAGTCAAAATCTATCATGTGAAGAATAACCTTGCAAAATAAAAGGCCAGGATTACTGAACACACAGCTGTGTTCAAGAATCATGAGCAATGTTGCAGACTGCAAGTTTGTTTGTGTTTAACCAAATCAGAGAAATACGTATATCCAGCCAGCGCTTACCAAACACGAAGCTTCCCTGTGGGGTGGTTGTAGTTTCGTTGGGCATCTTCTGGATACCTTGAGTAGGATTCTGCACAGAAAGTTTCAAATAGGCAGTGGCTATTGTAGCTTAATTCTGCACAACCTTAATACAGAAAAAAAACTATATATCTATTGTGTATGAGAGTTAAAAAAATATCACTCTGCAGGTTACAGCGCAGGTGCAATAAACTGCAATCTTAAAATGGATGTAGAGAAAAAGCAAGTGGCTGCAGATCAGTATGTTAGGGTCATTCCCATTAAACTGAACTTGGGCCTGAAAAGTGACCAAGCTTTGCGCAAGGGGTTCCCCTGTCACCCAACTGCAATTTCTAACATTAACATGGGAGGGAGCCAGGACATTTCTCACCCAAGCAGTTAATTCTTGTCTCGTCTTCACATGCAAAACTGTCAGCAACGTGTGAATTTTCGCAAGCTGAATGTTCTTTAGTTGCGGGAGGGGGATGTCGACACTGAATTTGCTTGATTCTGAGTATTTAAGTAAAAGCATGTAAACAAAAAAAAATAAGTCTCAGCAACTACACTTTTATCCAATGAATGTGTTTATCAGAGAAGCAGATGGTATAGGTGGCTGATATGGGCAAAAAATAATATCCTCAAAACATTTCAAGTATTCTGTAAGATATTTGAATTGTGAGCCATTTAAGATGCATTTTGCAAGCTATTTTAAGGATAAAGTGCCACTTAAATGATACATGTGTAGTGATATAGTTGTGTGGGTGATAGTTGAATATATGAAAAGATGAATGACAGCTTGGTGAGTGATGGATACAGTTGATGTAGTACTCACTCGTTTGGCCTGGTTGGAGGAAACTGTTGCAAAGACCTGAGCTGGATCTGCTCCTGATGAGCTGGGAAAAACAGCAGAAGAGAGAGAGTGTGTGTTCAGGTGTTTGATTTTAATTCTGTCCACATGAACAAATATAACAAACACCTTGCCATTCAGTGAGATAAGGTGTTTATGTTAAATAAAATGACATTTGTGTATCCGTGCATATGATCATACTGTGGCACAATTTTCATACTGATCATTTGGTTCACACTTAACGTCAAAATGAATTCAAACTTAAACCAAATCTGTCACTGTGTGGAATTCAAAATTCTTGGGAGCATTAATTTATTTCAATTGAGAAGATTTTTCTTGCTCTACAAAAATTAAATATACAGTACATGTTGGTTCTCTATATCAAGCTGGGAATCACTTGTAGAAATATCTGGAACATTACTGTTTGACAGAGATTAAGACAACATTAAGCGTGGAATCAGGGATAAGTCCACTTTCATAATCGTCTTCCTCTCACAACGCCTTGTTTTCCAAGCTTGTTATTGTGAGCAAGCTTTATTTGGGGAAAGCCCCAAGGAGGGATGGCCTGCCGAAATATCAAGCACAAAAGTGGAGCACAGCCCAGTGAGGCAGAAAGAGTAAGGTGCAGGCAGCAGGAAGGGGCAAACAAGAGACTGTGAATCATGGACTGAATAAAGAGCCAAATGAAAGACATGACAAAAGGGCAGTGACGAGGATAATGGCATGAAAAGAGACCATTAGACAGTGTGCATAAAGTGCAGCCCACGTATTCACACAGGTTTGTTTTGGTTACATTCTCCAGCACACAGGCGTTTAAATTAAACTGTAAACTATAAGGTTAGAGTGTTGTGCCCCTTTTTATATACCACCAGAGGTAAAAAGACCTTCCTGCACTATTCACACAATAAGCATATGGACATATTGTAGACATCCCTGAAAAAGCTGAAAGTCAACACTTTATCAGAATCATTGTTTCATTTCACATACTGGAGTAGACCCATAACAATAAAATACACTTGCCATACTTAACAGAGTGCATTGTATGTGGCACAGACAGGATCATACACAAACATTAACATGAAGGACGTTGATAAAAGAGGAACAAATGAAGACAGAATCTTTAACTCTGAACACTGAAAAGACTAAACTTAAAAAGATCTGTAAGTATTACATATAAGAGATGTGACTCTTGAAGAAAGAAGCTGAGATGCAAATGTAAGACGTCCTCAGATGCTGCTGGCCTCTGCCAGTCGTGGTGTGCACTGGCTAAGATTGGGTGGAGTCAGTGACCTGATAAATCTATACCGAGGAGACACACTAAAAACAAACACTGGACCCCTTGAGGACTCATAGTGACAGACTGTCTACTCACTGTATCAGAAATAGATTCATGTGGATACAGACATGATTAAACGCCATAAATATTATATAACATGGTTGATATAAAACAGGTAGTATATAAATAGGACAGATGAGATAGATAAGACAGACAAAAAAAGTACTTTATAAACCCCAATGAGAAATTGCACAAAATGCTCATTAACTACTCATTAACTAACATTAATTAAAATATGACCTGCACCAAAAAGACTGCTTTTCAATTCAAAGTTACGTGCCAAACAGTTAGGACTAGGGATGCACGATAATTATCGGGCCGATAACAGGAAATTATGACGTCATTCATCATTCATTTTGCTACACCTGTCTGGTGTAGCACAAATAGCCCCAATAACATATATGTTTTTGCCAGCACGGCAGTGCCTCAGTCCCACTATGAGACCCGAATGGCCTGCAGTGAATGCTGTGTTCAAGTGACGTTGGCATAATCAGAAAAAACTCCTTCTCACTGGGAAAAATCAAGAATACCCCCTCATGCCAAAAAACAACTCGTTAACTCGGTCATAATTTTGCTAGTTGCTGACGGAGTTTGGAAAGCGTATGAGGACGCCCGGCCTGCTAAAGTAGCTAACGTTGGCAAGCCAGCCGCAAAGAAGCCACCAGGACTTAGGCGTCGGCGAGGCTTTCGATAAGTCCAAGAAATTTGCCAAAGATGACCCACGGGCTAAGGTTATTGAAGATTTAATCATGGACGTGATGGTGCTTGACTTACTATGGACTGCCCTTCTTCAGTTTGTTTACAAAGATAAGTCTAAGTAAGGGATCATGTATCTTCCTTCATGATGACATAGAAGCCCGACGCGACACTTCTCCGTAGGAAACTGCTCACTATACATTATCCCGCTTAGACCGCAGCTTACTACTAAAGCATTCAATAGTGTGACACAAAATACTGACTAAAACATATTGTATTGATTTAAAATGAGTCTACTCTTGCCTGTCACCGCTCTCACTGCACAGCGGCTCTGAAAGTAAACACGTACGTTGCGTAGCAACAGCCTCTCACTGTGCGCAGGCCGGCAGGCAGGATAACTAGGATAATTAGGAGGTGAAAGTTATCGGTTATCAGTATCAGTTTTAAAAAACAGTTATCGTGCATCCCTAGTTACGACGTATCTTCACTTTGAAGCTGTGAACTACTTTGGTAAGAATCAAGCAGGACATCTGTGGACAATGACTCAGGGGCGAACAGATAAAATGTGTCATCTGCCTACAGACTACAAAAACAGGGGGATTTGTTACAGTAATCTGCAAAATAAGACAACCAGCATGTTTGTCAAATCAGCCCCTGTACCCCTCCAGCGCCTAATAACACACCAATAATAAATTAATTAATAAATAAAAAATGTTGTGTTGTTATTGTCACTGGATGATAAGTCTACATCCAGACCTGAAAACTCAGTAACCTGGAACTGGCAGTTTGAAATGCATCCAATGACAGCTAGTTATCCAATTTAAAATTCCTCATCTAAATCTGTCTTTACCTCTAGATTTATTCTTGAGCAAACCCTCCCCTCACTTTCCATTTGAAACTATCACTTTCTTGAGGAGATTTCAGGACATAACCTGAAAAAAATTACAAAAAAAAACATAAGTAAATTCATTTTTACCTGATGATGTTAGACACCGGCACAGGAGGTCCTTTGTCCTTTAGCTCCTGGACATTGACTACCTGAGGGACAGTCTTCAAAGTGGACTCTGTCAAGGAAGCACTGACAACAGCTGGAACACACACAAACACTACTGTGAGTAATTCACACACACAGATGTAACACAACCATTGTTTACACTAGAAAAAAATACACCTACATAAACACAACTGGTGTTTAAACTTATAAAATAACAAACCAGACAGGTGTAGCAAAATGAATTGAAAGTTTCCATGGCGATTTAAGGCTGGTTTGAATTACACTAAACATTTTAGTCAGTGAGTCTCGGTATGATGGGGTACTGAGCTGGGACATAAAGCCACTAATTTCATATTATTTGGTAGTCTGTGTCTCCCCCTGGTGAATAACAGTGAGCATAGCAACACAATATTATCAATATCATACAAATGGCCTCTTATATACACAGTGCTGCCCGTAGCAACTTAATACGTCTTCATTACTGTTTAAAAATAAACTAATACATAATTCTTTTTGGCTGCGTCAAAGGCTGGTGACTGTGGCATGTTCTTCCTACCTGTCTTCTGATTGGCCATCTGCCTGCGTAGAGCAGCAGTGGCTGCAGCCTGCTGGGCAGGGATGGTGACAGGGATGGTCCTCTCAGTTGGTGGGGCTCCATGTTTCACCGTCTTTGTGGCGAGAGCAGTGCTATCAGCCCCGCTGAGGTTGATCTTATTGGTTGGAACTGAAATATCAATAAAGTGAACAACATTTATGAGAAAAAAACCCGCCTACCAGTGTTTATCAGCTGCACTGTGTTACATCTGACATTTAAAAAGCAGTCCTCTTGTGGCTTTGCATGCAAAACAACTGTATGTTGCATCACATCTTACATGAATACCAGTAGTTATGATTTACACACCAGGGCTGGCAATAGGGCTGAGTCCAAAGCCCATACCCTGGACTGAGTGAATTTTGGTTAAAGGGGTGGACTGGATTGCCCCGAAGCCTGGCTGGATAGAGGGGGTCCTCACAACTGTGGGGTGGCGGGGGACAGACAATGCTGGTGGAATGACAGTCATGGGAAGAGGTTCTGGCTGCAGTTCCTCATCCTCCAGCTCCAAGTGAGCTGGATGAGGCTCCAGGGACTGGGACAGGGAGGACGTCGAGCTCACATCATCCAAGTCCTCATAGTATTTAGGTGAAAGGAAGGCTGAGCGAGACAGGTTGGCTGAAAGAGAAAAGATAAAAACAATCTAGATTACCAATAACTGCGGTAAGGCAGCATTATGGTAATATTTTATTTATCTCTTTGCATTGACAGACAATCTCCTCTTGTTCAAAAGCCCTAATTAAGTTAATTTTCTTCCCAACATTTAGACCTTTTCTTTGTTTGATTATTATTGGAGCACCCTAGAGAATTTACAGCAAAGATTTATTACATTTGTAAACTTTCATGCAACTACAAATTGCTAGTCAGTAAAGCGAATTTACACAAGGAAAACCAATAAAAGATTCCACCTCCAGACATCAGAGAAATCCTTATTAAATGAGTTTGAGTAGGATATGTTTACCTGGTGCAGTAGAGCGGACAGGAGGCATCTGTCCCTTTGAGAGGAAATTACGCAGCTGGGACTGTTTCACTGTCGATATCTTGGCTGATGGAGAAGTACATATAGTTAGCATGTTGAAATTAAGCAGTGTGATATCCGTGATTATTTTAACATCAACAATATATAAAAAATGATACCTGGAGATTCAGATTTGGTCTTAGGAGGGGTGGTGTCCAGCTTGGCTTGCTGGAGTGTGTCCCTTAAACTCTCAAGCTCGCCTTCCAAGCTGTCATAAAACACACAAAATAGTTCTTTAAGTTGAACACAACACCACCTTTTTTTCTTAAAACGATTTGCAGTGTACTCATGCACATACTTAGAAATGAATATTAATATCCTGTAAAGAAAGAAATGAATGAATGCAATCTTTATGTAATTCATGGACCATGGTGATTATATTGTTAGAGATTGTGCCATCCAGTTATAAAAAAACAAAAGCTGAGTCTATTCAGTTTTAATTATTCAAAAACTGCTCTAGATTCAAATTTCAGTCCATTTAAGTTCAAGGTTAACTTGACCTGTCAAGTCTGTGATTTCCAAAGCTGCACTGCAGAGTCTCCTTCCTCAGAGCAAACTCAAAATCTACAACATGTTATACTCATTAACAGATTTTCACATTCCTCCATTCCTACTGCTTGTGCTTTGCCAGCTCCTACCCAGCGGTTGTTGCTGTCTCAGTATTGCAGTTTATAGTTGACGTGGCAGTCTTGTTATAGAGGCGCAGTGAAGTCAGTTTCTTAACCAACTGGTCCAACTGGTTCTTCTGCTGGTTGATAATGTACAGGTTGTTGGCCAGTGTAGTGAACAGACCCTCCCGCCCTGGCACCACCATGTGTCTGTGAAGAAGACAAGTACTTCAGTCCAAATGATACTCAACCAAATCTTTTAGGTATCAAATACTTAAATATCTGATCTTTGTTGCTTACTTCTGCTTTTTCTTCTTCTCCAGGTGTTTCTCCCATTCCACATCCAACACATCATTGACATCTTCCACAGCAAAAGTAACATACTGGTACAGCCTGCGAATCTCCTGAATGAATGAATGAATGAATGAATGAATAAATAAATAAATAAATAAATAATAAATAAAGATTACTTAGCTGATTCATGTAAAGGCTTTATGAGAAGTATCCATTTATGCAGTCATTATTTATCGTCCTTCTGCTTGTCACCTTGAGCTGTTCCTCATTGCGTGGATCCAGAGGTTTTTTGTATAGCAGCTGTCTGTAATTTGTGTCCCTGCTCAGCTCACTCTGGGTTTTGGCTTCTTCTGCCCCAGCAAAGCCATCCAGCAGGGTGGTCTTCAGTGTACCAATGTCCCCATGGAGAGACTGCAAAAAGAAAAAAGGATGGATACTCATGGTACAATAGGCTTAATTCAACAAAGAGATCAAAACTATTGAAATAAATCAACAAAACAGGTAAAAATGCACAACAATGCAGTTTTGGACTACGGTCACACTAAAATTCTGCCAGTACAAACAAGTCTAGATATACACATGGGTTGTCAAAATGACAAACACTGGTTTTGTGACTCCTGTCCGTCATGCAGTGCATCCGCTGTAGCAGTGCTGCTTTTCTTTCCGCAATCAAATATTCATTTACACAATCGAATGCATGGATTTTTTTACAATGCCGATGTAATATTTGAATTTATAATATGTCTATTAATTGGCATGACATGAATCTTTTGCTATTTTGTCCCCTG
Organism: Chelmon rostratus; assembly: GCF_017976325.1. Classification (NCBI taxonomy): domain Eukaryota; kingdom Metazoa; phylum Chordata; class Actinopteri; order Chaetodontiformes; family Chaetodontidae; genus Chelmon; species Chelmon rostratus. The sequence continues at coordinate 15,414,176 of NC_055676.1, read as the reverse complement.
GAAAACCACTTTTGTCCTAATTTTGTTTTTGTAAGCATATATTCAGAACATATGGGGCTGTCCAAAATACTATGTTTTGGTGCACCTTTCAGGGAGACGAACAGAACATGCGTTACATACTTCTGAACGTTTTCTTGTTAAATAGCTGAAATTTTAAGCATTCTCTCTTCTAGCCAGTAATTTTATTTATTATAACACTGTAAACTTACGACAGTGAGTCATTCTAAGACAATTTCATTCTGAGCAGGAGGCAGCTGTCGGGGGTCGGGCTTGACTGGTGAGTGTGATTTTGCTAACAGGGATTTGGGTCAGCGCGGGCAACATGTGAACGTGTTTTGGTTTTTCAACCATGGTCTTACCTCTGTAGTTTCCTTGATCTCCAGCGTGAAAACATGGAGGTCCTCTGACTCCTTCCTCAACTCCTTCATCTCCTCACTGGTGCCAACCTTGAAGTCAGCTTTTGCATTTCGTGCCTTCAGGTCATCTAACTCCTTCTGGAAGTGTGCGATCTGATGAGGAGTCAAAGACGTGCTCAGTTATTTGTAACTTTTTACATTAAGTCCATTCGAAACACTTGGTATATACTACAATAGCAACTTTCAAACTCGGGATTTATCAAACTGTGTTGCACCACTGAACCTAAGAAGTCTTAGCTAAAAAATATGTGTATGTAAATTTTCTGTATATTTATTTACAGAAATGTGTATATAAATGTGTGAAACAGTTGCTCAGAAACATCTGTAATTCAACTACACAAACAGGGAGTCACTTTTTCATCACATGCTGTAAGAGAACATCCAATAACCATTTTAGGAAGCAAATGACATATTAAACTGCCCATCCTTTGTAAGTGTAGGTATAACCTTGCTTTATGTGTGTTTCAGAGTTAGCCCTGTTTAAGCAGTTTAGAGTGAGTGGGAAGTATAGCCAATTAGGCTAACCTATCTAAGATTGTTTGGTCATTTAGTGTGATGTTACTGGTATAATGCTTTATAATGTTAGGTATATTGTGTATTAAGTCTACCCAGTTTACATCATTATTAAACAGCATTTTGACCAAGTGTTTGGTCAGCTAGTTTCAGTTGAAGGTACGTAGCAGTTACTGGATATAAATGTTTAGTAACTAGTGGTAACTTGTTTGTGTGGTGCAACCTGTTGTAATTGAGTGTTGACTAAATCTTCACTCAGTAAACATCTGTGTTATAACTAGGTTTGACCTTTAGAAAGGCTGGTGCCACAGAAGGAACCAAACTGTTGGGTCACAAACTTTCTCATACTACAGCTAAACAGTACACTGAATATGTTTCTGAAAACATTTGAGGCAAGACAGACGGACTGCAGAAACAGAATCTTGAGTCACATTTTAAAAGCACTGCCTAGTTTCACAATTTCCTCCTTGGTTCTGGCATACAGCTTGACAAACCTTGAAAATGGTATCAGCCCCTTACAGTGGGGTTTATTGGCTAATCTTTCATTGGATCGTCTGGACCCAGGTAAGCCTTGACCATAATTTGTGACACTTAAGCTAATGTTAATACATATACACTAACTTGCTTAACATGTAAATCTCAATTGAAATTCTGTTTACATCAAACATTCCCTAATAACATACGTACCTTAGTCAAAATTGCCAAAAGCTGACAGTACAGTCACTTGAAAGATAATTTAAAGATGTCTTACTACATTTTTAGCAAGAAGAAAAACGATACAAGAAAACCTGCAGTGTGTAGTTATGAACACAAGCATCTAGCTAGTAATTTTCCCCATATGGTGTGAGCCACGAGTCTCTCACTTTCTTCACAAGCTCACCAATTAAAAGTGGTACATGGTACTCTAGTGTTGACAAGACGATATGTCTCACCTCCTCCAATATACCAGCCATAATGGGATCAGAGTCCTTCTTTTGCTGTAACTGCTTCTCCAGAGCCTTCACACTTACAGCTGCCTGCTTCGAGAAGTGGTAAAGTAAGAAACACACACCAACAAATACACACAGCCCATATATTAAGTCTAAACAAGAAAAATAAGAATATCTGTAATCTAATATAAACACATAACGCTACAGCAATAGGATATAGCATCTATTATCTACTCCCTTGATGCCTTTATTGAAGTATTACCATTTGGTGCTCTTTTTTTTAAATAAAATGTGATTGGTGAGTTGTGATTTGTTGTTTTCTGCAATCAGTTTGGTGCTTACAAAGCTAGCCATTATACTAGCTGTCTCAGGCTAACATGTGGCTAATGTAACATTCGAAGTAACTGCTGGGCTAACTGTTTATAATGTGTACTGTACTCTTTTTACTTTTACTATGGTGTAATTCCTACAGGGACTGAATGTTGTTATTTTATTTGTGATGTGTTAACAATTAATGATTGCTTCCTTTAAAAACTTTCCAGCCAATTGCTGTCTTCAACCTTTGTTTTAAGTTGGTTTAGCTCACTGCAAAGCTAGCCGTGCACCTACATGCATAGCGGGGGCATATACTCTATTCAACTTTTGTATTCTCAACAGAAAATATTTTAAAGTCAAGTCGAAGTTGCATGTAAAGGGTGAGGATGAGGAAAACAGAGAGCAGACAAAGAATACTGAAACTAAATATTTTTATGGTCGTTAAAAACCTAGGGGAAGCTGTGCCCTCACCGTGTCCATACGATGAACACGTTTATCTTATTTTTGAGCAATATATCAACAAAACTGGACGGGACCTGGGGAGTCTGGACACGGCCCTGGGCAGCAGGAGCAGGTTTCTGGACAACTGTGGATGGTGTGCTGGTTTGAACTGGACGCACTGGGGCTGCAACACAACAGAATATCAGAATCACAACCCAAGGCTTCAAGTCTAAAACTTTAAACAGTGTTTTGATTTAAAAAAAAAAAGTTGAAATGACAAATGCAAAGTACAACAGTCAAAAAATTGAAGCGTGACTTTCTTACTTAATACAGCTGGTGGCTTAGCGGCTGATAGCGGAGGGGTGGCCAGACTACTGGAGTTGGAGACAACTGTTTTGGGCAGTGAGGAATTGAAGGAGAAAGACTGTGGTGCTGGGGTCTCCAATGCTGAAAACCTTGAGAAAGAGAAAACATTTTTTTGAAGTCTTTGTATAGTCTTTAGTTTTATATAAAACCTCAATGTCTCATTTGGAATACTCTAATAAATGACAGGTCAAAAATAATGATTTACCTCTCATTTAGATTAAGTTTCACTGTTGGTGGGGAAGGGGCTGCAAGGCTCTGGGGAGTCGGAGCAGGAGCAGGAGATGGAGCTGCCACTGTTGATGGTTTGATGGAAGGGGTGAAAGAAAATGCTGAAGGTGCTGAGGGAGTGTCAGAGGGGGGTTTAGAGGCAAAGGAGAAGCCTGAGGATCCTGAACCAAAAGGTGTGGATCCCCCCAGAGAGAAAGCTGAAGGTGCAGAGGTGGAGCATGTTGTTGGGACTGAGAAAATGAATGAAGATGATGACGACGACACAGGCACTGTGGGAACAATGCTGAATGGGGCGGTGGAAGAAGAAGCAACAGGGGCTGGAGGAGTGGAAGTCGCTGCAGCTGTAAGACCGAGGTTTGGGAATGTTGCTGGCGCTGATGGGATGGAGGCAGCAATTTTGGGTGGTTGGATTGCCAAAGAACCTGTGAACAGAAAATAAATTTGCTTTCATTTGATCTTATCACATGTTGCTCAAGTGTTGTTTTAAAGCAAGTTTGCTAACTCTAGAAGTAAATGGATTAGCCTTAGAGAAATCCACATTTGTCATGGTTAGATGCTCACGGCCACATTTCTCCCAAACATCAAAGGAGTTTGCACAGATGTTGTGAGGCCCCCCTCTCAAAGAAATTGGCTGAGGAAAAGGACTGGTTTTCCTGCTCAATAGAAAAGTAAACTCGTAACAGTCTAGCCCAAAGATCCATGCATGATCACAACAACTGGTCTCATGCAATAAATGTTAGTGAAAATAAAATGAAAACATCTGAAAAACAGTCTACTGTTAGATTTAAAAAAAAAAAACTCCTCACAACATTCCAGCAACAGGAACAGAACAGAAAAACTTAAAAATGCAACTGTTAGCATTTATAAATAACATTTTCTTTCAAAAATGTGTCATAAATGACAATGATCATACAGCGTTAACAAAGCTGTCCTGCTGTCATTACCACCACACTCAAAAACAACTGAAAACTTCACAGGCCCTGTTTGATAATGTAAAAGTGTGTTAAGACTTCCAAACCTCATTAGTAGATTTGTAATTAGGCTAAGAACTGAAAGTTTGCTGAACGAATGTTCCTTGAAGACTTTAAAATAAGCTTGCTGAGGGATGTATCTGGATGTGTGTTTGCTTGATTGATTGACAAGTCTCTCAGGCTGTTAAACTGAACTGTGCTGAGCTTGCCACTTGCATGGTCCAACTCCACAATACAGCTAATTATAGCGTGACACCAAACACCACAGTTAAAAATGTCACTTGGAACACCACTTAAGAACAGAACATCTGTGGAGTTCAATGGCCTGCTTACCTGGCTTGGGCACTCTCTCCCCCTCCAAGGAGAGGGTACTCGGGGGTGCGACCAGTTGTTTAACCCCAGGATTGAGGTTGAGCAGAGCAAACGGGCAGAGTAGTCCCTCCGTGGATAGCATTAGCATCGTGGGCACTGGAGGCAAGGTCTTCTCATCAGCTTTGAGAGGTTGGAAAGACAAAAGGCATTTAGACAGAGAAATACCATATGCATTTAACTGTACAGTCAAATGTATTCGCTCACCCATAAACACACAAAGACACACACATCTCCCTCTTTTCCTCCCCCTGTGGCACATTTTATAACCAGATCAGAGAGCCAAGAAAAATCTCTCTGGTAGGAAATTTTGTCTTAAGTCTATTAATTAAGAGCCACATGCAACAGCAATCTACATTATGCAGCAACAGACTTTAGCATTCTGCACAGCTTTCTGCTTCCAAATCACACCACTGCACAAGGGAGACAATTAACAGCAAGTGTCGTCTGCTGTCTCTGTTCATGTCTGCAAAATGCTGTTCATCTCTTCAATCATGAAAGTGCTGACAGTATTGAAGCACAAAGACTGTATGTACGTTAGTGCAGCAGTTATCTCGTTGATCTTGGCTTATTCCACCCTCCAGTGGTTAAAATAAGTACCCAGCGTTCAGTTCAGAAAGGCACACTGCAGTCATCCACAAAGACAACTGTCCTACGATGCCTCATTTGGTAAAACACAGTCCACCGCGTTCCTCTTCTTACCAAACCCCCAAACTCTTTCTTGCTCTTCACACCCACTTTCCTGCACTTTCCAAAATCATACTGTGTGTTGTGGGCTGCAGACAAAATGGCAAATCCATCCTAAACCAACATTTAAATGTTGAAACTGAGTATTCACACCCCAAATTAAAGATGCATTAGTCAGAGTTGATAATAGTCATTTCAGATTTGTCGAAAAAGCAAACTGAACCCCTTTGTCCTCTGTCTCATATCGAAAAGTATTCCTCAAGTGTCACTTTCACGGTCATCAGGGGATGACAGCAGTGCCTGCTTTTTCTCAGTACATTTCAATGTCTGATTAATTACCACTGATTCACCTCAGACAGTTCTCCTATATTTTGCATCTACTGTACATTCAGTCAATGAACTGCATGCACACTTTTGACATGACAGTTTTGGTATTTCATTGTCTGCATAAATTCAAACCTATATCTACCACAGACGCGTACACCCACACACAAAAACACACATACATATTCAAGCAAACTTAGATTAGCATTATGTTTCAAGAAATGAAAAGCGATCCTAAGTTCTCCACAAAATAACCACATAGTGCAGAGCATAAAAAACAAAAACGCAGCATCTAATGTTTAGTTTCATCTCAATTAAGAAAATATAGTTTGAAAAATAAAGAGAAGCATAGAGGGAGAGGGTGAAAGAAGGAGTGAACAGAAGGGAGAGGCACAAGGTAAACCTCATCAGCATTCTGCAACAGGATTGTCTGGGCTTTGTTGTTTGTTGTGGTCCTCTAGCTTGTCTGAGCCATTTTAATGAGTGCATTTTTTTTTTCTCCACAGATAACTCTCTCGTTACTCTCCCTTCGCTTTCTCTATCTAATGTCTCACTTCAGATAAAGGTTTTGATCAGACTACAATCATGTCAAAATGTTCCTCAAATTGCAGGTTTTCTTGCTGGGGAGGGAGTTCTTAGAGTGAGTGGGGATGTGACTAGACAGCAACAGCAGCTCTACGTGAACGTCTGGCAGACTGGGCCATTTAAGATAAAACAGTGTACTGAGACGGTAGCTTATCACTATTCTTTACACATGCTGCAATAGAGCACTGCAGTGGATGCTGTATGCACAAAGAAACTTGACGTATTTCAGCTTCATCGGATCATCATCATGTTCCGTGTGGAACATAAAATGCTGTGATGTCTAAACAATAAATGGAATAAGTACAAGAGATAATTATGAAATAATGCTAACTTCAATAAGCCAACAAACTACTTTATACCACAGAAATCATTAGTTTGTGGGAATATGAAAAGGCAAATTGAGTTAAAAAAAATATATATATATATATAATACAGCATATATCTTACCCGTCTCAGTGTAAAATACTCTAAGCACGCATGTTCATTAAAACAGACTTATCAGGGTGGGCGGTATCGTTGGTAGCAGATGGTGTACAAACCTGCTTAAACTGGTTTAATTTTCTCCTCACCGCTCATACTGTCAGTTCACTATTTTCTGAAAAACCCAGTAATTCATTGAGCTTCGCTGAAGACATGCCAACACCATTTATAATTACTAACACTGTGAAAATTAAAGTGATATCCAAAAAAGAAAGAAAGAAAGAAATGCAATTGCAAGTGGGAGAGAGCGACTTTAATATCTTTTGACTATTGAAGCGGGAGATGTTGTGACGTCAGCTTGATTACGGCAGAGAATATGGGCAGATACGTCTCATGTATTCAATCACAGTGTATGTGATTTTACATTGTTACAGCGATCATATAAAATTGGGAAATGGGTACATTTTCTCTTTTTACTGGTGTTCTGGCAGATCACTACAAAACTGACTAAAACAACATAACTGTGGTAAAATGCAAGTGACCTTTACTCAAACTTACTTACTGTTCCTGTACAATTAGCGGAAACGCATATCCTCGTTTTCAGATTTCACTGGCTATTCAAAGCACTAGTCATCTGCACAATTTGGTTGCAACTGGTTAGATTTTCACCCTTGTTGGCTCTTGCTGGCTGAATAGGAAAAACTGAAGATCCTAGTTGGTCAACTGAGGTGTCAATTGAAAGGTCAGAGTGCAGCGACCATTTTGATACCAAAATATCGCCTAAGCATACATGCTTACTGGAGTTAGAATGGAGAAAATGTGAATGGTTAGCATGTCTGACAGTTCATTTGAAACGATGCAACAGCTTTCTGTGGATTATTAGAGTTAAAAACTAAATATTTTACTGTCTTGGATCGTCTGGACCTTGTTTGTTGTAATCAGTGGATTACTGAGGCTTCCTAGGTGACTTGCCTCAATTTTGCAATCATTTGTTGGTGCAGGTGATTCTACCTGCTGTTGTGATTGTAGCTTAAAATGGTTTGTATCAATCAAATCACAAGAATTTTAGCTTCCCGATGATGTGTCGCGTGAGTAAAAACTTAAACATAGTAGTTGTGTACATAGACGGTTGGTGTACTTAACACTGACAGCCTACGCACAGGCCGTGTGAATTCCTTTTTTAAGTGCTAAAACAAAGTTTACTGGGCTCCAAATTGGTGTTAATTTGCCAACTGACAACCATCTTTGAGTGTCAGCTTTGACAAAGAGAAATTAACTTTAACGTTCAACAACAAAGACTAGGATAAGTGTACTTGCATTGTGTAAATGTGCAAAATGGGTCAGAAAGGTGAAGAGAGAAAGCACAACAGAAAAGCCAAATTTACTTACTGATGTGTATCTCCTGCTGGCTGGTGTAATCTATTGCTAAGCCAAGGGGAAGAGTGTCTTCGTTTGTCTCGGTCACTGGAAGCTCAGCCCTACTTGCATCCTCCAGGATCCAAAGCTCCCAGATCTAAAAAGGACAACAATCTATCGTGGTTATGACAATCTACAGACATTTGATGTGTTTTCCTCACCCCATACAGAAAGCACTAAAAAAAACTGCAATTAAATACAGCTAAATAAAATTATCAAAATAAAAAAAAAATCTGCTGTAAAAGAAAACTGAGCATCAGAGCTTCATGTAATTGGTTGTGGCTTTGACAAGCCTGAGAGCCAAGATAACATTATTTTTTTTGCAGTGGAGTCCTGTTACAGGAATTTAAAGACTTCAGCACATCAACAAGCTGGCACAACTGTCATCAAGAGGGCTAGTTAAGTATGTGGTATTAGGTTCGTTGACTGTAGATGGGGGAAACTCTGCTGGCATAAATGATTTAATCAGAAAGGGTTTTGAGTGAGACAAACTTTGTAGAACAGTTATGTAACTCTACTTGATACTTCTGAGCATCTCAAACATTCATCATGCCATATTTTCCTTTTAAAACTACACCAATCTCATACTTTACATGTCTGGTAGAATTTAAATGGAAATCCATCATAGCTAGAGACACTTTTCATTTCTATCTATATTCAAAACAGTGCACATTTTCAAGCTAAAGATTTCTATACTATGGTTTCACTTAATTCAGTACCTTGTCCTCTTGTCTGGCAATGACGCTGACTTCAATGGAAGCTGCTGATGCCGCAAACACAAGGTCCCTGGATGACATAAACAATGAGGGGAAAGCAACACATTTCACTAATTTAATGTGACATTAATTTAGTACAACTAAGAGTTTGAAGGGATAAACAACACATCTAATCTCAACAGCAAACTCACATTAGGGTGCCTACTATACCACCCATGGCTGTAAATTGTGATCATTCTTACCAGTCCTCTACGTGGTTAAGGAAGTAGTGGTGTTGTCGCTCAATGCAGCTGCCATATACTGTGTCACTGAAGTTCAGATACTTTGTCTCCACCTTCTCTTCCTTCTTCTACAAAAACAAACAGCCCTTTGTCACATTTATTTGATTATTGGAACATAACAAAATTGAACAACTGATGAAACTTCTTCAAGGTGGCAGCATTTTTAGCTGCTTCATAATTTACTATATTACCAGGAAAGAATGCCACTACATATACTGAGAAGTATATGCATTAACAAGCTCAGGCACAAGAACAGGTATGCTACTCTGTGACCTAAGTAGCTCTAAGAAAACAAAAACAAAGCCTTGCATGGCTTCGTGTTCAGCTACATGAAGGATCCAACTCAAGTTACAATACATAAGGATGCGCATGTCAGCTGCAGCAGAGGCCCCTATGTGACTACAGAGCCACTATACGAAAACACAGTAACTCTGCAAAGCATTTGGCCTTCGCAGCTAAAATGCATGACCTGGCAGAGCATCTAATGCTGCATTTGTTTCTTCACCTTGTTGCTGTGGCCATGTGGAGAGAATATCACCAACTAAAAAGGTAACATTCATGTGAATTGAAATTGTAATTTCAAATGTATCTACTGAGGCAAGATGAGCAAGACGGCATTGAAGACTGGAGGGGTAAAACCTGACAAAAATTCAAATGGATGAACTCATTGGACCGTGGATGTAGGGCATACTCACAGGGAGGGAGATCAACACTAGGTCAGGAGGGGTCTCGAGTGACCCATCTGCTGCAGCATATACCACCGCAAACACAAAGGTTCTCAGCCACAAAACATCCAGAACTGTGAGAGATAACAGGAAAGAGAGGTGTTAGCGCAGCTGTGGCACAGTAAACACAGAAATGAAAGTAAAATGCAAGTAAATAAGAACATGAAATATACTATCATTATATGCAATTAATAATTCAGCTCAGTATATGGACACACAACACAGATCTTACTTAATTTTACAGGTTAAGGATTTACCTTACCTTTGACAGGTTCGTCGGAGGTATAGAAGTGTGGACATGGTATGACTTTCTTTTCCTCAAGAGCCTTTTAACAGAGGAGAAAATCAGTTATTCATCTTGTCATTCATTGGCTGCTGCAGCTCTCAGGGAGCAATAAGTGATTTCATTTTAATGATTGTGAATTAGCTTCACTTACCGGTGTGTACTGACAGACTGTGGCATTCATTTTTCCTGCAGCGACTTGTTTTCCCTTTGGACTCCAACAAACTGTGTGGAACAAAGTACATTAACAACAAATGAGCTACAATAGAGATATGGAGTAAAGGCAAACCCGGCTATTATGTTTAGAGGCTCACTCACTGCATGTGATGCCACTTGATGCAGGTAGCTCGGCCAGCACTTTGACACTGTCAGCAACATCCAAAATCCTCATACTGCCATCAGACATACAGGCAGCCAACATCGATGCCTGTGCAGGATTCCACTTCAGGTCCTGCACTGAAGTGCCAGGAGGTACTGCTGGCAGCAGTGATGCAAAAGGTAACTTCTGTGGTCTTGCCTGGAAAGGAAAATAAAGTTTACAATATTAATTAATAAAACAAAAAACAGATTAAATGCTTAAAGTGACTAAATCTGGCAGATATTACATTAAGAAATACTCATAAAGTAGTCACCTTGTTCATAAAGGTGCGGACATCATAGAATGTGAGGGACAACCCTGCCTCCTCAGACAGGCCACATACTGACAAAGTAAGTTCATCACAGCTGAGAGCCAAGTGGTGCACAGCCAGTTCCACAGTCACCTCTGCCAATGCTGCTATCCCCTCGACTAAAAGAGGGAGAAAAATTGGAGTAAATTGTGAAAACAGACATTAAGGGAAATTAAGCTACACATGTATTCTTAGAAACAGTGAATTACAGGACAATGTAGTGAAAAACTGAATGGATAAGTATTCAAATTCAAACCTGTACACTCATATTCATACCTATCTCATTGGAGTTGCCATCAACTTTATCAGCAGCCAGAATGTCTTGAGTTAGGTAAACCTTGAATGTTTTGTCGAACCCAACAAAAGTTAAACCAAATTTGTTTGAGATGGTAAGCAGACTTGATCTTTCTTTTGGCAAATCTTCAGCAGGCTCAAACACTCTCGCTTTCTTCATTTGTCGAAACTGAAAATCCTGAAAAAGACAAACAAGCACTGTTTGTTACTTGAGGGTGACCAGCTATGAGTGGTGAACGTGTGTGGTTCGAATAACAGTACACTTGGAAATAAACCGTACCTCCTTCTGAGAAGAAAAGTAATAATACACTGCAAACGTGTTTGACATGGCCTGTGCGCATACAGTATGACCTTACAGCCAAATTACTTTAACTGCGTGAAACATAAGGAGAATAATTGCCTTTTAAACAAGAATTTGGTTGCTTTCAACTAGTTTATCAACATAAACAGGGACGCATAACCTGAAACCGAAAGTTAAAATTTTTCAGTAACAGCTAACATAGCTATACTGTGTAGTTAGCTAATCATGCTAAGCTGTGTTGATAACGTTACAGCAACATTAATTGAATGTGACAAGCATTTATACACACAGGAGGTTGTTTATTCGCCTAACCTCAAGTTAGCACTGCACTCTCAAGGGGCGCATATGATAGAGCATTTATATGCTAATAGCTACTATTAGCATGAGTATATGGCTAACTTACAAACAAGGATAAAAGTTGCTGTAGCTTAGCAGCTTTTTTTGTTGTCAGATTTTAAAACCGACCTCTAACTACCTCTAACTTCATTGTGTCTCTGTTATTAATATGCCCCTATAAATGCTTTTCGGTCAGGTTTAACTACACAGAAAACCTTAACTCGTTCAGCTAGCTAGCAGCTAAGATCGCCAGAAGCATTGAAAATGAACGGACACATTGCTACCAAACATTAGCTTATACATGCTAACCTGTCAACACAACTAGGATAACACGCCGTACCTTCATTTCCCTCTCAGGAGGGGAGTCTGTGTCGTCACTCATTTTGAAGTGCAGAAGCTGGTGCTTTTCCAGCCGATCTGTTGTGTTAGTTTATTCGCTCCCAGTCTGTATGTAACACAAATTTCTGGTGAACCACATTAGTCTGTCAAGACAGCTGAACACACGCCGCGCGATTTTGCTACAGAAAACGTCGGCGCTACGTAGGATGACAAATAGATACCAGAGAACCCTGAGACCACAGCGCTGAGTTCATACAGGAAGTCCCCTTTACAAAATGGCCATGTTTTGGAATCATTGAGAGGACGTTCAATGATAAAGAAGAATTAAATTCAGCTCTAAAACAAATTTAAAAGAAATACACGAATTTAGCAAGAAATGCAATTTGCTAATTCCCCAAAAGCACCAAGCCATTACTCCACCTGTCCATCCTGCAGGGGATTAATATCAGTCTAACAATGAACAAAGGACTATTCAGTAAAACTGTAAGTCCTATAAAGTTTAATAAATAAAGTTATAGCACATAGACATCATAACCCAAGTGGCTGGTTCCCTGCTTAAAAATAAAAAAATACGTGTTTAGAAAGTTTGAACAAAGTATATTGTATTAAACTAGATCTATTTTGTGCTAATGTGTTTTTTCCCTCCTTTTTAAAGGTTTACGATAAATCCTGCTCGCTACAACTAAAGGTGTGGTCCGATTCAAAACTATAAGAATGTTTACTTCACTCTGTTTCTAACTCCTCACCTACATTTTGGACTGCAATATATTCCTACAATACATCTCAAGCAAAGTTCTTTGGGGTGACATTTCTGGGTCAGCACTGTTTAAATGTCAGGCCATTATGCTCTGCCTATGGAAACACAGCTGTCTTAATAAACAGTATACACACAGAGACAAAAGAAAGAGGAGGGCAGGATATGGTGAAGTAAGGACTTTTATTAGAAAGCAGATTTTTCTGTATTGCATTTAAAGAAATCAGGTACTCTTGGACTACACAACTGAAACTGGTGATGGCAAATACCATGATGGGAATGAAAGGTAGATTCTTATGCAACATCAAAAGTGGCAACTTGCATTTCTGTTGTATATATTATTGATGCTTGAGTCAGAAGGCGCATAAACATTTTAACATTTTTCATCTGAAACATAAAGCAGTATCAACATTGAAATTGTCCCATCCCAGTTTGCCTGGTCCAAGCCCTGTTGATAGTGAAGAACATTACCATGATCAAAGTGTAGGGTTGCATGATAAGATCCTCAGTCTTTCGACTGTTGTCCATTGAGAGGTTACCAATAAGCCCAGACTAAGGACCGTGTTCGGCCCATGCCTACCAGAGCTTTACAGTTATGGTCCATGTCAACATGGGACAGCTTTGTTCACGGAGCACCAAGGTATCAGCCAAATATCCACCAGTCCTTGTTGCAGAGACACACACTTATAACCAAAAAGGCTTGAGTTAACATCACCATGTCCCTCCACTCTGGAAAGTAAGCTAGCACAGACCAAAGCAAGCTGGAGAAAGACAAAGCAAACAGCAAGAGCACAGCAAGTCATGTCAGATCTCCCATAATGCACTTTGGGTCTCATCCCTACTCTGATTGTCAGCGCTCTGAACACATGGCTTTAAAAGTTGCGTTTTCTCCTCCTTCTCCTAACCCTCAGTCGCCCTTTTGTCTTTTCTTTCATTTGTCTAAGTAGTTCTAAAGTGCTGGCATTATGTTCAAGGACACATACATACACATACAAACTTTTAGTGCATTTTTTTCTGAGTCTGCTGAAGGTTCAAAAATACACTCAACTGGGTAGTTAGTCAATGTATTCCACTCTTTACCACTACTTTGCTTTCATTATTGTAATAGGTTAAACTTTACCTAAACATTCAATAAAAGGCCAGGTTGTGTGATAAAAATACAACCCTTCTCATTGCAAGACTCCACAGTCTTTGTTTGCTAACAGTGACAACAGTTATTCAGCATAAAATACATGGTGCATAAAGATCAGAGGTTTCATTGGGTTAGAGTGAGTGTCTCAATGGCATGCATTTTATGATACAAGTGTCTCTTTGCATATAAATGTGTTGTTTTCAGGATAAACCCCTCAGTGGAACAAAGACTCCTGTGCCCATTAGTTTGACAGTAATGGGGGATGAACAGAGCACTGTGTAAGTTTTTAGAAAGGAAGTAACAATTTATTTGCAAAGAAATGTTTGTGAAAATAGCTTCTTTTCAACCAACAATCCCACCCTATATCTTATTTTATCATTTTCAATGATCATCTGGATGAATGACAGATACTGCAAAAGACACATTTCTGTCACTGAATTAAAAAAAAGCATTCTTAACAAGAGAGTTGCTGTGAAAGAAACGCAGCTTTCAATCAAAGACACAGTATATGTAAAAATACATAACATGACATACATTTTAGACTGGCTTTTCTTTCAGCCACCTAAAACAGAGCTCATCCTCCCCAGGGGTTAGCCATCAGGTTCTCTCACGAATTCCTCTGTTTACAGTATAGTGCAACATCATTCATGTTCAAATTCACTCTGCACAAGAGAAAAAGACCCTAAGCAGAAGAGAGCAAAAAACAAAACAAAACAAAACAAATAATTTCCTAAAAAAGTTTGGTATTTTTTTGTGGAACAAAAAGTGAATAAGCTGAAATGTGAAATCTGTGTACAATATCATATCATCTTTAAATAATTTTTGGGTTGTCGGTCAATCATATAGATGATGTTAATCATACTGTTGCTGTTGATAAGTGTAGCAAATCTATTTTCATGAGTTTGTCTTTGTCCTGAAAGAATGAGATGACAGATGGCAAACATTAGAAAAGGAGCGATTAAAATATCACATGCATTATACTAAACGAGCAAACAAGGCCAATTTTAGTCATAACTTCAGTGAAGAAAAAAAAATCTATCCCTACAGGTACTTTGTTTTGTTCATCTCTGAACATAAAGGTCCACATCACAACATCCACACCCACACAGTCACAGTCTAAGGCACTGCTCCACACCCCTTTATCCAGACAGTGTAGTATATCAATGTTTCACTCTATATTATTTACCGCTTTGTGTTAATTGAAGCTTATATCAAATTCCTCCAAGTTAAAATGTTGACCCAATTCTGCCTGTTTGATAATAGATCCTAGTAAAACCAAAACATAGACTTACTGTGCATGAAAATACAAAGAGAGCAAGACAGGATAAACGTATATGTTATACAGTTTAACAGTGGAGCACACAGGCTTTAATTTAAAAGGCTGATTAAGTTGCAAACTATTTTGTAATCTACAGTAATAACCGTGATTTTGTTTTAAAATCCGTAATTGTATACATTTTGGGAAGACTGTTACCTTGGTTGACAAAATCAGAAGCATAGGTGATCCTCTCAAAAGTCTAGTAATTAAGCTAGTGGCTCTGATAAACAACTGAATATCTCTATTTATGCTTTTTTTTTTTTTTAACAAGAGCAACTTAAGGACCCGAAGCTTCATAAATTAAAAATGAGATAAAGAAATTATTTGCTAAATCTTGAAATATATCTACGCAGAGAGTTTCAGGATCAGTTCAGAATATTTCAACATTAGAGACAAACATAACTGTCAAAATGTTTTTAAAAAATGAGGAGCGCATTGGGATAAAAATGGAATAAACAATATCGTACTAAATGTCTGTACTCGAACATCGCTCAGTTTTCTGTATACTAGGAAAATGCTCCCTGGTGTTCCCCACATTGGAAGACCTGTTCACTTCAATTTGAAAAAATCACAAAAGCTTTAGGTTAGAACATCACCCAGCCTCACAGTCAAATCATGTTATATAGGCCCATTTTTAAGAGTGTACAATTGATGAAGAAGTGGGTCATATAAACAGCATTTGAGTATTTGAACATATTCTGTCAAGGCTCGGACCCCTCGCCGAAGCAGTGCTACAGTTTACATTCATTCATCATCTCAGCCATCCCATCACGGCCCTGTTTTCTCACATTTCTTCCAAAAGAAAAAAAAAAAAGCAATAAACTGTAAACGTCATATCATTACCAAGTGCAATTACAACCCTGTGTTTCTAGTGCAGGGCCATCTTAAAGCTTCCCCTAAAGAGTCCGAAACAAGATATGTAGATCACAGACAGAGAATAACCTGGCCCGTTCTTTCCCGTGGCGCAGCACTGAAGCATAAACAGACAGATTAAATATATCAGGACCATAGACTGTGTTTCTCGCTTGCTTGTTAGGCTATGCCATCAATTTCTGCAGAGGAAAAAAAAAAAATCAGATTCATTTTATTTTTTGACCACGCTTTCCCAAAACAGGGCCTAAAAATAACTTTGGGGTTCATTCACCTAATTTTGACAGTCTGAACTCGTGATAAAATGTGCTTTGACGCTGATCGGGAACACCCAGAAAACAAAAAAAACAAAAAAAAAAAAAACAGACAACAGTGTATTCTTAAAATCAATGCACAAAACAATGAAAGAAGGCTGTTTGGACTTCGTCCCTATGCGTGGCAGAAAGCATGAAAACAAATGTCAAAAAAAAAGGAAAAGAAATACGAAAATACAGGTTTAAGTCCCTGTGCGACTCATTGCCTCACTCCAGTTTTCTCCTTCCAAACCCACAACCCCCTAATTCAATAACTCATCAGGGTGATGTGGAGGAAATTTTCAGTCTTTAATACAGTCACATTTTGCCAAAAAGCATTACTTTCCCACCCTTTAACCTCTTTTTTCGAGTGCAAATGCAATAAGCCAGCAGAAATTGCTCTTATAAGTTTTATTCAATAATAATTTACCCCCCCTCCAACCCCCCACCATGGAAAAAACAAACTAAACAGGATGGAAGCAGGACTGTGTTGGCTTGGTGCCAATCACACCACCACATCAAGGCGAAACAGTGCTCCTCTCTGACATGCTTCCCTCTGCCACTCAGTGTAGTGCACCTCCTCTTACTACTCCACACATTCAGTCTCCTCCACCCGTGGTGACAGCACGCTCCGCAGTTAAAAAAGAAAATCCGACAGACACTGCGTCAAACACAGTCACTCCTGGGTCACACCCAGGTCAGTTCTAACATGTGTCAGACTGAGGTCAGATCCCAGTGAGACATGGGATAAAAAGTCCTTTTTGCGTATTAATGGCATACGTCGAGGCAACAGTAGCTGTTTTCTTATTTAGATGCAGGTTTGTGGCTTTGTTGTCGTTTTCAATAATTCTCCATATCCGCTGTTTGTATTCATGCATGCAAGCTGTTGGTTTCTTGTTCATGTCTCTCTCCTCACAGAGTGATGTAATCTAAATGATCTTTCAAGTTAAAAAAAGCACAGTTATATATATATTTTTTTTTTTTTTTGGGTGGCGGACAGTGTATTTTTAATGCATTGGTGCAGACATTAAAGGCTAGCATCATAAGGTGAGAAATGTGTGCGCATGTCTGCGCATGTGTGTGTGTGTGTGGTTGGGAGGGGCGGTCTGGAGCAGACACAGGCATCACATTGACAGTCTAATCCGATATGTCACGGGCAAATATGCGTGAAAAAACAAGTCCATGTGATAGATTATTTGTTAGAAGTCTTTAGCGTTAGCAGAAACACTCTTCCTCATCTTTGCCGCAAAATCCACGTGCTGCTTTGAGAAGAAAGTAAAATTGTTTTAATGGTGGTAAGACAGTACTTGACCTTTAATTACAATACAATCTTTGTTATATAGTCATACACATTTATCATACAACGTGGTGTGAAGTGGTCAAACACGGCAAAATGAGCTGCTTTTGAAGCGAGCTGTGTTTGTCTCATCTGTTTTTCCCAAGGTTACACGGGTTATTTTCAGATGCAGCTTTCCAAGAAAAAGGAATCATTTTACAAACCATTATACCACACTCCCTAAACTGCCAGCAAAGCGGCTGTTGCTGTTGTATTGCACTGAAATGATGAATCATTACAGCCATTTGTTCTGCTATCAGGCCTTTGTAATATTGCTGCGGGTGCCGAAATACTGAGTAAATACAGAATACACGAAGAAAAGGGTGGAGCAGAAAGGGCCGATTTACTCAGTGTGCAAATGCCATGCCTGTGTCTACTTCTAGTATCGCTGCTCTACTTCCTTTAACAGTAATTATGCATGTACACAAGCACATGTGTGCACATGCATGTGAGACAAATTCCTGTATAGTAAGACCTACGAGCGCAGCTGTTTGTGCTGTATAATTCCTGTTGAGGAAGCACGGAGGAGAAGAGAGAGTGGTGGATGAGATGTTAAGAGTAAGAGAGCAAGCAAAAGAAAATGCGGTGTTAAACAGATTTCACAACGTGAGAGGCAGCCCAAGGGACATTCACTGTCCGTTCACCCGCAGACCTTGTCCAAAACTCTCCACTTCCTGCTCAGGCGGCGTGTCACCACAAGTGCCTGCCTCGGCTCCTGGGATCAAAGTTGGCGCCCCCAGTGATCCATCTACACCCTCTAACCCAGCTTCATCCTCATCTTCCTCCTGTTCCTCTTGGACTACTCTGTCACCTTCACCTTCAACCTCTGCTCCAGCAGCCCCAGACCCAGGGCTGCCCTCTGTCAGCGGTGGGTGAGTCCTGAGAGGGTCCTTGCGATCTGGATACAACCTTTGGTCTAGGGTCTTGAAGTCAGACTCAAAGGGGAGGGCTACCCCTGATTGAGGGGCGCCCAGTGCCAGGCCCAGACCAACAGCAGCACCCATGCCCATTCCTGCACGGTACACGTCCATGCCGTCGGGCAGCATGGACTTGATCTTGGGCAGCCATCGCTTGCGGACACGCCTCGCATTTGTGCACATGTCAGCAGCAATCACATTCATTTCACTCTCCTTGAAGTTAGGGTTGAAATTTTGACAGTAGACTGCAAAAGAGAGAAGACAACACACTCCATGTAGACAAACTGTGCTCTTTTCAAATTCTAAATATCAAAATCCCCAAATATCAGATGATTTGGACAATAAACCTACGTTTGACAGCGTTGAGGACCCTGCTGTCTAGGGGTTTCCTGCTGGGGTCACTAGTAGAGGAACGGATACCTGTCCCACAGCTATTGGCTAAAGTGTTTCTGCAGGGATACAGAGTCGACACCAGGGGGCAGAGTCAGCAACAGGCACATACAGTAGATAAACATGGGAACACACACACAACTCACCGCATTGCACAACATGGCCACAGATGGAGTGTGAAAGTTGGTTTGTGACAACAGTGGTAGTGTTGAAGACATACACAGAAGTCAAATTTTACAGGCCCTTAAAGACGAATACAAAGTGTTCTGCTCAGTTGCGCATGCCTTTATACTCACCTATCAAAGAACGTGGCTAGCAGGCGGCGGAGCAAGACTTTGTGTTTGATACCAGCACATAGATGGCAGTTCATCAGCTGGCCTCGAGTCATGAACACCTGTGTACCTGGTGAAGCATAAAAAAAGAGGATCATATTACTCTCTGTTTCCTGTCTTTGAGGATTCTGGAGGTTTGTCATTTCTCTCTTTGGCCCAGTCGCCAGTTCATCTTTTATTCTTCAGCTACATTTGAAATTCATGTTCAAGGAGATCTTTAACAAAGCTACGGCTGTCCAAAGTAGAAAAATGAGGGTGAGCAATTGAAGTTGAAGGCCATAAAAACAGCAAAACTATTGAATTACTTGGTTTTGCTTTCAGAACTATCTCTTTCACATTCATGCATCATATTCTGTATCTTACAGGCAGACTACAGAACTGAATTACACGTTTCCACTGTGTTCCATTGAATTACGTTACGATCTGATTGAATCTGAGCAAGTTTTTTGATTGATTGCTGACTACAACTTGCATCTGCACATGTCGTCGCATTCGGCTGTGTCTGTCTGTAAAGTACACTGGGCGGTACTCAGACTCTCACAGATTCTTTTGTCAGGAAAAGATCCAATAATAGACTGATTAAACTTTTTGCCACGCTCCATTGTAAGAATTATATTGAGCACATGTTGAGCGGTACCTCGTCTCTTCGAAAGTCTCTGGTCTGACTGCCAAGAGCGATATCTGGCAGTCAGACAAAAGAGTTCAGTTTTTGTCTCATCATACCCAAAAATCTTTTTCCTCATGCTCTCAGAGGCCCGTAAGGGCCATTTGGCAAACTCCCGGCAGGCTGTCATATGCTTTTTACTCCAGAGTGACTTCTGTCTAGTCACTCTACCATAAAGGCCTGATTGATGAGCACTGCAGAGATGGTTGTCCTTCTGTCACGGTCTTCAATCTCTGCAGAGAAACTGCAGCTTTGTTCGGTCCCTTTCAGATCAATACAGGGACGTGGCTCAAAACAACTGTGGCGGCCAATCAGAATCTGGTTGAACGTGGATCAGATGACGCTAAACTGCGTTTCCATTGGGGACGAGAATTCAACTGAATGTTATTATGACATAAACATAATGCAGCCAAAATGTTTTTAGCACTAATTTATATTAGAGCTAGAGTTGTAGCTGTAAAACAGTGATGATGGAGATTAACCTCAGCCTCATATTGATCAAACACAAGTTGAAAAAAGTGTCTCCTGCATAAAAATTATTTTACAAATGGTCAAGTGGGTTGTGGGTAACCTCCCCAATCAATGGCCTCTTTGCTGGAGGACAAATCTTGATTTTAAAGGTTTTCTATTTAAAATGTTGGTGCTGAGCTCCTAAATTTATTAGTTGAAATTAATTCAGTCAGTTAAATATAATTTTACCAACTATTTATACTAGAATTTTAAATGAGTCTCCATGTGATAAAATGTGAGCAAGCAAATGTGTGCGAGTGGATGCATGTGTTTGCATGTGCGTGCCTACCAGCTACCAATTCCAGCTTCTCCCCGGGGTCCCCCTCGGTGTAGAGCTTAGGGTGGCAGCGGTAGCCTATCTGGCTGATAAGGCTTGCAGGCAGTGCCACCAGGTCCCTGCGGATCAGCACACAGTTCCGGTTCTCCAAGGCCAAGGGCACCGCTGCCATCTCTGGCTTGTCCTGGACTGGTGGAAGCAAGCAAGAATAGAAAGTGTTCAGAAAACGAAGAGGGTTTTGTGTTACACAGCTAAACAGAAGCGGATAAATGTGTTTGGATCCACATATTCATCAGACTACAAACTACAAAAACATAGTTGTATCATCCGTACCCTCCATGCCCCCTGTTTAGACAGAGGCTACAAAATGTGATTAATAAAGCCGGTGGGTGTAATCTCATACAAGTTTGTTGTATTTCATAAATGTTTCAGAGCATTGCAGATGTATCCCAGATAAGTCACAATGCTGCATCAGCAACTTGAGGGGGGACAGATCCAAAGCTGGGTGTTAGGTTCTTACTCACAGAATTGTTTCCCCTAACCTCTGAGATGACTTGTGAGTGTATGCACATGCACGCACCTGCTGTGCACACACATGCAAACACACACACACACAGAACAGAAGAAACTAATCCATTAATTGCCACACGTACATGCACATAGTGTAGACAGAAAAGTGTGGATTAATGCATTTGCATGTGCATTTACACTTGTACACACACACTTGCACACATGCACACACACTCACACATGCACAAACACACGCACACGCACACACACACACACACACACACACACACACACACACACACACACACACACAAAGAGGAAAGATGTGCATGGATCTCAAATATCCCACAATGTCACCCTGGGGTGCTCTGTCTGATTGCAGATAGAGTGGATTTCATAAATATCTGAAACTCTAGAATTTGACAAACCTGTGTGATGCCTTTAAGCTGTAGGATGCTAAGAATGTTGAGTGTGTGTGTGTGTGTGTGTGTGCACGTGCGTGTGTGCACGCAGGTGAGTTTTAGTTTGAAAGTGGCCACAGTTGGTGTTTATGTGTTTATGTGTTTTATATGCGAATGCAAACACAAGTGAATCTATGTCTGCATGTGTTGGCAAATCTGCACCAGTGTGAAAGTATGGTAGAAAACCAGAGCAAAAAGCTGCACAGACCAGCTGTTGGAGCTGTGATAAGGAGTGTGTTGTTGGTCACGATGCACTCCAATCATAACTCCATAAAGCTATCTTTATGCTGAGAGAACCCACACACACACTGGAGGCACAACATCCTGCTTTTTCAAGATGTGCAGGATACATGATTTATGAAAGATTAAATAATGTAACTGGGATGAAATGTGCATCAGTTTTTTTTTTTTTTGCACAATAAATAACGAGTCTAGACGAGCAGTATCTATGTTCCAAAAACTCTACATTCATAATTTCTGCAAGTCATGCCTAGTTTTAATTTAATTTAAAGCCAATCTGAGAAGTAATTCACTTACTCAGATCTTACATGACTAGAAACGTATCACTGATGCAGGTTTTCCATTCAGATCTTGATGAGTCTTGTTAGCTTCATTAAAATACTTTGATTTACTAAAGGAATAAATACTACAAAAGTTAGCGTAGTGGAATAAATTATTCTCGAGTATGCTGAAAAATAAAAATGGCACAGTCATTTTGGTCCATGACTGAGGACATACTGTATTTTTAGAAGTTTTTAATGATGAAAAATATTCCAGAATAATGCTTCAGTGATGAGTGCTCTCCACTAAATACAGCAATGGTGTTTGAAATCCACCTGAGCACTGCAACACTTCACAAAGATCTTATAAAAGCATCAATATAACACAGTACTCACTCCCGTAGGGGTTTGCTGAACGTCCATAGAGATGACTGTAGGCATCCTCTGAGATCCCATCATACGGCTCTTCCTCAAACTCCTCATCTTCATTCTGGTAGGACGTAGGACTGTCTGTGGTTGGCAGGCTGGAGGCTCCAGGACTGGACCTTTCAACTCCACCTCCTGCTCCACCCCCACTGGCCCCCTGAACTTGGTAAGAAGGCATACCAGGGATGGGGGTCCCACCAGCCGAGTAGAACAGTGAACTGGCTCTCGCCAGCCGACTCCCGAGCTCCGTCGACGAAATCTTGCTTTGTGTCGTGGGTATTGTTAGGGGCGTCGGGTCACCCCCTTCGAGTTTAATCTTACGCTGCGGCATGAGTAGGGATGGAGACCAGCCCGGGGTTCCCAAAAGGGCAGCCACCGCTAGTCCGTTACCATTATTACAAGGACTCTGCGGCTCGGATCCTGTTTCCTCTAAAGACCCTGCTGTTTGCGAGTCACAGTGAGGTGAGTTCGCCTTGAACATTAGGTCCATGCCTCTTTCAACTATATGCTGAATTTGGAGGTAGCCAGCTGTGTACATGACCACCAGCTGTTCACTAGCTGCCATTGTTAGCTTCCCTGTATAGCAGAAAGTGAGGATCTGCTCAAAGCAAGCAGGTGTGACTGAGGAGGGCAGCTCAAACTGGGTCTTGGTGGAGCTGCTGAAGAGGTCACGAAAGTAGAGGCTGCTGGCAGCCAAAACGGCCCGATGGGCTTTGAAAGCCTGACCTGTTTGATAGAGACAGCAGAGAACAGGAGAAAAAATAAAGTTGAGAATATTGATAAAGACAATTATTCATTTAAAAGTTCTGTACCAAAAATTAAATCTCCAGCTTTCTTCCAAACCAACCTTTGACCAGGATGGAAACATCGCAGTAGTGTCCCAGCAGGCGCTGCTCATTAAGGGAGCCCAGAACTGTGGCTCCAAAGTTCGGGATCTCCACATGGAGCAGCTGGGACATGTTGACCGCAGAGGAAGAGGAAGATGGGGTTTCAGATATTCACTGCAGACTCCGCCAGTGAGAGAGGCATCTATATATATAAATAATAAAAAAAAGAAGGCATGGAGAACACGTTGGAGAAGAGGAGTGCAGTGATGAAGAAAGGAGTGCACAGAAAATGCGCGAAAGATGAAAAGACATGCCACAGGGAGGTAGAGAGGCGAGAAGGGAAAATTGAGAGAACCTTAAAGGAGGCAAAGAACAAGATTGAAAATAGAGTTGAGATAACGTGAGAAAATGAATACAGTTGAGGGAGAAGTGAGAGGTGTGTGAAAGCGAGATGGATATGCAGAGATAGTGGGTGAGAGAGTAGAGGCAGGAGAGAGAAAGGAGGAGTCAAGTCAGTAAAGAATACAATGCCGTGCCTACTGTACATGAGAACATTGTGAAACACTTTAAGGCGATGTTGTTTTACATGACTTAAATTCCAAGAAACTTGGACTCATTCCATGTATTGCACTCAAGGCATCAAAACATTTCTCCCACAGCATGGACTTTGATAACCTCTGTCAGCATTTCTAAACTCTGACTGGAAAACAAAACGGCTCAAGTCAAACACACAATTTCAGATTTTAATAGCTGCCTTTATCGAACATTCTCCAGGCATATTTGCACCTTCTTTCCTTCCCTGAACCTTGTGTCATTGTTTTTTTTCTCCCCACCAACCCACACACACACACACACTTACATATACGCACTAGTTTCATTATTAAGCAATGCTGCAGAACAGTTTCCAGGAATACAAACTGAAAAAAAAAAAAAAAGATGTCACCGCCTCTCTTACACACACTCTCTTTCTCTCTCTCTCTCCCACTTCATGCACTCCATACAGACAGGCATGCACTCTGGCTTACTTACATAAAAGTGTGCAGGCATAAACACACGCGCACGCACACATACGCAGCACAGGCAGCATAAGGAAATTACTGTGTATTCTGGCATGCAAACTCTCACCTGGAGAAACCAGCACACGACTTTCCTCTGCTAACAGTCTCTCACGCATGCACGAATGCAGAAAAAAAAGAAAAAGTGCTCACTGTTATCCCAGACAGTTCTGACCTGTGTAAGCCAGTCCTCTGGTTAAAACACACCATGGAGCCTTGGGCACACACAAACACACCAGCGGCAGTCAGGACCAGGACAGGAGAGGAGTAGTTAGAGATGGGAGGAGAGCACTCTGATGCACTCCGTCTGGTCGACTCTCTCTTTCACTTAAAGTGTCATTCCCACTGTCTCAGAGATGATTCTCACTGCTGTCTGACTTTTCTGTCTGCCTTTCTCCAGCCTTCTTCTTCTTCTTCTTCTTCCTCCTCTATCTCTATATCCTCCAAAGCCCCATTCTCTCTGCTCACTGTCTGTTCTAGCGCTGTCTCAAAGCCTCCCTCTGCCTCCCTGTCATTATCTCTCTCTGTTTCTCTCCCCTCTCTCTATTCTCCAAGGGTTGAATTCAACAAGTGCCGCTGTAGAGAGAGAGAGAGAGAGAGAAAGAGGGAGAGAGAGAGGGCGAAAGAGAATGGGGAGGGAGAAAGAAAGAAAGCAGAGCAGAGCAGAGCGAATCAATGATGAAAGGAGTAGGAGGCTCAGTGTGTGCGTGTGTGTGCATGTGTCTGCGCGCGTGTGTCTGATCAATGCAGTATCTATACGTCGCAGGGAGTGGGAGGGAGAGAAAAACACAGGCTACAGTTACAGACGGAGACAGAGACTGGGCAGAGCTAGAGAGAAGCAGGGGAGGGAGGGAGGGAGCGAGGGAGGGGAGAGTTGAGACAGAGAGAAAGTCATTTGAGGACAGTACGAGTAGAGAAAGACAATTAGGTTGAAGCAACTTCTGCCACTTGCCCCTGGACACAGATGCCTATATGGCCTACCAAAAAGAGGAGGAGAATGACTAAGACAAAAGAGAAATGAGAAAAGCTCGCAGAGGTCACAGCCACCATTAATTAATTAGAACATCGAATAGTGAAACTTCTGAAATCCCTGTTTGACGCAAGTCTGGACAGAATGCGTCACATCTTGGTAAAGTAAAGCTTTGCTAAACTGGAAGCTTTTATATACACGATGCAGTAATCCTCTAATCCTTCCAATAGTAGAATTAAAAAGGTCAATCAAAAACACTGCAAGGTATTCCCCATTTTCTTACCATCTGTGGAAGACAATAGTTAAAAAAAAAAGAGCTTTTACTTTTTGAGCAAGTGTTGTGCATTTTCTCTGAATCATGTAAGGAACTCGCTGCCAAACACCTACACACGAGCAGAGAGAAGTTCTGTCTTCACGCAAGACTATTTTGTTATTTCTACATGAATTGATAAATTAAATGATTAATTTACGCCTCCGCCGTGGTGGCTCAGCTTATTCAGGTGACATTTCAGCGTTTTCTGTTTTTGACCAGCACATGAAAGGCCTCCCTGAATGCTGCTTGATGCGGATGAGGGAGGACAGGAGCCAGATGTCACAGCCTGTGACAGGCAAGGAAAGATAAAAGACAACAGCTAAGAGAAAGGACAACTTCCAGAAAGACGTGTGTGGGAGGATAAGAGCGCAAAATTGCTGTGACAGACGAGTAAATGCATTTTCTTACTGTACGTGCACACACACGTGTAAATTTTGTAACCTTGTACATGCAAACTAAACACACTGGAGGAGGCTCTGACCTCTGTGCTGCATTTTGGTAGAAGAGACGCGATGATTATAAACCTCACAATATGCAATCTGTTAAGAAATAAATAAGAAGCCGATGCGCATCATTTTTTATAACTGAGCGTGTCCCCAGAAAGTATCCAGACACATTGCGCTTCATTTTTTGCCAAAGAAACCTCAAGCGGAGAAAGTTGTGCTAAACTGAGCAAACTTTTACTCTTCAGTCACAGCGGAAATATGAAAGGGAGGATATCACAAAGCGCTGAATACAGTGAGTCAGTCTTTGGTTTAGAGAGCTTTGCCCCAGCAGTGTGATATCTGCACGGCACATATAGACACACATGAGTGAGCACACACAAAAAGCACAGTCAAACGCAGGAGACACAAATCCGCAGACACACTAATGCAAATGGGCATAAACACACTCCCCCTGTTCTCTTACACACATGCCAACACACAGTCAGGTAATCTCCCCGTGCACACTCAGCAATACACATTCTGTTTGTTTGTCTGTCTGTCTGTCCCTCTGTGAACCTGCCACACTGCTTGTCCATCGGTCCGTCTGTCAGTTATTGTGACTATTGTGTCCTTACATCGCCTCTTGCTCCCCCCCCCCTCCCTTTTCTCTATCCTTCCCGCCCTGCATACCACATACCCACTGTCTCTCTGCCAATTAATGCACACAGGGCTGCATTGCAGTGAGGTTGGCGCGTGCCACGGCAGCAGCAAGCACAGTACAGAGTCTACAGACATGCATGTACGTGCCAGCCGGGCAGAAGAGCGAGGGGAGAGGGAGTGGGGGCGGGAGGGGGGGGGAGTGAGGGGAAAGAGGAAGAGGGAGGGGGAGAGAAAGAGCAAAGGAGAGTGAATGGAGAATATGTTGAGTCAGGCAGACAGGACGGCGGTGTGCCACACTGCACATATACACAGCCGCATGTAAATATATATATATATATGCACAAATATGAAACAAACATGGATGTACATGTAAATTATGAGGGTAAGTGCACACACATTCACACACGTATAAAAGTGCACACACACACACAAACATTCACACGGAAATTGCAGCCTCCTCCTGCCTGCATTAAATATAGACTTTGCACATCCCCGATAAAAAAATATAAGGCATGAACTCCCTCAACTTGTTTTGCTAACGAGTGATTATGTGTGTGTGCATGTGCGTGTGCGCATGCCTCTCTGCTGCTTGTGTCCTCATTTCCTTCAGTGTGCGTGTTTGCATTTCCATGTCAAAGTTTCTCACATACCAAGGCGTGTTTTTATAATCATTGTTATATACCCGACTGTGACTTTTGGCACTGTATGGCAGGAATGTATCTATGTGCGTGTGTGTTAGACAGCATAGCTTGTGACTTGATATATGAGATTTGAATGCTGTTCTGATTGCTGTTGTCTGCTTTGTTGGAATGTGTTACATCCATTTTAATCAAGGATTCATACCTACGCACAGTGTTATTAACTGTAGCAGCAGGTCCAGGCATATTTGAATAATATGAAGAAATGAGATGATTCGCCAGATGGCTCACACACACATGCACACACACACATACGCACAGATTTAATTACTAGTTATACTGTAGCTAGATACCAAGTGACAATAGGGTAACATTCAAACATAAAACCATAAAAGTCATACACAATTATGACTGATGCATTGGCCATCTAGTACTTTATGGGATAGTTCATATAAGTTGAATCTTGACGTCAAGTTGGTGCCAACTTTTTTTGCAAGATGCAGAAAATAAAACCTAATTAACCTAAAGATAAACTCAGAAGACAAATACACATACGTGATAGCATCAATTAATATCTTGGCTGAAGTACAGCGATCCACAGAAAAAGCAAACTACAAGAAAATTTTGAAGTGAGCCAAAGAGGAACAGCTCCTTTCCCTCTTGCTTATATTGCCTCTATACAATCTCAATATGAACAGTCCCCTCGTTATAAATATTCAGATCCTGCAGTTGTTCTCATGTCTAAAGTGTACCAGACAACAGATTCTATCCACGTTGAGACGGCAACGCTCCCTGGCAACAGTTCTACCAATCGGGACCGAGCGGGTGTCTGCCTGAGTCTGTCTGAGTATCATTATGGGATGTCGAGAGAGAGAGAGAGAGAGAGAGAGAGAGAGAGAGGCTGCTTATCACTGCTTATAATGCAACATCATTCTCTGAGCATAGACCCCGCTGGGTGAAGTTGTCTGCACATAGTCAGGATCAAAATCATCTTTTTTTATGAAAAAAAGTCTCCCTATGATTCACACAGTTATGTAACAAACAGACAACTATGAAATGATTTGTTGTGGGCTGAATATTGTCTGGTATCTTTCCACTTGTATTCACTCAATATGCACCAATAATGTAACTCTTGGTCTGACTAGGAGGGAAAAAAAGGGAAAAAAAAGGCTGAATTTCAGGTTTAACTAATGCCACAATGCTGCCTGTGGCAATACAAAAAATGACAATGTGAATATAAAGTGATGCGGAAAAATCACATAAACAAAAACCTGTGTCTCGCCTCAATTAGTTAGATAACATTAAATGTAACAATGAGGGTTTTTTGTCCCTGACAATTATTTAGTAATAATAGTTTTCTGGACTTTTGGACTGGACTTTCAGCCGATTGATTAGTTGAATGTCAGTTTATACGTAACATTACCATAACAATGACTGTGAAGTCTGGTAACTTGTCACTTAAAGCAGCTGTAATCAATATTTTGATAATAACAATGGATCAAATGACGATGTGTAAAGTGAAAGGAGTTGCTCGTAGCGACAAACCAGCAAAATTATGCATCACTCTGCAGTTCCTCTCAGATGTAGCGAGCTTTATAGCTTCATTTAGCACATCGTTTAGTTTTTCTGGCCCACAACTTTATCGTTTTGGTTCACTCTCACCGTTCTCATAGCATTGTTTTGGCCACAGCAGGGACTTATGATCTGCAAAAAATATCTGACAAATCCACCATAATGCACCTGGCCCAGCACCAAAAAGCAGACAGACAAAGTCAGCGGTTAGCTGGTGAACATGCAGCAGTACCCACAAGTTAAAGAGCCAGATGTTTTTCTCAGGTAGAGACCAAAAACAGAGAAAAAAGGCGAGAGAATATAGGGCTTACATTTACCACGTGGCAAGAGGTACGACTCAAAATGAATGCTAATGGTATTCAGAATCTGCCCAACTGCAGGCTAACAAGTTAGCCGTAGCTTGTTTGCTCCAAGTGGCCAAAAAACAAGGCAGCAGATGCACTGCATGTGAACTGAACAACATCAATTCCACAAAATAGGTCAGAGTACGCTATGTGGGTTGTGTTCCTTGAAAAAGCGACAGCCATGATAGTTTTTGAAGCTATCCTCATTTTGATTATCTGCAATTCAGACAATTAAATCAGCATGGATTTGGATTTATAGCCCAGCCCTATCACATAAAATATTATTGCCTGCTGCTACTGTTAATAGTGGTCACCTTTTATTTCCCCTAAAATCAGAAAATCACAGGCTCAATTGCCACTTGTGCAAAATGAACAATGACATGCACCCATCCATTTTCTAGTGCAGGGACAAAGGATAGCCTAAATACTAACATGCACACATGTATACACATTGTTACTCCTGTAACAAAAAGCTACCTGTCAGTTTAGCTTGTCATGGTGATTATGTGCATGAGGGACAGGGGAAGAAGGTGTACGTGCGTGTACGTGTGTGTGTGTGTGTGTGTGTGTGTGTGTGACAGAGAGAGAGAGAGAGTGATCCTCCTGAGGCAAAGGCATTGCTAATGAACTCCAAGTGGCTGTGGGAGGTAAACAAACAAACACTAGCAGCGGCTACTACATCACACCAAACTCTGGTGACTAGGACATCGGGATGGCTGCATATACACCCATACACAACAAACACATCAACCCACGTACCCTTGAACATACATGATGACTTTTGGGCGTACAGTGGAGAGCTGAAGAGCTAGAGACAGGGTAGGGAGATTCAATTGAGAGAGGCGAAAAGAAGCAGCGGGATAAAGGAGATAGACGAACAAAAGGAGAGAGGACGGAGAGAGGGAGTGTGTGCGAAAGATGCAAATAGAAAACAACAAGAGAGAAGTTGACAGAGCACAGTCACAGAGTGAAAAGAGTTAGAGAGGAATAGGGAAATTAGAGGGAGTGATAGAAAAAAAAAGCAAAGTCAAAAAGACTTCTGGATGAGGAGAGAAAACTGTGGGAGCCAAGATGACAAAAATAAAAAGAGGCTGGGAAAAAAAGAGAAAAAGAAATCAAAATAGTAATAGGCTAAACAGACCTGATTGGCCGTTCCAATCATATTCCCATTCAAAACTTGATCAGAATGGGCAATAACTTGGTGTGTGGTGTAATTTCATCTCATTTCATTCGGTGTCTGCTTTTCATAGCGAGGCAACAGACGAAGCCAAGTGATATCAACAAACTGACACTTTGTTCTAATCAAAAGAGATTCCACCTCCACATTACTGACTCCAAAATGTCAGCTCCACCAAAGAGGCTTCCCAGACTGCCATTTTCAGGGAAAGAAAATCCTGCTATACGGCAGAGCAACAAGAAACAGAATTCAGTCATTAGAACGACAAGGGAGAAATTTAAGGGACCAAGACGGTTGGATTTTTTTTTGGTAATATTAAGCTCATATTGCAGAACAACAGGGGCCCGCAGGTTGTTCCAGTTTATAGCAACACATATGTGTGACGCTGTCTCAGTCCCTGCACTCACGCAAGATTGAGATATTTTGAACAAACTGACACAAGATCGAAAATTCCCCCTATTTCCAACTTAAAAGGGAAAGTACGCGAGTGGCACAGGAAGAAAATGAGAGAAGAGAGAGTCCGCCAAAAACCAGAAATAATTCAGGAGGCATCAGTAGAATGAATGTTTGTGTGTTAAGCAGACGCGTTTGCGTGTGTACACAAAGATAAAATATACTGCACAATGACTGCCATGTGATACCTCTTTTTTTTCTTCTTTTGTGGGACAGTTTCTCACTCATAAATCCTCTACATTGGCATCGGCTCACAGCTGCCATGTGACTGGTGGGTGTCCAAAATGCAACACAGAACTGTACATTTTCCTTGAGCCCAAGGGCCCTAATTTCATGCAGGCTCACACTAATCTTCTGCCAACGAAGTATCAGTTTTGATGGGCTCGGGCAGATTTGTTTCCCACTTTTGTTCCGTATTCAAGGATCGCCATGACACAACTTGAAAAGAAATGGAGGGCAGGCTGAAATTGGTGTCAATGTTGGTGGGCATGGCATCTTTATCTGTAGTTTAATTGCGCTGTTAGGCAATGTAAGAAAATGACTGTCCAGAAAAAACCGGGTGGGCTATTAGTTTAAGCTATGTGTACCTAAAAAGTGGCAACAGTATAAATGTAGCTTTAAAAATCAAGCAAGAGAGAAATATATAAAACTTTTCATGCTACAAAGTAAGATGTATGTGAACAAATCTCCAGAAAAGTGTATTTTACTTGAGACGAACATCATTTGCCCTTGGCGTGACAGTACGGGTGTTGCACTCGTGCCTTGTGACTCTGCTTTGACAAAGATGTGGGTTTACACTCAGGAGAGGCTTATGTGGCATCTCGACTGTGCTTCCTCATTTTCGAGCTGTGATTGTGCTATACTAGGGAGTGTACTGGTTTGAGGAGCTAATTGGTTCTAGTTGATGCCTGCCTTTTGAGCACCATGATAATTTATTCTCGCAAGTACAATTACAAAGCAGGTGTGTCACTGCTGTGCTAGCGCTCCTGGCCACAAGACATCTGATACTCAAGTACGCAAAAACACAGTGGATTTTATGCAGTTGCTTGCAAAAGCACAGGGCCCTAACATCTCACTGATATCCTCCTTAACATGACCTTCATCTGGGGACAGATCTTCTGAGTGTCACTGACTGTCACACAAGCGTTAAAATTAGGTTAGATTTCACAGGACGTCTGTATGTTTGCGAGTGTATATCAGTGGTGGCACTCCCTATGCATTTGTTCCAAACAAGATTTGATTTTCATGGTGCATGAGGCACTAAAACATGGAGGAAAAAAGGATGAATCAGCATGAAATGGAAGCATATCGGTGGAAATCCTGCGCATGCATATACCACAAATAGCAGATCCCAAGTGAATGGAGTGGGTGAGAAAATGTGCAGATTTTATTTGTACACACCACATGAAAGGAGTGAGTATTGTGTTTTAATACTGTTTATCAATGGTTTTCATCTCGATTTCTCAATAACTATAAATGTCTTATTTTCCCAGCCCAAAGTTATATAACTGTAACACAATGTGAGGCCATATGAAGCCAAATACAGTCCTTATGTTATATAAAATCCTGAGTTGTTTGCATCCTTGTATGCTAACTTGCAGTCTTTCTTCTTCACTGCCTTGGTCGGTCCATTGTGATGTTTCTTTGCGCAACAGTGCCATCAGCTGTCGCTCAGTGGAATAGCGGGTCTGTCAGCAGGAGTGTGGATTGCGTACGACAACAACCACCTGCGTACATGTGGGCGTGAATGAAAAAAACAAACAAACGGGGACCCACTCATAGAAACAATGCTTCATATCGCTATTAGCGGCCAAAAACTCAACAGGGTACCTTTAAGGCTGATACCAGCACATTTAACATTTTTAGGTGTTGACCACACCTAACATTCTTCTTCCACTCATCTCTTTCACTTGTGTGTTGCAGTCTGTTGTCTCTATATGTGGTCGGTGGGTATGCTGGTCTTCATATCAGCTTTGTGATCTTTGTCTATTAGGATTTTTAGTCATCCAGGTCAAATGTTATCAAGATGTCAAAGCCAGCCGGGTACGCTGTTTCAGACTCTTGCACAGAGCGTCATCGGTTCTACTGACTGGTGGGTGGTTACCGCCAACTCCAACCACAAACAGCTTAATTCTTGCTGGGGGAATTTCAAGGCGATACCACGAACAAACAAAATTTGTTGTTTATCAATTTCAGAGCCTCATCAATCCAAAACCCTTGACAATACTAACATGCAAGTCATCTGAAAATACCTGCACTGTAACATAAGACATTTTGGGGGTGCTTCCTTTGAAAGAATCAAAAGGGCTCGATTCCTATCCAGCAAAATATAGGAAAATATAACTCACATTGTTAGAAAGGCTGGTACCACATTCACATTCTTGTAGTTGGTGAGGCACAGACTGAAAAAACTCTCCTGGGAAAAACAACAGTGCAGACTGTTTAAACACCGTTTCATTACCTTCTGTCATGTCCTTATTCAACTGGATCGTTTCAGGGCTTCAAATCTGAACGTGTTTAAATGGGTCCAAGTTTATTTCCTTTAGCAGTTCAACGTTAGGGCGTCTGGATTTTTACCTGTCAGAAGCACATCACATGTTGCAATGCAACTTCACTGAATAGGTCTATAGGTATTCACGTGTTGGAAGAATGTGACAGGTTATGCCAGTGGTTATTCATCCAAGTACAATAGAAAATTGAGGTTACCTGCTGCAGCAACATTGTCAATCAAATAGAGGTGTGCTCAGAGAGAGGAATTTAAAAAATACATAAAATGAAGTTCAGCTGGGTCTAATAGAATTGACGCACCTTTAAGTGTGAAACTGGTGTTTAATTCCTTCCCAGTGAAACCAGCACTTTTTTCCCCTGGTGAGATTATAGTGGGGGTGGACGTGGAGGGCAAAATGACGAAAAAGACTTTCCAGTGCATATAGCGCCGTAAAAGAATGAGTGGCAGGAGGAGGGTGACACAGAAGTAGCGAGAGGGCGAAGATATGGAGAGAATAAACATGCCATTTTGATCACCCCGCGCTGCCGTTTCTGAGCTGAATGTTCGGCAATGACACATGCGTGACATCAGAGCAGCCCAACATGACCGCCAGAGGAGCCAAGTGCAATGCAAAAATGAGGACACATCTTTCAGCATCAGTGCCCCACTGTCTACAGACAGGCATACACAAACACACACCCACACACCCACACAAAGACATACAGAGAGAGAGCAGTGCCCACATCCACTGTACATTTTTCAATTACGGCAGACAGAATGCTTTAATTCATTCTCTTGGACTGGAAAAAAAAGAGCAGCGGGGGAACGAAAGGCTGTTTGATACCATGATCAGGGTAGGTGAATCAAAAGAGTGTCTCATGACATGCAGCAAAGATTTCCCATGATAAAAATGATAATGTTGTCTAGTGTTATAATGTGACATAAAAGACGGTTTGTTCAAGTGCACAGCAGTACATACACATTTATTTTGAGTGCCTAACCCCCCCTCAACCAACCCACACACACACACACACACACACACGCACACGCTGTGACCTAAGAATCTTTCAGTCAGCACCAGACTAAGCTAGCATACATGTGCTCAAATGACATGTCACCTTGGTTAACCTCATCGCACTGGTAAAACACTGACAAGGACCCGAGCTCACCTATGCGAGCAGAGCTTGTTTATGTCCGTCTCAAGTCAGAACTGAGTGAACATGAAACAGGCAGCACACAGCAGCTAAAACATGCAGCAGTTCCATAAAATGAGCACAAACACAGGCATAAGACGAGTGTTTATGACACGGATTTCTATAGTGTTTGCAGGGACTGATCAGTTGTAATCCACACGTGACTTTATGTGCTTGCAGTTGCATTATCCTGTGCAAAGGTATCATGGTCATAATAGTCTTCCGCGAGGAGATAACATTAAGAAAAAACATAGATCAAGATTTTTTTTATAGCAAGAGGTTTTTCGTTTATAAATCCCAATAAGGAAATTTATTCTCTGCATTAACCCATCCTAAGGATTGGAGCGGTGGGCAGCCACTGAGCAGCGCCCGGGGGACCAACTCAAGTTCTGGGAGCACTGACAGGATAATTAACCTAACATTCATGTTTTTTTATGGCGGAGCACCTGGAGCTGCACAGCTCTAGCTCTATATCTCTGTCTATCCCAGAAATCAAACCAGGGATCCTCTTGCTGTGAGGTGACAATGCTAACCACTGAGTCACCGATGCTACCTAGCATTAAGCCATAAAGGCTTTTATCAACGAAAATATGACTTTTATGTTACGCCAATAGTTTTACATTTTTTGAAATACACTTTTAACAAAAGTCAGATGAGAAGATTGATGCTGATTGATAATTAGTGGTGCTTTAATCTTTGCTTGGCTAGCTATTTTACCTCTTTCGTGTCTTCATGCTATTAGCGCTAGCATCTGCTAGCCGTAGCTACATACTGAACACACAGATATGGGGGCTTCTCATCTAAATCTTGGCAAAAAAAAGAAAAAAAAGAATGCATATTATTTTGAATCTTTAGAAATAGCTGTACAAAAAACACAGTACATTAGGGCATAATAAAGTTAATTGTAGCCATCAGAAAACCATAAAACAAATCACTTTTTTGCACTTCGGTGCATTACAAACCAATAAATGTCAGGACTAAATTTCAAGCGAGCGTGGCTTTCACCTTCTGCCGGGATCACAACTGTAATGAAAGCATCAGGTAGGCAATGCTGTGATTTAGCAGTAATTGCTAACGTATGTTAGCTGTGAAAATGGGAAGGGTGGCGGTGAAGGGGGTTGGGGGGCTGTGTAGTGAAAACTACCCGCCTCAGATTCCTGTCTTTTTCCACTGGCCCCTACCAGCATTCTGCCAAGCTGCGAGGACATGAGGAGCACATACAGGACAGGTCATCCCCGCAGAAAGGGGGTCAGCCTGTTTGCTTCCCTCACTTATTACCTTATGCACTAATTAGCAAGCTTTGTTTACTGGCAGGAGTCTTGTGAGAGGCTTTACGTTTGCAGCAATTTAATTATGTACATCACACAGCAAAAGAGCATGGAAAATTGAGGTGGGCTGCAAGGATAAATGCCATCCACAGTGCTCGCTCTCTCTTGTGAGAGAGCGTGAGTGTATCTGCATGATTCGGTGGGGTTTATTTATGTGTTTGTGAACGTGTGTGTGTGTGTGTGTGTGTGTTTGTGCATGTCTGCATGCGTCATCCCCCGAATTATAGGTTTGACTTTCACAGTAAATCTAATGTCCCCTCACTGAAACTCAAAGGATCTGAGAAAATTGTTCTAAACCTACTCAGGCTGTTGTCTTCAGTTACAGTGGAGCCTTCGGAAAGATAGGGGTGGTTAAAAAGTTGATTTGAGCCCACACATTTTTCTCTGGAGATATTTAAGTGAGTGGCGGTGACCTTATTGTCGTGAGCCCTGACACACTATAAATTAAAGGAGTTCAGCTAAGGCTCCCTGAACTGCAAATCAAGTGGCAGGTAATACTAAGGGTGATTACACGAGTATGAACAACTTGGAAATCTTTTAAGCTTTTCAAAATTGCTCCTAATGCACATTACACTATCAAGCGAAATAAGCTCTCTATAAGGCGAAATAACCTTCATGAATTTTTAATGTGCTTATGCCACAAATACCATCAAATGAAGCAAAATAGCTTTGACTATGAAGTATTATGGTGCAAAATCTAATTTTCCATCCAGTTTGAGAATTCGATCTCATGACTGTATCAGAAACACATCCTTGTCATACTTCTCAGCACTCTGTAATTCTCTGCTACGGCTATGTGCTCCTATTCATGCTGAAAATACTTGGAACAATCAAATGTGCACAGGCTCCCTTTCTTTTCTTTTTTCTACTCAAGCGCAAATGCACAGACATACACAATCTCTCTCTCTCACACACACACACACACACACACACTCACACAAACACAGGCACGACATTCATGCCATGTGATCTTGCTAGGCATTATGCCAACGGCCAAACATGTCACTTACCAGAAATCTCTCTGAGACAGAGTGAGATAGAGAGAGAGAAGGAGAGGGAGAGAGAGATTCTGCACATTTGCCAGTTTGTGAGAGCTCCTTGTCAAGTGTAAGTACAGTACATACACAGGGAACATGAAATGTAGCTGCTACAGTTATCTGCACCGTACTGTGGTGTGGGGGCTGTCGATTCTGAGAGAAAACAAAAAAGAGCCACGTGATCATTGAGATCTAATGTGGAATTGTTCTGAGGAACATGCCATGTTTACTGTTCATTGTCTAAATTCTTGGAAGGCTTCCTGAAAAGCACGTAGCGAGCCAAAGCAGCCCAAATCAGTTACATTTCAAGATTCCTAATGGCTATTGCTGATCCTATCCTTCTCGCATTTGCTCCCTCGTTATTTCCCCACTTTTCTGCATTTCAGCGTGTCCTTATGTGTGTGTTCATGTACAATAAATGACAATAAATAAAAAGCTGGGCGATTTATACTTTTATGGTATCAGAAACTTAGATCTGTAGCTACACTATGATCTCTGTGTGGACTGCAAACCACTGGGGGAATAAGATATTTCATTTTAAAGCCACACATATTCCTGTATGTTTTATCTTATCCTCAAATCTGTGTTTTCCTCCCATGAGGCTGAAGGTAGGAGGAACAGAAAAAATGTAGTTGCAAATTCCCCCCGAAAATTACATAATAAAATAAAAAAATACAATATTACTAATTAAAGGAGGAGTGAATTTGAGGAACTGCCCAACTCTCTTTCGTGGTTGTGGCAATCACCAAAAAAAAATAGAGTTCTACCAGGTAAAACAGCATGAGAAATGTAAATCTGGTGGAAACTTCCACATACGCCTACATCATCAAAAGACAACTTAACAACAAAACAGCTGATCTCTTTTTTTGGTTCTTTTCCCTCTTCCTGACCAAATATTCTTAACCATTGATTCAGGTGGGTAGCTCCTGTGTGTTAGTGGGCAGACAGACCAACGTAACACTGGTTATTTGGACGTAATTCAGTTTATCTAAGTAAATCTATCATTCAGCAGGGCTGCCAAATTCACCCTTGTAGTGGTCAATCTGATTTGATGTGAATCCAGATTCAATTTTGGCTTTAATAAGAAAATATGGGGACAAGGGGAGGTCACCGGGGCCTCTGGCGTCGTTTGTTATTCATTTGTATTTCAGGAGTTGAGAATTTACACCTTTAAACCCACACGTGGAGTTGAGCGGAAAGTCTTCCTCCACGGGTGACCGAGCCACGTTTGTATCTTTCAATCCTTTTGGATGCTTTACGGACTCACCGGGCATTTATACTGAACTCCTCTGACACTGAGCGGCCTAACAAGAGAGCAAAGCTATCTGAGTTTCCTTAAATAATTTAAGTGTTCTGCGATAAATGCCGCATGAGGAAAAACTACATGACAAAACATTTGCTTGTTGGTTAAACAGAACCAATGCCATGCAGACCTGGAAATAGTTAAG
Source organism: Chelmon rostratus (assembly GCF_017976325.1). Classification (NCBI taxonomy): domain Eukaryota; kingdom Metazoa; phylum Chordata; class Actinopteri; order Chaetodontiformes; family Chaetodontidae; genus Chelmon; species Chelmon rostratus. The sequence goes on along the minus strand of NC_055676.1, from coordinate 15,375,635 downwards.
TATAATTTGCAAGGAGATTTTAAGTGTTGCCACCACCAAACCACCTTAACACCTACACAGTCAATTGGAAGCTACTGTGTGCCGTAACACAGACCAGCCGATTTGTCCACAAAATGCAGATAAAATCAGAATTAGCTTCAAATGAAATATATCGTTTACATCTCCAACAGCTGTGAAATTGTGTGATTTCTTGATCCGTGCTGGATCTCTCTGGCTTAACATTCTTCCAGTTAACTATTTGAATTCGAGCTCCGCTAAAAGCAACGAACAAGCCTGAACACACCAGCAGCAGCAGCCGCATTTCTTTTTTTTATCCATCGGGGTTTAACTAGAACAGGCTCTATGCTAGGAAGAAAATACCAGACTAATGTATGAGAACATGATGTATGACTGGTGCCCTGTATTGAATACCATCAGCAATGACTCATTACTGTCTCAGGAAGGGAAAATCACACACACGTAAACACACTCCCCACTTGAGTATACACGCATATACAGTACAAAGAAAAGTGTAACAAAGCCTGAGGGCACAAGCACACACGAAAAGCAAATGAAGCAGGGACAAAAAACAAGTCTCAGGGTTTTAAATGCAGTTTGGATGAATAAATGTTGATGTTTTTTTTAATAAAGCAACAGAACAAATCTCTAGTTACGGTTTTTAATATCAGCTCTCTACACTCTTCTACCTTGTATGTCTTACAAAGCACTGGGGGAATTTTATAGAGGTTGCAACCAGAAGATACTTTTTTTTTTTTTTTTTTTACAGCATATCTGTTGAGGCAACATCAACTCTAGTTCATTTATAGGTCTAACAAGAGATGAGGCAAGACCCTCAATGAGGCAAGAACCTCTCTGTCTTTGTATTTTCTCTCTCTTTCTGTCTGTAGCCACATCAGCTGCATTTGAAACTGTGTTGTCGTTCTCTCTCCTTGACACTCCCCACTTGCACATAGCCTCGGGCCCCCTTGTGGAATGCTGTATAGTGTGAGGCCTATGGAGGAAGGGCATCCCGGGACACAGCGAGAGCACGCACGCACGCACACACAAACGCACGGGCTAACGCACTCATCGACACACGCAAACACGCACACACAGACAAATACAGCTGTTGAGAGCCATCACAACCCTTTGGCAGACGTCCAAGGCAAAGACGAGTGGTGTTGGAAGGGCTCCGTTTAGAGAGAAAGAGAAAAAAAAGTCCTACATTTTCCATGTATGTTGTGTTAAACTCTGAAGATAGAAACTTGGCAGCACAAGCCCACATTACCCCGAACTGATTTCCACGTATTAGAGGGGGGTGGCTGGGGGATATCATAAACTACCTTGATAAAAGCTGTCTTTGTGTTGCCTCGGGGCTGGCAGGTACACCTGTGGATACATACTGATTTAGTTATTCAAAAGGGAAGTACAATATATCTAGTTATCCGTCCCATGATATATATATATATATTTTTTTTTTACATGGGAGAAGCAGAAACAGATGGGCACTAAAATGCTCAAACACCCTGAAGTGGGATTCGAAGCTGTAAAATTAAGAGAGACATGCTTTTAAACACACCACGCTGCTTACGTGATTCCTCTGACTCTAAGCTGTGCTTTAACCTCTGACCTGTGCGACACCTGCTAGATACAGCTCGTAACTTCCAACCCCTGGGTTGTTCAGCACATGGCAAAGATAAGACAATGACCCCCAAACTACACGCAAATATTTGGGCTATTTTTGTCATCTCGAGAAAATACACACGCCTCGACTTGACGGCGAAGGATGAGAGCGAGAGCACGCAAGAGGGAAGGAAAGTGACAGGAAATGAAGAAAATTGCTACATGCCGGTGAGCCACACACTGCACCCATGTACACACAGGAGGAGGAGGAGGTGGAGGAGGAGGAGGGGTTTGTATGTATAGTCAGATGGCAGGGTTCAGGTAAGGTAAACACAGCCACAACTGACACTCCAATAAGCAAAGTGTGGACATGAAACTTTAAAAAAATAAATAAATAATGAATTTAAATAGCTTGATCCACTCTAACATACACATTTTATAGCATAAGTTGTTATAAATTATTATAAACGCAGCTTAGTGTCTCTTATAAGGCACGATTTTGCAGGCATAATTCAAAGAAGCAAGTATCTTGAACTGATTTGAGCTCGTGTTGCACTCGCTTGTGTAACAATGTGCCAGCAATTTCAGCTGATTGGTGTAAAATTATGCCTCGCAGCACACATGCACCATATAGCACCACAATGGATGCATTATGGGTGGAGATTTTTTTTTTCTCTTCATACTTCATCGTGACGCAAGACCGATCAAATCATACCACTTTCTCCTCTCGCACGGCACACAAACTAACAACAACACAATTTCCCGTGGTGATGCGTTTAAAAGCGCCGGCTAACGTTATAATTAGACTCCAGTTCGGGGGTGATAACGTGATTAAATTCTTCCAGTGGCGCGTGCTACAGTGTGCACCACTTTCTGCGGGAATCACCTACCATCCTCCGACAAAAAAAAAAAAAAAAAACATTTCGTGCTAGTACTCCACGAAAGTTGAAGAGACTAAGTTAGTTTAGCTGCTGGTTGGATCAAAAATGAACTCTCGTGCTGTAATGCCAGCACATTGTCGGGGTATGCGGCTGCCTATGAAGAAGAAGCAGGAGAATAATGCATGGTAAAAAAAAAAAAAAAAAAGAAGAAGAAGAAGAAGAAAAAAAAAACCTATGCGTCACACAAATCAAGCACTGTAAACATCAAGCTAAGACAGAGGGAGGGTATATTTACCCGATATGTCGCTATTCCATAAACTGCGGCTGTCAGCTGGCGCAGATGTGGCAGGCTTCCTCTTCGGATAACCTCTAAAGTTTGCGGGGTGTTTAAAAAAAAAGCAGAAGAAGAAGAAGCAGGCCCCGCTTTCCCCCTCGTCCGCTGGCTCACTCTATCACTCTCGTCCTATCTTGGCCGCTCGTCCCCCATCTCTCTCTATCCCACTCTCTCTTTCTCTCTCTGCCCGCTTCTGTCCCTTTGCAGGAAGTGAACGCCGCTCACATGAACAGCAGACGGACTGCGAGCAGCCTGACATCATGCACCGCTCGGCGGAGAGTTTCTTTTTAAAGACGCAGACATTTTGATCGCTCCTGCCAGGTTAACTGTAGGTGCACTGTCCCGCTGCAGTGTACGCCGCTCGGTCATATCGTGCCGCCTTTATGGACACATGAACTCGGTGCACTCTGCGGGCTTAAAGGTGCAGACTATTGTAGGTAGAACAAACCCGCCGGGCGGGTTTCGGTCGCCGCCGGCGCCGACTCCGGGGAGTTTGTGTGTGCGTGGGGGAGAAAGGAGAACATGTGGAAGCACAACTGGGGCCACGAGCGCGACCGCTGGCCATCGCCGTGCTCCTAAATAAGACGTACATGTGTGGTTACCTCACGTGTCCTTTATGTGATGACAGCTCGCGCTAGCCTACACGATGCGCATGTGTGTTGTTCTGCTAAATTATAAGCGCCAACTGCTGGCGGTGTGACCTCAAGTCAACTTTTCTTTACTGCAGGCACAGTACGACAGAGGCACAGCTCGCTAAATCACTGCTACAAGGTACACTGCGTTCCACAGAGCCACATTCCTCCCCTGACATCCTCCAGCCTATGTAACATCACGTAGGTTTTATGTATTTTAAGTACTTATATTAACCCTGCATGAGCATTTAAATGTTTTTTACCACACTTGTATCTAAGAGGTTGGTCATGACTTTTCTCACATATTCATGGCAGGATATCACCTGCAGTCAACGGTGGAAAGTAACTAAGTACATTTACTGTCCATAAGTACAATTTTGAAGTACTTGTACTTTGCTTCTTTATACTTCCGCTCCAGTACATTTAATAGGTCAAGTATTGTACTTGCACTCCACTACATTTGTCGTTTTTAGATACAAGTTTCTTTGCAGATTCTGATTATGAATACAAAATATGACCAGTAGTAATCCTATGTATATATTACAAATGTGTGTGTATGTGTGTGTGTGCTTTATGTATATTCTGATGCTTTGTACTCCTATGTAAGTAATATATGGAAGGCAGGAACTTCACTTGTAACAGAGTATTTCCACACTGTGGCATTGCTATTTTTACTTAAGTAAAGATCTGAGCACCTTCTCCACCGCTGCCCACACTACATAAGCATACATATATGAGAATATATCTAAATTAATTTGTGATGGAAAATATTTAATAAGTTGAGAGGTAATTAACCTATTTGTGGAGAATTGTCCCCTTTGTCCCAATTGTTTTGCTGTTCTCTTGATTTGTTTTTTTAATATGCAAACAAGCATAGAAATAAACTTGTATTCTCTTGTATTTTAATGCTATGAGTCAGTGGTTTTTCTTGTAACTCTTCAAAACAAGGTTAAGCCGAATCGCGACCTCTCATCAAATTTTACGTGTTAACAGTTATTTTGAGTTGGGTTTAGAGGCCTGCAGAGGTAGAACGACCACTGTAAGAATTAAAAAGCAAAGATAAGAGAAACATCCTAGTTTTATGTTGAAATGTGTCCTCAATCACCTTTTGACCCCCAAGTTTATCCTGTGACCCCCTGGAGGGGTCACGACCCCCAGCCTGGGAATCACTATTGGAATAATAAATAATAAAAATACATTTTATTTACAGGGCGCCTCTCAGGGTATTCAAAGACACTTTACATGAGGTCAAAAAAACAACAACACATTACTATACTTTATAACACACAACATTAGTAGCAGTTCTGAGAAGGTAAGTTTTGTTTGGTGGCTTTGGTGGGGAGAGACTTCCAGAGGGAGGGGGCAGCTATGGAGCAGCACCCCAGGTCCAGGCCTTGGTTCTCAGGAAGGAGCCTGGTGGTGGAGCAGGCCCGTGAGGTGGGACCAGGCCTGCTCACGAAGGGCTTTGTGAGCGAGGAGAAGGACTTTGAATTGGAGAGTTCAGGATGTGCTGGAGTGAATGTGGGCCTTTGGCTGATGTGCCATGAAGAACGCCACTGCAGGAGTCGATTCTGGATGAGATGAAGGCACGGATCAAAATATGGGCAGGAGAGAAGGGGATGTTTTTTTTAAGTGGAAAAATGCGGCTCTGGTGATTTGATTGATTATTTAATTTATGAAATTATCGTATCATTTAACTTATCATCTGTTTTGCAAGTAAAATCTTTTCTGAAAAGCGAGGAACGAGCAAGTTCAAACCTCAAAATTGTACTTTTCCATGCTGCAAACCAGGCTTCACTTCACAATGGCACTAAATTATCTCTCTTATTATATTATTTCTTACTTGTGTGTGAAAGTGCTTGTATGTGACACCCAGTTTCCTTCAAACTTCAAATTAAGTGTATTCATCTGCACTGATAAGAGAAATCACTTTATTAGTCCTGTGATTTTCCATATAAGCTTACAGGGGGTTGATGACATTTAGTTTACAGTGCTCTTATTGTGCAGCTTGGTATTTAAAGTGTATGGGACCACTATGATGTTCCTATAGGGAATATCATGTGTCTGCGGCACTCAGTGGTGAGTTTATAATGATCTCATTGTACTTAGATCCGTGCCATTAGGACAGTTACATTCTCATTAATGTTTACAGGGAAATTAAAGATGCTTTGTTATGGCTCATTGTTTAGCAAAAGTCGTAAACCTGATAAAATGGAAGCTGTTATGCATCCATTCATGATAGATCATCCTGTGTTCTATGTTCCTCATGAATGTGGCGTTCAAGGTCTGAACCGGAAGAGGTGTCAGCGCTGATCAATGAACAGGATGAAAAAAAAAACAGTCAAGTCATACTAACTAAGCAGAACTTCAGCTTTTCAAACAAAAAGAAGAAATGAAAATGAGTGCGCCATGACTTAATCAACAAGCCTATACCTATTGCACTGTACTGACATCACAAGACAGTCCATGTTCTCTAGTTCTCCTCTGGTGCAACTGAGTCCTGCTCAGGGTACAAGGCATATGATGTGTTGATCCTCAGAACAAAAGCTTATTGTTGGCCCCTGATTATCCATTTACAGCCGGAGGCCATACCAGTCTCAAGCATGTCTCCGTCAGGCCACCAGCCACTGTGTCGAAAGTTCATATCTAAAGATGGAGTCCTGGTAGTTTCCAGCCCCTTTTGCATGGTTTCCTGCATGATAAACATGGAAGTCTCAGCTGATGCAGAATTAACATCCTTACGGCTATACCAAGTTAAGTGTAAAAAGCCTCTTTTATTTCAGTGCTTCAACCTGTTGTTTGTGGTTTATTCAGATCCTTTATGCAAGTTAAAGTTCTAAATGCCAAACTGTAAAAATGCAAGTATTCATATAGTGCATTTAAAATGTCACTTATTAAATGTGTGTAAGTATAATCAGGAGAATGTACTCAAAAAGTATTAAAAGTATGTATAAATCAGGCACAAAAGCAGGATTTTACTGTTACTGGTGATTATATTCATTCTGGATTAATCTGCCGATTATTTTCTCCATTGAGTTTTTTGGTTTGTAAAAATTCTGAAAATACTGTGAAATGTCTTAAGTTAAACAGTTAAACAGAGCACAAAGTGACATCTTCACAATGCTCACTTTGTCCAAACCTTAAATGATAAACATCATCAAACTAAGCAGCAAATTGAGAGGCTGGAACCATGAAATGATTAGCAAAATACTTATCAATTCCTTTTCTGTCAACCGATTGTTTTAGTGTAACATATGAAAGTGCACTAGTGCTGTAAATAAAGCTGTCAGATAAATGGAGTAAAAAGTACATTTCCCTCTGTATTATAGTAGAAAGTGACAAGAAATGAAGTACAAGCATCAAAAACTTCAGTACAGGAGTTGAGTAAATGTAGTTATTTTCCTCCACAGGCCCTCATTAGATCCTGCAAGCATACTTCATGCCCTTTGCAAATGAAGCTATATAAGGTGATTGGGACACAGCCATTTCCATTGTTATGCTTGGCAGAAACACTGGGGTCTAGTTGTGGCAGGCGTTTGCATGCTGGAGGAAGCCAAACAGAGAAGTCTGTCAGAGCGGCTCTCGACTGATGGAACACTTGACCCAAAGACGTTCTCAATTTGAACTGTCACACACTCTTATGACACGGCCCGAGGCATGCCATCGTGGGTGTTACACAACACAGTGAACACTTTCAATCAGGCGGCGCATTGTTATAGCGGAAACATTTCATCAACAGAAAATTTATTTAATAACTTTACAAAAAAAAAAGCTGTTTGTCACTTACAGTTTGTCAGTTTCTCCTATTCTGGCCCACAAAAGCACATCACACACACACTGTTGACAACTTGTTTTTGGAGAATTTACCCACCATAGGTTACTGTACATCAGCTTCACCTCTGTGGTACATGTATGCTTACATGATGCTGTGTTCACACACGACATTATCGAAATAATGTCGACCTCAGGGTGCACTTTTGCGTTTGGAGCCCGACTCGTGTTTTGGCACAAATGACTGTCTTGCATCACACGGCCACGATGCACATCAGTCATGTGCTCGGTCACGCTGACTTTAACATTCACATTTTCCTCTACTGTAAACAAATGAATTTCTAGTCAAGATGCCCTTTAAAATCTATGAAAACTGGTTACAAATGGAGAGTCCTGAAGACTCAAATCTGGACTTCATGCATCATTTTTAATATTCAGGAAACAGGTGGTTTTGTGCCGAGTTATACAGGACCAACAACTTTAAAGGACTGTACACACAGATGTGATTCTTATTGGATTCTACCATATCTGACACTAAAGCGGTAAGTTTTTTGACCAGAGGCGAGAGCGACACAGAGAGTATGCTGTCCCATAGCGACACACAACGCTGAATTTACAGTGTGAAGCATCCACATCACACAGTACGCTTCCCACAGCTACATGTCCACGAACACCATGAAGCACCAGCCGAGCCCCCCCACCAGAAACATGGTGATCTGCATGCTGTAGATGATCAGGTCGTTCAGCACCCCGAAGTCCAGGCGCCTGTGCCCTAACAGCAGCAGGATGACAGACAGCTTGTACTGCAGCCGCAGGAGGACGCGCACGCTGACGTACTGCAGGAAGAAGAGAGCAGAGAGCGCCACCCAGAGCAGAGAGGTCAGCAGACTGCAGCCGAAGTACAGGAGGAAACGGAGGAAGCTGTACATGCAGCGTGAGCGCAGGTACAGGTCAAAGTTATTGTACTTGGTGCGCACTAGCTTGGAAGCGTGCGTCGACCCGCAGGCCGAGTGCATGCAGGTGGTGTGGGGGCCATGGAAGCTGCGCACCCGCCGTGGGATGGGGATCACAGGCATGGGTGGGCTACTGGAGCCCAGTACGGTGCACAGGAGTTACAGGTGGAGTCCTTTGCGAGCGCTGCTCCCGGGGAGGCAGTCATTTGGTTGTGGAGCAAGAAGCGGCTCTTGCAGGAGCCAAGAAAGGAGAGGTGGCTGCTGGCAGGGTCTGTCTGCTGTGAACTCCACTCAGCAAGCTTTTCTGCTTCCAATGCAATGACGTCCTGTGAGGAAATGACACTGTTACCGTATGTTTGTGGAGACATCATCAAAAAATGCATTGTTGCAAGCCCAATTTAATGAATGCAGGCCTGTGCATATATATTCTTAAACTGAAAGCAGCGGGTGCTGATTCATTTTAAAAGACAGGTTTAAGTCTATGTCTGAGCATGAAATCTTACAGCACCCGACCCCAGAAATGACCCTTCATGCAGATTCTGGGTCTAACGAATTGAGTGATCGTGCAGAACCAACGGTGCTCTTACTGCAACACTACGACGTCTCCCTCCTCACCAAAAGAGCTGGTGTTTGACTCTCAGACCGCCGGAGCATTGTATCACATTCTAAACAGTCGGCTGTAACATAAACACACGGGATTTGTTTTCTTTTTCCTCCCCCACGACGGTGTGTTTAACAGCAGCGGAGATGAGGCAGCGAGCCGGTGCTCGTACGTCCTGTCGCAAAATATACGAGTCATCCTGCTGTGACGACAGCTGCCCAGTTAAAGGGGAAGTGCTCCACGAGAGGGGATGCTCGCCTTGGAGCTCAGCTTGAAGTGCGTAATGTTCAGCAAACAGTATGCAGGGGTTATATGATGCATGTGTGTGCATGTGTGTGTAGCTTTGCCACAGTACGTTGCAAAATTAAATGGTTCCTCCTCCGTTCAAAACTGCATTAGGAAAATGACTAATTTAAGGTCAGTTCATAACCACTTGGCCTACAGACTCATTTCTAAGAGTGGAAGAAGTACTCAGATCCTTTATGAAAGTAAAGCAGCAGCTCCACGTTTATCAGCAAAATTTAAGTATTAAAAGTACTTAATGTGCAGCAATAATCTCCATATCATATATGATGTTTTTGGGTTCATGTTTCTGCAGCGTTAATGTGTATGTTGTGTTTTACTGCTGTAGTTTAAGGTCGATCTAATTTTAACTGCTTTATACATGTTGGGTAGTTTAATCTACAGCATCATATTTTATTAAATCATCATGTTTGTAGTGTCATAAAAAGTCTTCTTTTCTTACAGCTTTGTGACGATGCATTTTCCAGCAAACTCAAGGGAGTTTTTACATTTAACTAAAGCTGTGAGACAAATACAGTGGAGCAAAAGAGAAGTTTAACCTTTGACACTATGTTGTTTTGTATAAGCTTTGTATTTTTTTTTCAAAATTTTAAATCTTAATCCTAGTAACTGCAGCTGTCAAATAAATGTAATGGAGTAAAACTTACATTTCCCTCTAAAATGTAGTGGAGTAAATATATAAAGTATCATAACATGGAAATACTTCAATGAAGTACAAGTACCCTAAAACTTTACTTAAGTACAGTGCTTGGGTAAATGTTGCTTACAGTTGCTTTATCACATTATTTTTTAATCACAATTTCTGCCATCACCAGGATGTACATAAAACATGACGTGAGAGGGCAGGTAAACCTTTATTATATCATATATCATCATCACCATCATACTTTTAGCAGCAAAAGTAAATTGGAGTCTTTCCGCTTATATTGCACAGCTTCGGTAGAAAAAAAAAAAAAACTTTGCAAAGGCCACACGTGCATTTGTATTCATGTGTCTGTAAACCTCACACAAGGTTGCACAGTGCACCCACACGCACATCCTCAGAGGTGTGTGAGCCACATAAACGTGTTGCAGCCTCTCACTCTGTAGCCTATAACAGGTAACCTTCATTGGGCCGATTTATGGGTCGGCCGAGTGATTACATCTCAGCTATCTGTCAGCAGGCTGGATGGCAGCAGGTGGCGATAAATCATAATAAATACAGGCTTTTCTAAAAGAAGAGTTTATTACTGCTGTTAATAGTGTGCCGGATCACTTTACTGGGAATTTAAAGGTGTATTATGCAAAATTAGAAAAACAAACCTTATAATATTTAATCAAACATACATAAAGCTGTCACCGATGCTGAATATATTAATCCATGTATTTGCTTTCACTTTATGATTGTGTTTGGTAATGGAATCCATAGCATAATGATTTGATTGGCAGCCAAAGTCTGAAGTCAGCTCCGGCCATGCACATTAAAATGGCTGTATTTATTAAAATGAAAAGTATTTTCTTTGTCCACGATAACTAAGCAACTTTAAATGCTCCAAAATTGATTATCAAACATTTCTCAGTAGGTCATGAGGTTCTTAAAAATGTCCAGTATCATTTAATGAAGACATCTGCTGTACAGTCATGCTTCACACTTCAGGGTGACACAGTGGTCTGGAATGACTCGCTGGAACGAATCGCTGGAGATTTACTTTTATATTGAATCCTGCATCACAAATAATCACTTCACATATTTCATCTGCTCTCATTAAATGCAAAGTGTTTGAAGTTTTATCTCTGCCAGCATCAAAGTTATGGTAAAACGCATGTGTGCCTTAAAATCCAGTTACCGTCGGCCAACATCGTTCAGCATATTGTGGACAGAATTGTTACATGATCCATTTACCCAAACGGCTTATATTTCTGAAGCATTCCCTGTGAAGGCAACGTGATAAAGACTTTTTAAAACTCAGGGTCATGCCGGCGCATGTGTGGCATTCATTGGAGGAGCTGCTCTCAGTCCTCTCTTTCATTTGCTCATGTAATCTTGTTGCTCCTGTGCGAACTTGATCTTTAGCTTGTCTGTGCCGTTACTGCGACAAGCAACCTTTTTAACCGAGGTGCTGACGTTTGAGGCTCCCTCAGAAAGAGAAGGCTCCTCATTTTCAATGTGAATAGACAATGTGACGTCAGGATATTTGTCACAGAAACCCTGAACATCATACGGCCGACAGTAGTTCAGTTGTAGCCATGCAAATCAAATCCCTGGACTGTGAATTACTGAGTTATTACACCCATTTGCCTTTAACTTGGTTAACACACTTCCTTTCAACAGGAATCTTCACTCTGAATTGGATTTTTGTATCTTTGAACCACTTTGGGACCAGAACCTGCTGTGCAAGTTGTTGCACTTCTTTGACAATAAACTTTGCTGCCTATCTTCCTCTGCAACTCCCTTGAGAGGTGTTCTTATAATTGGTTTCACTACAGTATTTTCTGGTTAGAAGATTAATGGAGGCCATTTAGAAAAAAAAACTCGAAGGTTATCCTTGCTTGTCAGGTAGTGAAGAACTAGATTCCTTTCTCAGGGATAAATGATGTGGCACGTTGGGAGAGGACGCAGGTAGATCAAAGATAAAGGGCAAAGCACCAGAATGTAAGCGTGAGTTCATGTTTCTGTTGGAAGTGCTTTGCAAACCAGAGCACTAAAAATATCAGTTGAATAGAAATCTTTAATAAAACAGAAACTTTCCAAAAAAAGGTCCAACGTTGCAGGTAATTTGTTATCTAAATGCACACGTTCAAGCAAAAAATCTTCTTCAACTGACTGTTGCCAAATGCAAATCAGCTGTTTCTTTCTAGCAAGTCTAGGTCACATGGATTTGCCTATTTACAAGGTTCACTGATCAATCAGAACAGAACAACGTCTGAATTTAGCTGTAATCCCAAACCCCAAATTGGTGTTTCACAATTGGAGATCTGATATAATCTGCTTAGAGGAACACAGGTGAAGCTTTTCAAGTATATCTTTATATATGCCAAACAGTGCATAACATCTGCAGACACATTACTTAAATATTTCATATTTGTTTGTAGTGTCTAAAATATTTCGTTGTATTTTCAGTTATTCATGAGAAACGGTTGAATGAAACTATCCTTATTGGAGGGAAAACGTTTTGATTTTCCACCACTTGAGGGAGCCGTGTGTTCAGGTTTCACTGCTGTTAATAGCAGTGCTTTCCAATCCAGTGCTTGTGAGGAGCAGCACACTCAAGGGCATGGCCCCAAGCTGTCTTATGTAGGCATATTTGAACAAAATCCAACTCCTGCATTACCGCCGTTTTTGATAAATGGACACATGCAGCAGCATTACGGCTGCAAATGCCACTAAATAGTGCCAAGTGTAGATGCTGCCTTTCCCCTACATCTGGTTAATAACTGCATCCAAGCTGAGGAAGCTCCTCTGTCTCGTACCATTATCAAGAAAAACGATGTCAATAAAGTGGATGCAGGTGATTTAGGCACCCGAGTGCCCCTGTAAAGGATGTATACTGCTTCTAATCATGCATTATGGCAATATTATCAACTCATATTTTTCTCTTCCAAAGAGTGAAGTCCTGTGAAGTGTTGCCTCATCTTCTTGGTCAGGTAAAGTAGATTCTGTGTGCGTTTAAGTTCATCTCCAAGTTTGAAAGTAACTTAAGAATGGTGCTTTAAAATTGTTATTTTGCCAAGGCTACTTCTTCATTCACTGACAAGCTGCAGAAGGCCAAATCCACTCTGTACTTGTAGCCTTGCGGAGTGGCAGGCGCAATCCACAGCTATCCACCCTTCACCCCCCTCAAACCTTTGCCAATACGTTACCATCATAACCCAAAGAGCGTCTGGAGTAAGCAAGATTAAAGGGGCAACATGTCAAAATCCTCTTTGACTCCTCCAAATACACTTGGGCTAAATCAATTAATTCATTAACTAAGTAGAGGTCACAGCCAATAGTTGAGCTAAGACAAATGAAATCAATTAGTCGAGCTAATAAGATGAGGGAGACTTTAATTAGTGAAAGTTTAATCAAAGCCATGTTCGGGCTGTGCTGCGTTATGTGAAGCAGCTCAATAGATCTCCTACAGAAAGATCCATTAAGCCTGTCAGACGAAACTTGGGCCACACATTTGAAAATAAACTCGCGTCCCTTTACTGTGTTCCTTCAATTTTAGTAAGAGGACTTTCTGCCCACTTTTATCTGTTTCTCAGGGATGTAATGCATGTGTTTGCCAATCAGTCCCTTGGGCTGAGCATGTTTTTTCTGTTGAGGAACCAAATTATTCATGGAAAACTTAAAAAAAAAAGTAAAATAAACAAAATTAAAAGATGAGAGAAGGGCCTAACACTGATCTACTTCCAGGGCACTTAGGTTGCAGAGGATGCCAAGCCTTGGAGAGCGAATTAAGTACCCAATTAAACTAATTAAAATAAAACATGATGCAGGCAGTCAGGTCAGACAGTCCCTTCCAAGTTTCTTTGCTATAAAAACTTGAATTATTAAGGAAATAGCCCTTAGCGTGTTCTAACACTTTTAATCTCCTTCAGTGTTTTTTTTCATCTCTTGTGCATGTGTGTCTGTTAAGTGCACACATCTGTGTGGGTTTCATAATCCTGTCAAGCCATCTGTTGTCATTAAAACCTGCTCCTGTTGCACCACAGATCCCAAGTCTTCATCTGGCCAGATGTTACTTTGAACTGTCTCAAAGTTTTGCTGGTTGTGTTGCACAAACATCCACAACTCGGAGCAGCTTGGCCCAATACTTTAAGTTTAAATGTGTCCGCGGTGCTTTGTGTGTTACTTTGAGAGGAGCTGCACCAAGGGAAATGCTTAAATTTGGAATATGGAAGAACGTACTATTTATAAAAATTTGTCTATAAAAAGTCAATTCTTAAATAAGGCATGTTACAGTTCACAGAGGGCATTGATGCAGATGTTTCCTTTTTGGTCTGTCTCATCTGTCGTCCATGTCCCCCCCTCTGTCCCCAGCCACATGTGGCTGGATTGGGCCTTGCTGGTGTTAATCCTTGGCATAAGGGGGCTAGGCTGGATTATCGACTGATGTGGAAAAATCTGTAGGTTGGATGAGAGGGTTGTGAAGCTTGGACCTAGAAATGGAGGGGGGGTGTTTGGAGCGTGACCTTTGGGAGCACACTGAGATGCCAGGAGTGGCGAGGCTGCTGTGAGGTAGAGTGTGGCTGGAGTCGAGAGGGATAGTCAGTCAGAATGTGACATTTCCTTTGTTCTTTAGTTGCATTGGCACAAAAACAGGTGGGCTTTGAAGAAGAATTCATGAGTGTGTGTGTGCATGTGAGTGTGCATGAAGGTCATCGTCAGATCTTTTGATGTGTGTCCCCTCTTAAGCTCTCTTAGCTAATGACAGAATGCAGTTATCATTCTAAGAACTATGAGAAAAAACTGCATGAAAGGTTTAACATACCTGTATAAAATATTACATGCAGCTTTCAACAAATAAGAAAATGAAAAGTTTTTATTAAGATATTATTATCTTTTCAAAATTTAACTGTACTTGGCAGCAAATGCAGCTGTTAAACAAATCTGTTTCTCTTGTTGCTCATCATGAGCCTCAAGACGACTAAAGTATGGGCTCTGTGTTTTGCATATTTTGCATATAGACTCATTTCTATCTGCATGGAGCCATTAATATGCAGGGATGATTTAGAGGGCAGGGGAGACTGGGGGATTAGGTCTGATTCAGTCCTCACGGGGGGGAGTTTGAGGAAGGAGGAGGTTTGCATCAACAAGCCCTGATTTACGTCGGTGAACAGATGGTGGAGAAATTGCTCTGTTTGGAAAAGATGTGCAATTTATTTCACTTGATATTGGAGAGAGAGAGAGGGAGTGAGAGAGAGAGCGAGAGAGGGAGCAAGAGAATTGATTGTTGCAGAGAAAGAGGGCTGAGATGAAGTTACTCTTGAACCGACAGGGTGAACTTAACTCTCTTTGTATGTTAAGAAAACAGGTGAACTTTCTAGATGAGATCATAAACCGTGATAGACCAGAGTGCAGTGCAAGCACGTAGCAGCTTGTTTTGAGCATCAAATCATTACTTTTACTCTTTCTTTTACTTTGTCTTGTGTGTAAGAAGCCCATGCAGTTCTTTAGAAATGAGCTGCATTAATGTGAAGTAAATGGCAAAGACAGTTAGAGCGCCGTCACATGTAACAGACAGCTGTGCAGCTGCAGGTCAGCCGGAACCTTCCACCACCAAAGCACTGCAGACCTCTTCTGAATCTGGACCATGAAGGCATCAAAGTTCAAGCAGCTGACCGCCATCCTTTATTTTTATGTTCTTATATATTTTTGCCGGCAAAGCAGTTTTAAACATTGAAAGAAAGATTACAAGAGAAGAAGACAAGCAAACTGATCAGACAAAGTGGTGCAGGTAACTAGCAGCATGTGCAAACCTGAAGGGTTCGGGTTAGGGTTCTGATCATGCAGCACTTGCACCCCTGTACTGTGAAGGTTCGTCATGAACACGAGGCCCGGTTACAGCCTGACTGCTGCTTTATGATATCCCACCGTGTTTCAGGTGTGTCTAATGAGTGACAATAAGCATTTCAAATCTTGGTACCAGCTCTGTGTTGGGGTCTGGTTTCTGAACTCTCACTTTGAGTTTGGCCTGTTCCGTCCTCCACTGTGTCTGGAAGAACACCCCTGATGTAAACCGTCTCATCAATTGAGGATCCATAAACTACCATTACATCAAATAAGTGAAAACATGATACAGTTACCACTTACTGGATCTGATCAATACAGCACCTACTGCCACTTCACACACACGCAGAAAGAGCATTTTACTATATAATTGATTTATGGAGATTATTCAGCCGGCAGAAACATATTGATCTACATGAGGTAGTTTTGATGGAATATGGTGATTCTGCATTTTTATGATTAATATGGACAAGTGCTCCCAAATGGAGCATTTGGTGCCTTTTACACAAGACTGACAACTGTGACAGCAAAAAGTTAGTCTTGATTGCAAAGCTCCGACTGTGTTATTGTATTATAAAGCAAACTGATCAAAGGCCTGTTGAGTTTAACTGGCATGCAGAGAGAGAAAGGTCAATGCTAACGAGAGTCCCTCAGTGAAGAGGGTGCCAATACAGGCAGTTAAAATTGAGATGGGTTAGAAACCTAGGGTGTGAGATAGGACTGGATGTCAGTCTGTGTTTGTCTGTGTGTGTGTGTGTGTGGACATATAAATAAAGAGCACAAGGGAAAGGATACTAGGGAGGTAAAGCTCGAACCACAGCCACCATTAGCCTGATTGGCCGGAGAGGTCAGCAGGGGTCAATTGATGGGTCAATTGCATTGTCGATTTGATGACCCAACCACATCGGTTTGGCAAATAGAGGGCTGGACGCTGGACATGCTCGCCCTCCCTGCCTGCGTCTGAGTTATTGGGCATGCCAAGGCTATGTTGCATTAACACAGAAAAATCTATCCGATCACTTATGCTGATTTACGCCAGGACTGCACCGCCCTGTCAACCCTCTTGACCAGCTCAAGAAAACAGTTTTAATGCAAGAAGATTTATGCTGCAAATTACTTCACAGTGGTAAAATATGAGTGCATGAGGTCTGATGTCTGAAGTGTATTTGCGTTGGATTTTTTCAAGCCAGACTCAGTAACTGAACGTAAAAAAAAAAAATACAATTGTGATGACTTTCCTCAGTAGCTTATATCACTCAACATCTTTTCACTATTGTATCAATTACGGCCATCAATTTTAAAAAAGCCAGACCCAGATGTGATTCGAACCAAAACGTGGCCTAGATTGAAAACACAAGATAAACGCATCGGTTTTCCCAGCCTGTCTCCTAATCTGTAGCAAAGTGCCAGGAGATCTGCGTATCTTTATCGGTGCTCCATTAATGATACAGCAACTACAAAAGTACCCCAGCTCGGATGCCACTCTTCCTTTAACCTGCCAAGACCAGATCCGCCTGAGCCACCAGGAAGAAATAGCTGCACACGCTGTTCCCAGCGACATGATGTCAGGGGTCAAAAAGTTGAGGGTCAGGAAAGCAGGTGACCTAACCTCATTGCATCATTACCGACAACACAATAAAGACAGGATGAAAAGGGGAAATAGTTCACTTGTTTACCTACATTTCTTCATTTTTTGTTTGCTAATCTGCCCATTTTTTTGTCATGCGACAGGAAAAATCTGAATTTATGGGTCCTGTAAAAAAAAAAAATCTCATTCAAAATCCCATTGACATTTGTATTAACCGAAATTAATAAAAACAAAACATTGTACATAACTTTACTCATTAGTGTGTTGTGTAGTTAAGTCCATATGTCTAAATAAGGAGGGTGCATTTTTATTAAACTATGCAACACAAAATATTAGAAATTACAAACAGCCTTTAATCAGAAGTTTAATGTACACCGTTAAGCATCACCAGCTTCACAGAAGAACTGAGTCCAGGTCGAATGTTGTTCTAGACAACAAAGATTACAGGAAAAAAATCTGAAAGGTGACTTTGAAGAGAGTGTTGGTGGATATCATGGAAGTGGAAGAAGTTACAGTGGGAGCAGAGCAACAAGCTGTAAACATGACAGTGACATATCGTCATCTTGCACAGTTTGCATGGAGAGCGTGTTAGCAAACAGTCGCCTGCGTATCCAGAAGATACGGAGCGATGTTAGCATTCGTGTGGAGTCGTGTTTGTGTCAATCTGATTAATGCACGTCTAATATTAACTGCTGCTGCTTCTAGCTCCAGTCTGGTCTCCAGCTCCTGAGGGAAATATCAGGCTCTTTAGTGGGTAAAGTCTGCACTGTGCTCACCAGCTAGTTGCCAACTTTGTGCACTGTTTTGGTGAATCTTATTGGAAGAAAGTTGCATTTTCTCCTCTCCATGTGTTTTCTGGCATTGGCCCATATGTGAGTTTATCAGAGCTTTCCCCCTTCAAAATAGAATAAAAACAATGAGCTGACGGATGCTATAAAGCCGCATAGACCTGAGGGTAAGTGTAGAGTTGTGTTTGGGAATGGGCAACCTGTTTCACATCCACATAGTGCTAATATTAAAATACTGATTATAGCAGCTTTAAGATCACAAAGGTTTCAGCTGCAGAGGCAGTAAAACCCAGGAATCCTCAGTGAGAGATTGCGAAGCAGTACAGAGGCTAGTTAGCTAAGGATGGATGGAGGATGGAGGATTTCATCTGCCTATAACTTCTGTTTCTCCTGTAACTCATGTTTGCTTTTTGTTTAATCTGCCTTTCACATTTTATTTTCTTGCCACTAATTCTACACCTCATTCATTCTGGTGGATCCTTTTCTGCACGATCCCTCCACCTGGCAGCAGCTTACTGCGTGGCTGTCCAAGCCTTTCCCCTCTCTGTCTTTTGCCCCAGATGTCAGCGGAGGGCTTTAAGTATCTGATTGATCGCTCTTGTACCTCATATTTCTTTGCTAGCTGACAGGAGATAACCAGTGTCAATTAGTGTATATGGGATTGCCAAAAGTCTTAACAATCTGAATCTTATTGGAAGAAAGTTGCATTTTCTCCTCTCCATGTGTCTCATTATTGCCATTTCACATGCAAATACTTCACATGAAGAGGAAAAGCAGTGTTTCAGATGTGAATAGCGATACTGTTTCATCTTCTCAACTCTCTAACGCTCATAAACTGTATCGCTGAGCGAAGCAAATAAAACGAAAATCAGGTTAAGGATATCAGTCCTCCGGGCTTCTGTTTGTACAATAGCTGTGTTCAGCAGTGCTGCAGATCAGGTGTCCGGCTTCGCACACGGTGACCCCAGGTTTGCAGGTTTGCGGTTACCTCAAACTCCTCCAATATTAAACACAGACGTCTATTATCTGCAACTGGTTTCCCTTTACACAGGAACACACGCAGAGGCACACACACACAAGCATCCGCCTTTACGTGCGCACGCACGTTTTGTTTGGTTGTGCTGTGTGGCTGCGAGTGTGCGTGTGTGAGCTGAGGACAATGGATGGGCTCGCGATGAAATATTCAGGAAAGAGCCGGTAAGGTGTTAGAGGTCACATCACAGAGAGAAAGAGGAGGAGAAAGAGGAAGAAACAGGTAACATCAAACTTTGTGGTTATGTAGTTAAAACTGGAGCGGTCCTGGCAACATTCACTTCCTGTCCTTTTCCGCAGTGGTTTCTTGCTCCTATTAAGATAAGATAAAATAAGATAAGATAATCCTTTATTAATCGCGCCGCAGGGGAATTTGCACTGGGACAGCCGCAAAGTGGATAGTGTGATAGTAAGAAGCATCAGCAAGAAAAAAAGCAAGATGTGATACATTAGTAAACAATATAATAGGTAGAAATAAGTACAACAAGGCAGTGGTCGATTTACACAAAAGTAAATATTCACAGCTTTAGCATTAGCACATGTGCTTCTGCTTAATGTCAGACATTTATTGTGTTGTGTGTTCATTATATCAATGGCATTAATAACACTGTGATCCCACATATTTTAGTAAATCAGTTATTGTTACTTTCCTCACATTGAGATATGCCAACACACTCCTTCATTAAGAAAAAAAAAGCTGTTTTCTTATGCTCCTTTCTGTGTTAAAGCTGTAGTTGAGCCATGGCTATTGAAAAAAATCTAAACAAGGTTCCCTCCTATTCAAAATCAGCATTTCGTGTCACCATACTTAGTTCCTCTAGACTTCTTACCATGTAACAACATGCTCATGCTACAAAGGCAGACTTGCTCCAGAGCTTGTGGTGGTTTATCCTCCCCAGGTGGGGTTTTGTCCTGGTCTGCTCTCTACAAAGAGCGTTTAGCCTCTCCTGAATAATCCAATGAGACCATCCGGTAGATGGAGACCTGGGGTACGAAACCTGAGAGCGACATCTGACACATACACACAGAGGGGACCTGGGGACTGGGTGACTTCGGCTGGTAGGTGGTGGTGTGGCTTCTGGACATGTCACCTGACCCACAGCTCTCTCTGCCCCCCTTCCCCTGTTCCCGTGTTGATGCCTAAATGGGGCAGAGTGGGTAGTGGCAGGAATAAACACAGTCTCTCACCTGGCCCTGAAGGGTCCAATTTCTAGCAGATAGTCTCTGGTCTTGCTTGGATGTCTTTCCCTGGTCTGGCTTGATATTTTCCCTCTGCTGTGTGTGTGTGTGTGTGTGTGATATACAGCATTACCTCACGTAACAAACGCTGATGACATTTTTTTAAATAACTGCGAAGAGAGGAGCTAGACGAGAAATCAAATAAGTGATAAATGAATACATGCAAGCATTTGAGAAATGCAGCGTTGCAGTTTTTTCATGCATTTCCCACCAAAGTACGTCATGGTGCTCAGTGCACGCTGCGGCCATCACAGGGGTTCATGTCACTGCTGTCAAGCAATCACAATTACTGTGTATTTGTTGGCCACCTCTACGACTCGCCCCGAACGTGGTGCTCAGTAACTTATTGGCCCGTCCCTAACCTTTCTGGGCAGAGGCTGCATCCATCATCTTAAAGTGCGATCTATTCCGGTCCACCTTCAGTCAGGAGGGGAAAGGCCTGAGCCAGCGTGTGTGTGTGTGTGTGTGTGTGTGTGTGTGAGTGTGTCAGCACAACTTATGGGCTGTCAGCACAAAGTGCAGAGCCTTGCCGGAAACTGACAACCACTGAATGACTGACAGGGACATTGCACCATTACCTTCCCTTTACATGTGTGTGTGTGTGTGCATGTTTGTATGCGTGTGTGTATAATCGTGCACATTAAACCTCCCTTCAGTTATATTTCTCTCTTTGCCCTAAAGGATCTTTCTATTTTTTCCGCCACTCTTCACATACTGAGGCGATGCACAGAATCCCACTCATCATTATGATGACTTCAACACTGACACCTACGAATGTGACTGTGGCAAATTGGACAAGCCTCCTTTGCTCATTGCCACGGTAATGGCGTTCATCCTTTCCCAAGACTCTTTTTCTAATTCTTTTTATTACATTTTAATGTACCTCTATACATTTTCAAATCTTACGCCCAAAAACATATTAATTTCCCTCTTGGTGAGAGGCAAATTAATATGTGCACCTCTGTCTCGTTGGTTCTCAGTGTAGTTCCTATTCTCAAATTTTCTCCCACGACTCCTCCTTCATTTCTCCTTTTTTGCTCAGTTTCTCTCGCTTTCAAATATTCTCGCCTCTTTTTCTGCTCCCTCTCTGCGCCACGTGATCCCTCGCTCCATCTCTCCCCCAGCCGACCCTCCTCTTTCCCATCAGCACCCAGGGGCTGATGAATGCGTGGCCTCCTATTGATCGCGATGGGTGATGGATGATGGCTGGGAGATGAGTGATGGGGTGCAGGCAAAGGTGCCAATAAGGGGGCAGCCAGAGGGTGGGGTCTCCCCTACTGGCGCTAATGGGAGAAGACTAGGGGAGACGGACGCTGTGGCAACCGCTCAGCCCCGCCTTTTCAACCCCAACCACGCGCGGTGCTGTGCTTCAGCCCTGCTTTGCATCTTATTCCCACACATCTACGGGTCACGCTTTCCTGTCCTGTTCGAGATCGGCAATGCATCCTGTGTGTTTTGCGTAATTGCATGAGGTTGCAGAAAGTGCTCATGTGTTCCTGTATGTATGGCCATGAGCGTGGGAGGAAAGCAGAGGGTAAGGGTGTGTAAGTGTGCATGTGTGTGGGTGGTGGAGGAGGGAGAAGGGGGGTGGTGAAGTGCCCAAGTGGTGTTTAGTAGGAAAAGATGATGGATGATGGGGCAGGAGGGGAAGACTGCTTCACAGCTCCAAATTGATATCCCAGCAAATGTTTTTGTCTGCTGTGAAAAATGGTGCCGCAACTCTCATCTCCACTCCCCCGCCGCCCCCCCCCCCCCCCCCGTGGTCTCTCCTCGGGCTTCTCTCTCTGCAGTGAATCACGCCCTGCAATCCATTTCCAACGCCCAAAGCTTTACCTCCCGCTCCCTAGCATCCTGACAGCACCTGATCACCGCACTGGCCTCCTGGCTTTCTGCTCACATTGTATACCTGGCTCTCATTTCCTTGTTGCCATAGAAACCCACCTCGAATTATTGTCCATCGCCCCTCATCATTTATCCCTTTCTTTGCCTTGCCCTTCCTGGCACAGCATTTGGAGAAAACTACCCATCAGAGTGGACTATCAGGTGTGGACTATTAGTGTAGCTGCTGGGGGAGGAGTGGAGGAAAAGGTGGAAGTCCTCCAGGGAGAGGGAGGCTCATTCTCTAATTGAGTGGGATGACGTGCAAGTTTGGTAATAGAGCCATATAGTTCAGAAAGGCTATGCTGTGCAGATTAAAAAAAATAATAATTTCACATAGTTTTCAAATATGACACATTTCTAAATGAAGTAGGTAGTTCAGAGCAAAAATAACACATATCACAACAATAGAGGTGTTTTTGGCCTTTTAATGAGTGTGAACTGAAATGCAGGAAATTACCCATAGTGTAATCATATATTTAGTCAAAAAAAAAAAAAAAAAGAATTAAAAGGATTGAAAAGACATTTTAGTGATTTCGGTCTTGACAAGTTCTGTATTTTTCTGTTTTTGAGTGCCATGCAGTTTTATATTTTTACATATATTTTTCCCACCTTTCCAGGCAACCATTGACTCCCAGTCTTTCCTGTACAGTGTGAAAAGCAATTAGCATAGACTCATAAAACTTGTGCTATCCATAGTGAACATCAACTCCGCCTGAGTTCACAACAATAATGTAACCATGGAAGAAATTTCACTTTGAGTTTCTTTTTTTTAAACTTGCATGTCTGCTTATTCATTTTCATATTGACAAATAATGAATGGAAACCAATGGTTGTTCTACAGTAGTAAAAGTAAAAGTAGTAAAAGTACATTTAAATCTAAAATGCAGCAGCTCGGTTTGCAAAATCATGTAATACAAACCTGATTTACAGTAAACTGGGCAAAACATGCAGAATCTCTTACACAGTCTATAGTTTTTAACTACAGGCTATAAACTGAGGAAGTAAGGCTGACACATTCACACTGTCGAGAGGTATATTTGAAAGTGCTCTGTGCTTTATGGTTCTGGTGAAAATCAAGTGTTCAGGATGAGAAATGAGGCTGTAATGTCGGGAGAAAGGGATGAGGGAGTTGAGAGATAACAGGGGGATAACAGGAGAGATAGGGGATGAGCTCACTTCTTTTGCGGTGCTTAAGGAGAGAACCATCTGCAGGAGAGATTGTGCCTCAGATTAGGAGCGAGGCGAGGCTCCAGTGGAGAGGATTACGCCTGCGAAACAGAAGCAGCACTAATAGAGGACAATCCAGCCGCCTGGAATGAGCTTTGCCACCCACCCAGGAAGACACACAGGAGAAGAAAACAAACAAAAAGAAAGAAACGCACACACGGTGAGATACAGGACATGTAAACTCCACTGTAAAAAACACACATACTTACATTAATTTGCACACTGAACTGAACAAAGAAAAAAATATGAAAGAAATGAATGTCACAACGGCAGAGTTTTTCTTCCTCACTGTTTGTATCTGAGGATAAAGTCCGGTTATGTTTGGCTCCAGGATGTGTCGTAACTCTAATCCTAGTTCACTAACTGGGCTGCCCAGTCAAGGGGCCAAGAAGCCTACTCCCATAAGACCAATCTCTCTGACATCTGGGCCTCTGCCTTTCTCTGGGCTCCAGACAGATGTTGGATGATTGTTAAGCTCCCAGGGTTCTTAGGGAAGGAGATGTGAGAGTTGCCTATGTTTGGACAGCGGTTATGAAATAGTTTTGTGTCAGTCAGGCATGTGAATAAGACAAAAGGTGGGGATATCTTCTGTAAAAGATCAGGTGGTGAACTACAGAAAACATGTTTAGCCATGCTAGCAGGGTGGCTCTAGGGATAGCAATGATGAGCTGTTGGTTGGTCGGTCAGTCCACCACTGTCCCCTAGACTGAATTATTTCAAAAACTATGGTTTGGATTGGCACAAAATTTGGAGCATGCATTTGTGGCATATATCCTAATGACTCCCTTCCTACCATGAAGTTAACATTAGTGGTTTTGAGTGAAATGTCTCAGCAACTATTGGATGAATTTCCATGAAATTCCTATGAAACTTGTGCCGCTGTTAGGATGAGTCGCATCAATTTTGATGATCCCTAAATCTTTCATCTAGTGCCATCATCAGGTCATCTTCATTTGTCCTATACTTTGATGCCTGACCAAACACTTGCAAAGCTAATGACATGCCCATCGGCCTCAACTTGTATTCATTTCAGCATGCTAGCACACTGAGCTAAGATGGTAAACGTGGTCAGTGCAGTAACAGTGCAGCATGCTGTCACCAATAACAGCATGATCATTGCTGTTATCGGTGACTGAAGATTCCTAGATTTGTTAATTGACCCAAGAAAGTTGCATGTTTTTTAAGTACTAAACACCACTAACCTGCACTGTTTGGACTGAATCTGCCTTATTTTAATGAAAATTAAAAAAAAAAAAAAATAGAAAATCACTGGAGGTCAAGAGCAAGTGTTTATTTCTCTGTACTTGTAGGAAAATATTTGGATATTTTTTATGGATTCAATGAAGTCAGTCGACAAAAGTCACATTGTTCATCTTCGTGTTGGAGCAGGCAAAGGTCACAAAGGAGTTCAGGTGAGGAAAACCTTCCCTGCTGCTTCATCAAATCCAAATTGACAACAGTCGGCTGTTTTCTAACCACAGAGTGACCTCCTGCGTAAGTCATTCGGTCAGTGCAAACGTGCTAAAACTCCTCTCAGGATCGTTTTCCTGCCTCTGCTAACTTTAGCACTCTCCTCCAGATTTACAGTTGGCGGGTCAGATCCCTTGTTATCCTCAGTCTGCACAGATTTATGGACTTTGGGTGAGTCTCTGTGGTCAGCCAGTACGAAATAATGAACACATCAGTGAGAATACACACACATGCACACACATACACACACACACACACGGGCAATTATTTCTAATAAGAAAAAAAGGCAGGCATACACCCATGCACATTTACACAGACATGCAGACACAGAAGTTTCCACTGTGGTTTACCAGTCTGCACATTAAAATGACGTAGAAACGCAATGTCAACTTTTGACAGTGGTTCTATTCCTAAATAACACACTCTTGTATCTCTTATAGACACCCTCTGTGGTTGGAGTAAGGGCTGGGGTTAGGTTAAGGTTGAGTGTTGTAGAGATGACTGGTTGGGGTTAAGGATAAGAGCGGGGTCCGGTTAAGGTAAGGGGAAACGCACATGGATCAGGAAACACACTTTAAAGGATCTATAATCAATATTTCTACTATAGCAATGTATCGACAATGTGAAAAATGTGAAAGGGGTCACTTCATAGTGATGAACCTATAGACAGTTATCATCCAAATCTGCAGCTCCTGTCAGTTCTATAGTGACTTTCAGCTTGCTGCTTTATTGTTTTGGTTCACTCTCACTGCTCTCATAGCATCATTTTCAACCATAGCAGGCTAAAAAACATAAAAATCCACAGCTGACCCTCTGTACCCACTCTATGTGCTCTAAAGACACAGATATTTCCCTAGAAGAAGTCAGCAGAGACCAACTCTTTCTGTATGGAGGATGACAAATTGGTCCAGTCCACCTTTGTGTTTTGGATCACTCCCAATAAATGTAGGAGCTTCCACTCAGAGGACAGGTATTGCCGGACTGAGGAGCATTACTATTTTTTTCGACTGCTAAGCTAGGCTGAATGAGCTGTTGTACTGGTGAAATGTTGCAGTTGTATGGAGATGGACAAAACATTGGACAATGGTTATGGATGCTTGCATGTACACACACATGCCGAATACTCTGTTATTCCACTGGACATGATTAAGGGGTGCTATGGGGAGCTTGACAATTATTAGCCTGTGTTTTCAGCCCCTCAGTGGCTTTAAGTTTAGGCTCAACTGAGCCAAAAGAGAGTGAATATTGGACTTATATTCAGCATGTAATTGAATGATATTGTAGCCCTGTAACTGTTGGATGTGTAAATAAGCAACTGTTTGCCAACAGCTGTATCAAGTTAACAAGTAATATGCCAATGTTGTGTTTACAACTTGTTTCTGCTGCCCCCAAGTGGCCACGCAATGTTTATCGCAGGTCTCGCACATGCACCGCTCACCTGAAACACTGATATCAACTCTCCATCTAACTCGATGATCCCTCTAAATTACTATTTCATGTTGTAATCCCGTACACTGCTTGTCACTGAAAAGAATAAGAACTTTATACATGACATGTTAGTAAGTAATTTGTAACTGCTGAGCACTGGTCCTGATTCCACAGTACCCCTGTTTGTTGATTAAACTGTGTGGCCCTCTCACTTCATATGGATTTTGGTTTATCTCTGCAATTAACAAGCGCTCTTTCAAAAACTGAACAGTGCTTTCAACCTAAAATGTCTCATTTGGGTTTGATGTGTTCATGCCACAATGGTGGAGTGGATACTTTCTGAATACATACCATAGTAGGCTATAAGATGCTGAAACGTGAACACACCCTGTTCACCCTATAATGTCCATTTGTCTCTTTAAAATGGCTATGATATAGTTTGATTGGTGGATTAAATACTTATCCCTCCCCTCAGTCCGCCTTATTGATTTTCCTCGTCCCCCTCTCCCCCCACCTTCCTACACCCCTTCTTAAAGGTGAAGTGGACGCATGGCCTGATAAATGGCAGAGGATTGATTCGTATTTAATTAACAATTTGCTGGAGACTCTCTCTCCCTCCCCGCTCGACTCCCCATCCCACCCCTCTCTTCTTCCTCTCTATAAGGTCTCAGACGGCTTGTGAGACACGCAATGAGGAGAGGAGAGGTGATGCATGGGTAATTTATAGTCTGATCGATAAGTCCTGGCCTAACATCTACAGTGCTTGGATCTGAGGGACGGAAGGAGTGTCAGGGTCCGCAAACAGGGAAGAAGGTGAACACTGAAAAAGAAAAGAGTGGCAGAAAGAGAAAGATTGATAGAGGGAGACGAAGACAGGTATGGGGAGAGATGCACAAAGAGCAGTATGGAAATCACATTGAAAACATCACAAAAATGACAAACCATGGCACGTTCAGATGCTAGAATAGAGGAGGGAAAAGGATGGAGAAGCTTGCAGGAGAAAAGTGCTGCAGCAATGACACCGCTGGAGATGGAGGAGAGGAGGTGGTGCATGAACCGAAAAGAGAACCGTCTAACCAGGATCAACTGAATCATGAAGTTAGCGAAGGAAGGACAGAGATGCAGATTAGGTTAGCACTAATCTCTGTGCACTTATGCAGGAAGCCTGTCAGTCCCTGCATGAATCAAACTATCTTCTAACACTTGATATAAAGGTATTGAAGTGGAAACATTGCATGAACAAAACTGCCAGTGGGAAACACAGTTAATCAGTGTTGCACAGCAGAATTTAGGATAAATAAAGCACCAGACAGGTGCAATCTTTGAGGCTTTATAGTCAATTTGAATGTGTGCATTGAAAGCAAACTGTTACTCAGATCTTCTGATCTAGATGATCGATTGAAAAATAATATCAATTTGCAATTAAATGGGGACT
This sequence comes from Chelmon rostratus, assembly GCF_017976325.1. Classification (NCBI taxonomy): domain Eukaryota; kingdom Metazoa; phylum Chordata; class Actinopteri; order Chaetodontiformes; family Chaetodontidae; genus Chelmon; species Chelmon rostratus. Next base: position 15,347,995 of record NC_055676.1, on the reverse strand, counting down.
TGGTTCATAATATAGGTCATCTTCTATGCAAAGAAATAAAGTAAATTGACAAAACAGGTAATTTTAAGAATTGGCTTGAGCACAAGTCACAGTGATGACTCTATTTTCTGATCATTCACAGATCAAACTATTTATATATTTCAATGAAGAAAATGGTCAACAGATTAATGAACAATGAGAATTGTTAGTTGTTGCCACGTTGGTTATATAACACCTATTAGCTTCATATTAAAATGCTGTTCTGTGACACATCCATCAGGGGGCAATGCTGAGTTTAAGTCCATAGTTTTTATGCTCCTCTGGCAGCCCACACACACAGCAGAAAAGAAAAACATGAAAAACTCCTCTTCAAGCCAACTTGAGAGGCGCATGTATACATCATCTGTCTGCACAGCACAGTGAAGCCCTCATTATGATAAAATGCCTCAAGAGAAAAAACACATAACAGTTCTGATGCTCAGCAGCAAGAAAGGCACCAATATGACACAAGTGTTTGCACGACTGGAGAACAATTCCTTTTCTCCAGAACAAACCCGGACCAAGGTGAGCACAAAGGCAGTCCGTGAGCACTGCTGCCACCCCCAGTCAGGATCTCTGGTTCTGGCCACTGGACGCCCCCCCCCCCCCCCCCCCCCCCCCCCCACACACACGGACACACACGGACACACACAAACAGACGAAATGGGCCGCTGAGTGGGCGCACTGCGGGATGAGACCACAGCATTTACAGCCCTCCCCATAAAAGTGTTTTATCACATATCTTGTAATGCAACACATTAAGGGTTGCTGTTGTTATTTCCAGCAAGGTCATTTTTGCCCCCTTCCCCTGCATCTCGCAGTCTCCATCACTGTCTCTCCACCTCTGTCTCAGCTTCTGCTCTTTGCTGTTCTTAGCACGCGGTGACACCAAGGCCTGATAGTGTTATTAAAGTCATAAAGGTGTGAACATTGGGAAAATATACACATGTGGGAATATCAGGGCTGCATCGTGACAAGGTTATCTGTAGCAGCGTCTGCCCCACATTCACATGCAGTCTGTGGTGTCTGTGTGTACGCTTGTGGTGCTTTGTTTAGCTGATATGCACATTTCTTTGTTGGGAGGCTTATGTGAGACGTGTGCACTAAGTTTCTGCCCAATGTGTAATCAAGTGTGTTTGCGCAACTGTCTTCTATGTCATCGTCGCTGCTGTTCATCTTATCTTGGGATTATCCTTCTGTGTCAGACCTACTTTTACCTTTTATCAGTATTTTTAGCCCTTCTTTTATTCATTTTTTTTAGTCACTCATCATCTTAATGAACACATATATGTATTTTTTTTTTTATTATTATTCCTCCCTTCATATTTAAGTCCACAGGCTTTTCTGGTAATCCTATCAGTTCGGCCTTACCCCCTAACCCCACGACTCTCCTCCAGCTCCAGCAGTAATAAAAGAAAAGCATAATCCAGTGTTTAGAAATATGAGATTTGCTTGTTGGAATCCAACGAGCCATGTTGGATTAAGGATGGCCTAGGCTGGCCGAGAGGAGGTGGCTCTCTGCCCTCTGGTGATCCTGGCTCTGGATGGACGGAGAGAAACAGGGAGGAGAGTGTGAAAAGCACAAGGTTGGATCGTTTAATAACTGCAGTTGGTGATATCAAAATGAAAATATTCCTTTATCTTTAGCAGTGATTAGATCCTGGTAAAATTAGTGCACAAAGACACAAAATAACACCTTTTTTGCACACAGTTTGGTACAGAGATACAAATATGTATTACATTTATATGTATAAGAGAAAATGACCCTGTGCCCAGATGTGTCTGATTTTTTTTTTCTGTACGTGTGTGTGTGTGTGTGTGTGATCGAGAGAGAAAGTGGGTGTGTGTTCATGTTATTTATGGCTGCCAGGATTTGAGCTGATAGAACAGGAAATTGGGCCGCTTTTTCTGTTTTTTTCCCCCTTCGCATTTTACTGCACCCCACTCATTTCTTTAATACCCTCTAAAATGTAAATCCGTATGCACACATGCATCCTGGACAATGCGCCCAATGTGAATTTTATGTAAAATGCACCCATAACTCTAGTGGACGATGTAACATATGACTCGATGTAATTTCATTACGTAAAAAGGGTTTTGTGTTTGTTGGAGAGCGGGAGGTATATGCATGTGACTGTGTGTGTGTCTGTGTGTATGTGTGTGTCTTTTTAGTGTGTGTGTGCATGCACATGTTTGTGTTTGGGGGTTAAGAAGATAGAAGAAGTGATTATTAGTAAAGCCTTATGTTTGGTCATGCCTGTGCGTACTGCGTAGGGTCGAGGGTGAATGTGTGTCAGCGTCAAGATCATAGAAATGCAAAGTGGGCAGAGGCATTAAATAAAGAGGAGAGCCTTTCATTGACATTAGAATAATCCAAGCAGTTTTTTTTGTTTGGAGATTTTACCATGCACTTATGTAGGTAGGCAATCTACATATGGGACCGAACTGAAAAGGTCAGATCCCAATAATTTCTAATATTCTAAGTAGTGTAAAACAGAGGCTGATCTTAACTTCGATAACCCTCATGAGAGGCATAAAGGTTGGGCTTTATTTTATTAACTATGTTTTATTATGGTATTTAAAAACAGCACTTCCATATACCAGTAACGCCTTACAGTCACAACTGTAAAATGTACCATTTCATATTTCATATCAGATGTTTTTGTGTTTTTTTAAATCATTCTTTCCTAAAAAATTCAGACCATATGATATGTTTTTTTTTTTAATGTAATAGCAATGCAAAGATGCTGCATAATTACATGGCGCTGAAAAAGCAAATAGCAAACATTTATGAAAGTGGCCATAATTACCAGACAAGTTTTGATTAATTTAATCTTGGTTCAAAATTTTCATAAATTCAGCTCAAAACCAAATGAGAAAAATATGCTATTTATTGTTTATCCTTGGTGCATAATTTATATTGAACACTCCCACTTTTTCCAATAAATAGATATTAGGAATGATCAACACCTAAAAATGTAACCGTGCACACATATTTATGCACATACAATTCATGAATGTGTGTATGAATCCCTCACAGTCCTTTGGCGTCTTTTTATCACTCTGTGTGTCCTTGCGGGTGCATGCTGATATCTCTTCACACTGCTCTGCTTATGCCATAATTCTCACATATATATATGTCCCTGTGTGGATTTTCTTCAATTAGTGTAATTAGAGGTTGGGCTGGGCTGAGTATTCCATCTTTTCCGGCGTTATTTTTTACCCATTAACCTTCTACCCTTTATGTTCCCACCCTTGTGCGTGAAGCAGCCCACAGTTCAGGAGGTGATACAGGGACTCTGGGAACAGATTGCTTTTCCTTCTGCATGCTGAAAAATACATGCAAACGCTGATTAAACCTAATCAGCATTTGCATGTTTAACAAAGAGCTGTGCTCATTTGTCTTTTCTCGTTTTTTTTGTATGTATTCAACAAATGTCTCCCTGTAATATATCTGCTGTAACACACTGCAACTGGAAATACAGTCTTTTATATCCTTTCTCTCTCTACATAAACATACATTGTGCACACACTGCACATGAATGTAAACATGGACGCTCATACACAGATGCCAACCTTTTCTTTTATTAAGGACCTGCCGATCTATAATGTGGAAATCATGCTCTGCTGATATTGATCCAGGTTTTCTTGGGGGTGGCGCGGCTGTTTAGCAGCAATGGGTGTATTTCTACATATATATTTGTGTGGTGTGTGTGTTTTTATGTGTCTCTCTCTGTGTATAAGCTGTACCAGACACTCCAGTCTATTGGATTGAGATTCATTTGCTATTTAAGGGTCAGGGTTCGGGCTACGTGTGCGCTGCATGCCTCGCTGATCAATACCGCTGCCACACACCCTGCCTGACCCCAGCATGTTGTCACCGTAAATCCCCGAGCTCCCTTTTCTCCTGTTCGCCACCGCCGCCTCCTCCTCATCCTCCTTTTACTTCTTAAGTCGCTGAAAGAAGTGATGGATTCAAGGGGGAGCACTTTGTAAGATCTAAATACATTTAATGCAACCGGGGATGGCCCTTTGATGGCTAATGCTCAGAGATTCAAGTGATGGTCTTGTCTCGGGAGGGATGTGCTGAGAGAGGAATTTCGAGTTCCCTGTCTGACGATGACTCAGTTTGTGTGAGGGGAAAGTTAGAAAATGGTTTTTATGCTGAAGGACATTAGGAGCCTGATCTCAGTGGAAATTTGTACGTACTTGTGCAAAAACAAAGGGTTTTTTTTTCAACTGATCTGCACAAAATAAATCTTTACTCTAATCTTGACCAAAATAATTTTTTGCTGAAACCCCCATAATGAACCAAAAACTTATTACTATAGGCACAATGTTTGGGGTTATTTTGCATTATCTTCATGCATGTTTGACATAACGTTCATAGAAATTAGTTGACCAACACACAGTAAAAATACAGTGCTGTCAGTGTTTAAGAGTTTCCAGGACTCCTTTTTCTGTGTCTTTTAAAACCATCAAATCAGGATCAGGATCAACTTTATTGGCAAAGAAGGAGTGCACACGCAAGGAATTTGCTTGCATAGGAAAAAAGACACACAGCTAAATGAGGACCAAAAGACAAATACACACACACACAGGCATTCATTCATCGGTACGCAAACACACACACACGCGAAAATAAAAACACACGGCACATTTGCCCTTCCTTATCGTCCTTCACACATCCCTCAGCCTGCTCCTCATTCCATACAAAATGCAAACACGGTGCCCCTTCACCTCCCATCACTTCTGCTCTACATACCTCCCTCCCTCCACCTTTCTTCCCTCCATCCTTCCCTCCATCTCTGGGCCGACGGTGGCAGCCGTCACAGACATGTCTGCCTGTCTGCTTTGATATACTGGCATAAGGTTTCCCTGATCACCAAGGTCAGGGACGAACAATCTATTCAATCCACTCATTATTATTAGGCGTATAAATAAATTTAGGATGGGAGGCTGCACCTTGAACCTTGAACCTTTACCCTGAGCTGAAATTTATCTTTTTACCATTTTTCCCCTTGTTGCTTGGCGACAAAAGGTGTCTCTTCCTCAGCCTCTCCACCTCTCCACCTCTCCCTCTCTTGTGGTCTTTGGTCCGAGTATGCATCGAATCCATTAAGTGAATGAGATGGATGCTGCCACTCTACATATGCAATATTCAGAGATACAGTTTCCATATGGACCAATATCTTGTTCCACTATAGAGTTTGGGAGAAGGGTCTACCTATTTATGCCAATTTATTTAATTGAAACAAAGGATAAAAAAATTGTATATTTCAAGTTACATTTTCAGAATTAAAAAAAAAATTCTTGCTCAAAGTTAACACATTTTACAACATAATACAAACAACATATACTCAAGCAGCTTTTGTGATAGATAAGATACATAAAAATGGTGCTATTGTGGAAAACTAAAAAATACTGTGTTAAATCCACAATCTGTGAAGCTGGTTAAAGATTTGGTTGAGATTTGGTTACAACATGAAGAAAAAGTTGCTTTGGTTTTACATGCGTGTTTGTCTGTATATGTGTGTCATTCTCCAGGTGGCACCCTTTAAAGCACAAAAACCATCTAAGCTTGAAATCAGAACATGAGAGTCTTGCACTGCACTGTATTCTGGCCTCGTGTTAACAATAGTTGAGCGTCTCCGTCTTGCTTTTGTCCCCGATCTCTCCCCACCCTCCCCACCCCCAGAAAACCAAATTATAAAATCATCGAGAGCATGATGAGATTGCTGCTCCGTTATTAATCTTCAATAAATACATCTTGACCCAGGGATTAAGTGTATGCCCTCTCCACCCCCTTGTCCTCTCCACCCACTGTGTGCCCCCCCCCCACCAACACACCCCACCCTCACTCATCTCTCCAGAGATCCTTTGACATGAATTATGAAAAAAAAGGAAAGAAAACAACAGCCAAGGTTTGAGGGAGAGAGAGGCTGGAATAAATGTTCCAACCTGGACCGAGCACTGGCGACTGATGGGGGCGACCTTGTGGGGCTCTCGGGCTGAAGCGGGATTACTTTTCGGTGGGAAAGACGAATAGCATGGCTTAAGCGTATGTTCAGGATGGGTAGGATGGATGAATTTACAGTTTTTCAGATGGTTACGACATCCTCATATCTAATAAATGTAATAAAATTACAGCATCAGAACATAAAACTATTTGCGCAACTATATATTATAATGAGACGTGAAGGATTAACCAAAGTCATGCTGCAATTGTATATGATCACAAAAAGGAATTCACTCCCCATCTAAAAACTGTTAAAACCACCTCAAAACTTGTTTGGAGAGATAAATTCATCTACCTTGACCTGCATAACAGCACCGGTAAACTGCTGTTGCTTCAGCATGTGACAGACATGTTCCCTGTTTTGTTAATGAGAGAAGAACTGGCTCATGTCTCTGACCTCATTGATTACCTGTTGCCAGGTAAACGCAGCACCCAACAGGGATAAGCATTGTGGAGATTAAGTTGGGCTCTAAATTTGTGGATGCTGGAAATCAATGTTCAAATGAACAGGCGTACAGGAGGCAGCAGATACCAGGCAGAAAAATCAGGAACAAGTACAGACCACAAGTGCACAATGTGACAAACTGGCAAAGGTGGTGGCTGGTGAGTAGATTATATACACTGACAGACTGATGAGCGAATGAGAGGCAGGTGTGTCAGCAGGTGAGCAGGTAGGTGTGGGAGTCAGGTGACCAGGATTGGGGGGAAGGGGGGAGTCCGAGGGCATCTGGTGGATAGGTGAAGAATAACAGGTCTGGAAAGTTCCTCAGAAGTAGCTGGAGGCAGACCGAGCACCACAGACGCAACTGAGGCGGCCACTTGATTTACTCCGCAGCTGCAAACTGTAATAACATTAAGCAAACGATACACAGCGTGAGGTGATATACTGTGTCGTATGAGAGCTGGAGCTCCACGGCGTTAGTGCCGAAAGTCGGAACACCGGTGCCAGTTCCCCAAAGTTTAAGCTGGAGTGTAGCACTGATGATACAGCAGCTTCATTATTTACATGTTTCAGCCGTTTGTGAGACAGTTATGACAGAAAAAGCGTAAACTAATCATGTTTGTCTGTTAAATATGAAGGTGCAGCCATCAGTGTAAGTGTAAAAATGAGTATTTCTTGGCTGGGTGCATTCTGATACTTTTCTGTTTGGATTAAACAAGCTACATATAGTTTGTAATCAGGGAGCTTTAAAGGTGCTGGTAAGCTGTTTCCTTTTCACCTTTGGACACAGCAAGGCTAACTGTTCCGCTTGTTTCCAGAGTGCTAAGATAAGTTAAACATCTCTTGGCTACAGATTCGTATTCAAAGGACAGACTTGAAGTTGGCGTCAGTCTGCTCGTCCAACTCTCAACAAGATCAGAAAGTTTATTCAGATTTAGTGGACTGAAATAGTAAAATCTGTATATTCTAGGAGGCTATAGATACATTACTGATGCACCTTTTACTGCTCAGTAACTGCTCGAAGATATTGTGATCTGTTTCCAGTCAGGATCTCCAGTGCCTTATTAGTAAACCTCTGAATAGCCTTGTAGCAGGATGTGCCAGACGGCGTCTGTGAAGTCCTTCATCAAACACCACAGAGGCCGACCCCAAAGCTACGAACACGTTCAGCTCCAGATTCGACAAAATCATTAAATTCACCTCAGATAGAAAACCAATATTGCCTGTTTGTTGATGGCTGATGGTGGGTTGCTAGACTACAGGTATGAAAAGGTACATATGATGAAGCGATACACATTGAGATCCAGTAGAAGTACTTTATCGTGAGATTTGTACTGTCTGCCAATAACAATCCAAAATCAGAACAATTGTGCATGGACGTTTCTGCTTTTGTGAAGACATCACTCAGCAGCCTCAGTATGCTGCCCTCCTCTCCCTCTCCTCACTGCCAAGCAATATTCAAATTTAAATGCTAACAAGCAAACAAGCAGGCCTTGCCCTCCTTGGCCCCCCCTTGCTCCACTTCATGCAGGCAACAAAAGTGAGCCGAGAGTGCTTCACCCCCCCCTCTCCGTCTTTTCCCACTTCAGCTGCTGGCTTCAAAAACAACAATCATATGAAGTGATTTATCGTCTCCTTCACCCAGAGATCAGAGCAGACTCTGCACCAGGACTCTTTGATGGTCACAGCAGACATGTTATGGCTGCTTTTGTGAAACACTGGAGTGTGTTCTTTGGGTTTTCCAAGTTTTGGATGCAGGAATTCTCCGCCTTGCATCCCTCTATCGCTCCTCTCCTATCCCCTGTGCCGCTGAGAGCTGACAGCTGAGCAATGGCCTTTCCCCTGCGTAGCGATAATTGAAAAGCATGATGGCTGGCTGCTGTTAGAGCGACCATCTGTGAGTCTGAGTGGTTTGGTGAGTGTTGCATTCGTGGGCGGGGAGGTCGAGGGTTATGTGAGAGCCAGACAGCCTCCCGTGGGGAGCTGTTAACACCTCATAGATGCCAAAAGGCCCCAAGATGGCCCTTTGCAGAGCCAAGGCTCCTAATGAGAAAAAGGGTGATTATCCCACTGTGAGGCAAATATAAACACGTGCTGTTATGAATCCCGACAACAGCAATAAGATGGCAAAATCCAACAGAAGTACAGTTAAAGCATCAGTATTTGAATATAAATATTCCCCCAGTGGCTGCAAAAACAACTATATCTTAGCTGTTAAATCCTATGGGTGAGTTTGTTTGTGAACATAGTTGTAGATGGAAGATTTATGACCTAAAAAAAACAATTAATGCTGAAATGATTGCTCAATTATTCAGATGATCCACGGGAAATTAATTAAATCCAGATTCGATAATTGTTTTGTTTTAGTCATTTATCAAAACAGCTTCGAAATGCAAAAACAGCTGGTTGCTTTTCTGTGTTTCATTAAAAATGAAATGCTTTTTTTTTAAATGTTGGTCAGAAAAAATAAACAGTTTCATCTTTAGAAATCATGCCAGGCTCTGGTGTCTTGTTAAATATCTTGCTATTTTTGGCATTTCAGCTAAACTTTTCATGCAATTTGGTAAATATCATTCAGTTCACACACAGCTCAACTGAAACTGTAAAGCAGCTGTTAATGATAACACCTGACCGAACAATCAGTATGCTTCTCATGCACGCACTCCCGGGTTAATGCCTGTATGAAGTGCTTTGAAGATTGCATAAAAAATGACAAACACCCGAATGCCAGCAGTGAGAAGAAGCGCTGAGTGATGCATTAGCCGATACATTTCTAATATGAATGTTCCTGAATGCATTTCAGTCAGCCATTGCAGACAGATTACCAGATATTGCATTCCCGTCTGAGAATGAAATGAAGAGATAATTATGCAGCTGGCGGGTAATGGAGAGGTGGAGCCGTGATAGATTTGATTAAAGTTGTCAGTAAAAACACACGCTAATGACCATGTTGATTAGTTAGATTGCTTTAATGCCGCTGCAGCCATTAATCTACAGCATAAAACAAAAGTATCCTGTTGGTCAGTGCTGTGTTTGCAGTTTGTTTGCTTCTGTGTGTGCAACATCATGGAGACACTCCAGCCATGTATATTAAGTTTAAAGCAGCTTTTGTGCTTTGTTATTTGGAAAAAGGAATATTTTAAACAGAACCCATTAATTTGTTTATATCAAATATATTTTAGGCATGGAAATTTTACTTTTTTCTCTAAATGTTCTGGAAAAAAAAACTCAAATCATATCCTCTATTGATGTGTGACTAATCATCCTCTTAGATTTCCACATCCCAGCACATCTTTGCCTTCCTACAACCACAAGGCCCTAAACCTCTGTGGGATCTTATTCATTAACACGTTGGTTTAATTGATTGATATTTGTACCACAGATAATCCTCCTCCTCCTCTCTCCCCCACATCACGTCGTCCCTCTCCCCCTCCAGAAGTCCAAAAAAGGAAAAAGAGAATGCCGCTGCCTTCATGCATACATTTGAGCACGCACACACACACACACACACACACACACGCGCGCACACACACACACACACACACACACATGCACATGCACCAAGCGGCCTCCTCTCCGTTGCTGCTCCATTAGGTCTGAATTGTAGCTGTGATGTGTGGGACCCAAGGGAGGTGTTATTGTCAGTCCTGATTTACTCAGCACCATCTGACATGGGGCTGGGGGGCTTGTGAGTGTGTGTGTGTGTGTGTGTGTGTGTGCGTGTGTGAGAGACAACAGGCGTACTGCCAGGCTTAGAGTCCTTTACAGAAAGGACAGTCAAAAGCAACAGTTTAACAGTAGCTGCAAAGCAATAGGCAACCTCAACAGTCATTGGGATATAAATGTGCAATATATTTTATGATTTATATTTGCAGTTTCTATTTCTTAATTGTGATACTGTTACACTGCCAGGACTGGTGACTTTGTGAGGAATATATTTTCATTTTTGTAAAGAAACTGAAAAATAATCATCATGGTACGGCATTGCAGGCAATACTGTAGTAATATACAAACAATCTCAACTCAAACTCCACTATTACATGTCATTTCATCCTAAAATGCACTGTAGATTTAAGCAAAAGTCGTATCTTGCTAAATTACGAGTTCATAAAATGAAAGTCTGGCAGGTTTTTTTGCTAATTCAATCACAATCTTGTCCAAATCGTTTTTCGTCAGAGGCGATGTTGATGTCAGAGAGGAGTGATGATGATGAAATCCTGAAAGTGATGTTATCATGAGAGTCAAAATCCTGTGATATCTAAGAGGTTTTTTGGTGCCACGTTCAGTTGTAATTTCATTGTCCTATGTTCTCATCTTTGCATATTAAAGGCGGTAACCTTTCAGCAAACAGCGAGGACACCTGAGTCAACTACAGAGTGAGAGTAGAATAGAGAAGAAGCTACAGCGTTTTAGACAAAGACAAAACAAAAGGCAGGACGAAACGGTCCCCTTTGTCCTTGTGTGAGCTGCCAACAACATTGGACCAGGAGCCTCATACAAAAAATATGAACAGAACATTAAGCTAAACTTAATTTGGGGTCAGTGAAAGCGCCCAAGCTTGTAATGGCCGATGGCTCAGAGTAAATTTCAATTTGTAAAATGCTGCTGTGTAAATTGTTTTAATAGTTTAAGACTGGGGGGGAAAAAACTGACAGCAGTTTGTTGCGATATTAAAAAATGCTGTTTTACTTACTGTAATGCATGCGCCTCACGACTGCATGAATAAATAAGTTTACAGTTAAATCATATTTATTGTGTTTCCCACCGAAAGGGAGGTCATGTCATCGTAAACAGGTAAACGATGTAGACTGAATTAATTAAAAGAGTTTGATCAGTGTGGACTTTTTAAAGAATCCTGCTTCTGTTTATCCTTGCCTTTTGATTTTATACAGCCAGACTAGGAACTGTTATCAGGTTCGTATGTCAAAACGTTAATTCTCTGAGCTGCAAAACTGCCGTGATCTTCACAGACATCATGTCACACTTAAAGTCAAAAGACTTTGGCCTTTGGATGGCTTCACGTCCACAACCAGGCGACGGCACTTTGCTTTATTTTCTTTTTCTCTCTCACAGTTCATTTCTTTCTCTGCACGTGCATTAGCTCCCTTTTACCTTTGCACATGTCACTGTACAAGGTACAAGATAACTGACATCTCTCAGCCTCCTCATCTTCAACAGCTTTACGCCTCATCAGCAAGATTGGAGGGTTAATGCAGCCTCTGTCTGCTCAACAACAAGCTTCAATTAACTGTCATACTTTCACTTATGCGCCCACAAGCCTTTATTTCTCTCTAGTTTCTCACAGAATTTTCAGACCGTTTACCTAATCAATGTGAAGCTCCCCACATTTATATTGTGGACACTAACACCTCGCTGACAACTCCTTTTCTCGCATTCGGCAGGTCCCATACAAGCCATCTGACAAATTGCGTTTCCGACTTAATCTAATTGTTTACTCAGAAAATGGTGGATTTCCAGCTCAATCTGAAAGAGTGGGGTGGGATAATCCGAGTTATTTGTTCGGAGGAGTTCATCCCATGGTCGCCAAAATCTCACACCTGCTGTGTGACAGTGCTATTACAGGTGAAGGGAGATGTGATCATTGGCTGAGAAATACTTTGTCCACTAAAGATACCATGCTGTCAAGAGTTTGTCAGAGTTCTGCAAGTGCATGTAGCTTTAGCATAGGTGGCCTGTTTCTCACCTCTGTTAAACCGCTTTCCTCATTGAGCTGAACAGAACCACAATCAACAGATTAGGCCTTTTAACAAAGTACTTCCTGTTTGACAAATCAGCCTGTCTGTCCCCAAATACAAGCAGTCTCGTAAACTGACCGAGGCGGGTATCTGGGAGATTAACACAGCCTTTCACACTTCACTCTCACCGCCTTTCTGTCTTTGCCAAACACTCTTTGGGTCAGGTTACGCACCTGTCGCTTTTGAGAGGCAACAGTGATACCTGCCACTCAGCTGGAAGGATTCAGCTGAATATCCTGTCTGGTGTTCCTTTTCTTGTTCTGGGAACCCGAGGAGCGGAGCAGGCGGCCATTAATGGCGGCGGAAGTCGGAGGTTGCACTCCGAAACAAAAGGTTGGAGGACAGCTGGCTATCACCTTCGTGCATGTCATACTTTACAGATCTGCACACACACACACACACACACACACACACAGACACGCATGCATGCACAAAAGCTGCACAATCATGCAGACAAACATTCATGCATGTTAACACAATAATAACCCATCTTAACCATCAATTATTTTGTTCATGATCATCTGATTTTATATGACTGAAGTGTCACATAGTTTGACTATTATTACTATTACTATTATTTTGAATGGTGGAAAAAGTGCTCAGAGCCTTTGTTCAATTAAAAGTAGCAACACCACAGTGTGAAAATACTCTAAATACTCTCTTAAGTGAAAAAAGTTCAGAAGTTATCAGCAAATGCTTACAATTAATTTTAAAAGTCGATGCTCTTATGCATAAGCAGCATTTGTATACATGGCTGGAAAGTGCAATACTCATTTCAGCTACCTCACATTCTGCTTGATAGTTTAATCTTTAACAATTTATCTTGTTGTTTTTTGTATGTAAAAATCTTGATCTACAAAGTAATTTATAGTTATCAGATAAATGTAGTGGAGTAAAAAGTACAATACTTCCTCCAGAAATGCAGTAAATGTTTTGCATATAATAAGCAAGTAATGTACAAGTACTTCAAAAGTGCAATAATTGAGTAAATATTCTTAGTACTTTCCACCTCTGGTTGTCCAAAATAAACAAATTTCACCTTCATATCCAGGATGATTCAGTTGAAATTAAATTCCCACAAATAGTCTTTGGTTTAAAGTTAGGCAGCTTTAGAAAGACTCCACAAATAAATGAACAAGAGACAAATAAAAAATAAAAAGTTGAATGAAAGCAGTTTTTGAAATGGATTGCTGAAAAAGTTTCAGTATCCCACACACACACACACATCACCAGCCTTTATAGAAGCAAATACAAAAACATGCAATTGCGCGTGCACACACACACACACACACATACACACACACTCTCACATGCATGCACCCACCTACACATATACTGTTTAATCTGCTTAATTGAACCTGACTTTGAATAACTAAACAAATGAGGAAATTCACAAGGGGCACTTGATCCCTTCTCGGCTAATGGATTGGAGATTCCTTTCCCATAGGGGCATTTGGGCAAACAAGACCCAGTAATCTCTGAATTGATGAGTTGACTCTCTGTCTGCATCAAATTTCTCCACTAAAGAGCTGTTGAACCCCTGATACAGTGTTGGTAGTTAGCCAGATGCTCAATTTGCAGACACAGGCAGATCTGCGGGCTCGCTCTGGTTTCACTATCAGTGCTGTGATGTGCTGTAGATATGCAGGATACATATATAGGATAGATGCTGTGCGTAAGATAGAGGATAAATGTGATGGATGACGCTACCTGGTTTGTTAGCTCGTGTTTCATAGCTTCAAATTGTGAAAAAAAAATGACTTGAAATATCTGAAACGCTGCTGCTTTCATATATTTTTTACTTCCTGTTTCTAAATGCGTCAAAGCTCTTTTAAACACAGTTATTTTCAACTCATTTCTCATCATGTGTCATGTGATCCACACGTTTCTAGTCCAATCAAAAAGGAGAGAACTCCATCTTGATTTTGGTGACAAATTTATTAAAGTCCCGTCATTTAATCAGGAATCATCATCATCGTCATTACCAGAGGGAATAAATAAGACATAAAACATTTTCCACATAAACAAACATATACATCAGACCCCGGGTGCTACAGCAGTTCTTCCTTTGGGGTTGTTTTCGGTAGAACAACACGAACGAGAAACGTCTGAGAACACACAAATGCATAGAAGTAATTGGACCCCTAGGTACCATTTAAGACAACATCTACATTTTTGCCTATGTCCCTGTTTAAGAATGTACAAAGTCCTCATATCTGGGTTCGTATGCATGTCCAAGAAGGGGTTTTGTATAAAAATAAAGTCTCCACAATGATAAACCATCATATATAGTATATATAGACATTTGGCAACAACCAGACAGTTAAAGACTCTGAATGTAGAACTGAATTCTGCACCTGAACAAAGAGCTGATGAAAATGTGAAAATCCAAATGATCGATGTCTGAACTTTCTGAGCCTCAGTTGGTGGTCTCTGCGTTGTCGTAAAAAAGCTTATTGTGGTATTTCAATCTGAGTATTTTTTGACAGATTTCTGGCTTTAAATAGGGTTTTAGTGAAGAACAGCTGTTAGGCCAAGTGCTTTAAATGAAGGACGTTTTTCTCCTTCCTTCAGTCCAAATCACAGATATTAAGAGGACCTGTTAATCAGATATTGGTGAGATCCAAGGACAGTGGTCTAGTCCTTTATACTAATTTTCCAGTTTCTAAAATCCGACAGAAGACACAGAAATGCAAAAAAAAAAAAAAAAAAAAAAAAGCGTCCAAATTCTTGCCGTTGACCAATCAAAACTGGCCGTGATCCACTTCATCTAACCATGAAGCAGGACTGGCAGGAAAGTCCGGGTATCCTCCGCTGCTGCCGGTGGAGAGGTCCGAGCTGGGGCCGTTGGCGGCCCCCATGGAGACCCTCACGGCAGGGTTGATCCCAGGCCCGCTGCCCTGGGTCATGATGGAAAGGCCGGAGTCGGGGTAGACCAAGCTGGAGATGAGAGGCTGGTGTCTGGGTAGCGCCTGAAGTGACCCCGGCGACTGCGGGAGGCCGTAGGGGCTGTTGGAGCGCATGTCGTGGAACTGGTCTTGAGACGGGAGGATGCCGTGCTCCACGGGGAAGGAGCCGTGGTTGTTGCCCCCTTGGCGGCCCCCCATTGCTGGAGAGGACTCACTCAGGTTGCTGTAGATGCCGTTAGTGAGGCCAAGCTCTGACATGGGTGGTTCATCTGTACAACCGGGACAAGAAGGTGATATTTGTTATTCTGACTAGACTGCAATTACTGAAACGTACTGCATATTTCTCATGTCTGTACCCAATGAAGGTACAAATCCTTTTAAATAAAACGTGTAGACTTATTGTCTCATTAGCAACTGAGCTAGCATGCTGGCTATGCTAACTTGGATATCTGGCCAGTTTGTTAGTAGTTATCTCTCTAGCCACCAGCTGTTGCACTTTCTGTTGCAACCAGGAATTTTAATCAATTTTCCATTGAATATCATCACATACAACAAGCTCAACAACTATTCCATTTAATAATATGAACTATTCTATATGAATACCCAGCATATGATAAGCATGTGCAGATAATGGATAGATGGAAAATAAGAAATGGTGAAATATTCCAGAACATTTTAAGTTTATGTTAGAGATGATCAGACATTTAAGAAAATTCTTATTGTTATTATTATTATTATTATTATTATTATTATTATTAGTAGTAGTAGTAGTAGTAGTAGCAGTAGTAGTAGTAGTATTAGTAGTAGTAGTATTAGTAGTGTTTGCGTTACAAGGTAAAAACCTGTCATTAAAAGGCTGGTCTCTGTAATTCCTGCCTCCTGTAAGCACATTCACTTTCTGTGTAATAAGAAATTTAGGAGGTTATTTAACCCCCTTAACTAGATCATAATGTGGTTTATAACACACTATAATATAAATGTAAGCAGATATAAGGTTATACATTTCCTATTAAAATTCTGTAGCACATTATTAGAGGGGCAATGGCAAATACACACCTCAGTGGAATATAGATGTTATTTATCTTTTGACATGTCACAGTGGGAACAGCACAGGTATAAATAATAAAATCAGTGATAGCTGAATTCCATTTAGCTGCTTCCTCCATTCACTATGTGTGCTTGACTCTACCTGTAAAGGACACCTCTGCGTCACTGTCCATGCCCTCCTCCTGGATGCTGTCCTTGTCGGATTTGGAGCTTCCTCGTGACCTCTTCATGTTGCGAAAGTACTGCCCCCACCTTTGCCGGCCGGCGTCTTTCTTCAGCCTTTTCTCTTTAGCTCGCCTGTTCTGAAACCAAACCTGGACGGTAAAAAGGCCACATGTCTTATTATTATTATTAAGTACACAAACAGCCCACATTGTTTTTACTCATCATGCCTCTCTCACACAAGACAAAGTTCTCTGCTCTTTCCTCGATGCACATATGATCCTTTAAAGCATTAAAAACAAAATTCATTTTCAAGGACTGTCTAGACGTGGCTTTGTGAGTCCGAGTAGCAGTGACACTAACCAGTAATCCTGGGACCAGAGTCCCCTTCACCAGATTTATCACGCATTTAATTAACTTCACTGCCACAAGTTGTCCTCACCCCAGGGAGCAGACAGGTTAGCGTGCCACTGATTTAATCTATTTAAATTTTTCTATACCCACTTTTGATCTGATCTATAAATTTTAGCTCGCACTTTAGAAAACACATACACAGTGTGGCCATAAACTGAAACTGCCTGTAACCTCGCTGCTCGCGAATGTCTATGAAATCTGATGCTAAATGAATAAAGGCCCCGTTTCTTATAAATTTTATCTTATACACAAAATTAATTCATTTCAGTCACAAGAAGCAGTTTTACATTCTCCTTAATGATATTCCGCCCCAAGTGAACCCACTTTGCCCCTTCCCTTTCGCTGAATAATGAGGAGCATTTTAGTGGCTTCCGTCTCTACTTTTGTCCTTGCAAATAAAACAATATATATGACCACCACCTAGCAACCAGCGTGAGGCTCCTCAGCAGCAGACAATGTGCGAGGGGCCCTCTTAGCATTGTTAACGAGCTTGCACTTAAAGCATGCTGACTTTCACGTGGACTTCATTTTACTCCATCTAGCCGTAAATCCCCCCCCCAACCCCAACACACACACTTATTAGTACAGTAGGCTCGTGCCAGTTCGGCCACAATTGTCCCTTGATAATGCAGCCAGGACACTAATGGAACAGCCCTTAATGGATAATAATATACTTTACCTGCACAACGCGCATATCCAGGCCTGTCTCTGATGATAGCTGCTCCCGGACGTGACGGGCAGGTTTGGGAGAGTTATTGTAAGCGTTCTTCAGCGTTTCCAGCTGTTTAGCAGTGATGGTTGTTCGTGGCCTTTTTGCAGTCGAGTCTGCTTCTGCAAAATGAATGGACAGCAGAAAGTATGAGCCAGTGCTGGAAAGTTACTCTGCCAACGTGTGGACGTCAAAGTTGTCCTTTTTTTTAAGGTTGCAGGCCTGAGGTCTCAAGAAACTGGCTTCATTTTTGCAGAGATTAAATGAACAAGAAGTAAGGCAAGTTAGGTAAAGATTCACAGTCTAATCCACAGTTTGTCCATGTGCAGTGGTTCAATTTATTGCTGGCTCTAACATTATAATAAAGGTTATTTCTGACAATAAAAACATGACTATCCAGAGAAACCCTCTGATATAGAGACCCTGGGACAAATTCTGTATGTATTTTGGGTCAGTTGCATGAAAATCTGTGTTAGAAACGCATATTCACAGCAACTGATAGCATAAAACAGCTTATATAATATACAACTTTCTAATTTAACATAAATCCCCCTCTGCCTATAAACCAAAATCTGGCATCCTGTGCATAATTGCATCGTGTCTGCACATCTGCTGGCCAGCACAGCAAAATACAAAACCATCATCCAAATGGATGCTGCCCAAGTAATTGCGCCCTCTCATTAGTAAAATAAACGTGTGTGTTTTCAGTGAAAACTTGCGTTAACTCGCTGCATAAATCAACACTTGGTGTTGGGCAGTAAATTCAAACAAACAGATGGGGAGATAAAACTTGCCCATGCCCGGTCTGCCCTGTCAGGAACACGGCCTGCTGGGACTTTCAGTAAAGTTAATGTGGCGTTGTTAATATGATCAGGGCATCTCATGAAAATGTTTTGGGGCGTATAAACAGTGTCAGAGGAAAATCTGCAGTGTGTTAAAGTATACTTAACTTCTAAAAAACCAAATATAGTGCACATGCTGCAGCTGGTGAAGTGTGTATTACAATAATCACAGTCTATATGTAAAAGCCAATGTTTTCTGTAGTTGAGCAAGCATGCTATAGGTGGGTCTTATATGTTTTTGCTAATAATATGATTTTCATGAAAATAGCTTGATTTAACTTTTTACAGTAATTTAAAATATTTGTGTAGTGTGAGAAAATGATATAAAAACACATATTATTAAAACAATAACTATAGATAGTAAGTGTTCTTTTGGGATACATATATAAAATATTTGCCACCCCAGAAGCACAAGTGTTATTGTTCTGATGCATTTTCAGTGCTGTGACTTATTTGTTTCTGGCAGTCTGTCTGTCTGCCCAAACTGTTTCAATTGTAATAATGCAAATGTAAGGAAATGTTGTTGAGTCGTGCATGAAATTTCTCTCTCTATGTTCAGACAAACTGGAGAACTACAGACTGTGAATTCACTGCAAATGTAGAAATTCAAGAACATACTTTGCAACAAGCCTTTGTCATTTAACTCAATTCCATTTTGCACTTAAACACATTAAGATGTAGAATTAAACATTAATATTTTCCCTCATATTGTGAATCATGTGAGCACTGCACATGATACACATTCTTTTAATATGTGCATCCATGACTCTGTCTCTCTCTCTCTATCTTCCTGTGTCTCTAAGGTAGCACACAATCTCTGGTGTTCCTCCTGGCCCCCACTTTTACGCAGTTTGCTATCGATTGGGTTGCGGGCAACGACGCAGTTAACACA
Organism: Chelmon rostratus; assembly: GCF_017976325.1. NCBI lineage: Eukaryota > Metazoa > Chordata > Actinopteri > Chaetodontiformes > Chaetodontidae > Chelmon > Chelmon rostratus. Next base: position 15,328,785 of record NC_055676.1, on the reverse strand, counting down.
GGTGGGTCACAGTTTACGGCCGACCTCACTGTCACGTCAACCTACACGCAACGTCATCGCATAACTGACAGGATAAGGTCTGCAGACGCATCGTGTCGCGAGTTTCAGCAACAGAGGCGTCGAGACAGTCGCTGGCGCCTCACCTCTCTGCTTGGCGGTCTCGTAGTCGGCCTTGCAGACCAGCCTGCTGTCCTCCATCAGGTAGTACTCGTCACCTGTGGCCAGCTGCCTCTTGCACACGATGCAGGCAAAGCAGTGCAGGTGATAGACGAAGTCCTGCGCTCTCCTCACCACCTGTGTGGGAGGGATCCCCTGCTGACAGGCCGCACATTTTGTCCCGAATCTCCTTTTGGGAAATTAGACGGTTGGCATTAGTTCATAATAACTTTCTCAACGCTGTTGCAGTCTAAATATAATTTTAAGCAACAGAGATATTATTCATAAAAGAGATTAACGAAAAAAAATGTCCCTAGAATATTTAAAAGCTACTCACTTGAAGAAATCCTCTTTGCAGTAGACGCTCTCGCCCCTGCTGAAGCACTTCTCCGCCAGCTGCGCCTGGCAGTCGCTGCACTTCAGGCACTTGCTGTGCCAGTGGCGATCCAGCACTTTGAGGATGAAGCGGTCCACGATGTGTTGACTGCAGCCTGCGCACACTGGGATTTCTGCAGGAGACACGAATCACCTCGGTCAGTTCAGCGCGGATTCGAGATCTGACACACACACACGCGCGCGCGCGCGCGCACGCACGCAGAATATCTGCCTGCGTATCGAGCTTAATATGTGCGCACCGCTTAAATTGATTATCAAACGCTTCTTACTGTGCATGACTAATTATGCAAGACTCCAACAGGAGACATCACAGCTATCAGCTGAAATCAAGACCAGCAGCGAGAACACAACGACAGAAATATGTAGTACCTTCGCCATCATCATCAGCATCATCATCACCCTCTGTTTGTTCCACACAGCCCAGAATTAACTTGTAATATGAATGATATTAATATACAATCATTTCCATCTACTTAAATTCAAGCCAAGCAAAACAATGCAATGGCGTCCAGTTGTCCAAAATCAACAAATCTTTGATGGAAAAGTGCATGAAGCACGTGTCTCGTTCAACAGCAGACCAGCGCTAAATGCACTAAAGCAGATGAACATAATTGCATGGCACACTTTGAACACACAGACAAACAAACGAAAGGCAAACCGAATAAATTGCTGACTTATTGAAGCGTGTGTCCGTCCTGTACTGAGTCTGTACTGTCACCTGACATCACTCCCTCACCAGTGTTGGTGCAGGGACTTTGATATTTAACTGCAGATATCAGGCATCTTTTTAAATTCGGCCTTATCTTTCATGTGATCGAGGAGAAAAAAAGCCCAACATCCCTAAAAAAACGAATAGACAAGAATAGATAAACAATAGAATATAACAGAGCTCTAAGTCAGACTCCCAGTGGGGCGTTCTCATACATTTAACGCCTGCAATCCAGTAAAACTTCACCTGTAACCACTTTAGGCTTATATAAATAAAAAATTAAATAAGTCATATTTTTTTAAAAAGTGAGGAATTTGTAAAACCTGGTATAGAATTATTAGAAATAAACACCAGTGTAAACTGCAGCAATAAATAGACAACCATACTGCTTTTTTCAAATTATTATTATTTATAATATAAATGGGCATTCACACACTTATTCTGCGTATATATTATACTGAGAAATAGCCCACACAAACTTATGGAGGCCATTCTGAGAATAAATCCAAAAATAAGGCAGACTTGCAGGATTCTTCAAAAAAGAAAGAAAGAAAGAAAGAAAGAAAGAAATTATGAACGGCATCTCAAATCCCTGAGTAGCTCATTAATCGAATAATGGTCGGCTGGTTATTATTTTGTCACATGTAATCACCTTTAACCAGCAGAAGCCACGTTTACGCACAACTCAAATATTTAATGTCACAAAATCACATTGGAGTCATTTTTACAATGTTCCCTCAAAGCAGCAGTGATGGATTAAGACAGATTCCTGGGACATTTTGATATATATCAAAATAAAGAAATAAAACTAATGACAACCAGAAAGTCACGAAAGACGTCATCAGGCCTCTTTATTACTAATTAAAAGAGGCTCAAGCACTTCATATTCCATCCGTGCAAGGAATCGCGTTCCTATTGTTCTGCTGTGGACAATTCATGAAACATTAATGACCCATTTCTTCTGGCATCAGCGGCGAAGCCCCGCACAAGTGTGGTGGGAGCCACGTCAAGAACAGGTGTATCCAGGTCATCATTAATTCAGCGCGCTCTGTAAAACTAGACAGGTGCGGCCTACAGTCTCACGGAACAAACCAATAAGGTGTCCGAGCTATTTGTTCACCTTGCGGGTACTTGGTCTATTAAATATATAGATGCTTGCAAATCCCAATCGAAATCTCTGAGGTAAATTCACAATAGCGAACTCTGGAGTGGGTGAGATGCACAAGTCCTCATAACTGTTCATAAGATGGGAATTAAATGTGGGAGTGCGGCCATAGTGAATCATAGACATGGAACAATTTGACAAAAGTTCGTAGAGAAAAGCTCTTAATATGCAGTCTACGCATTACACGCAGCGCTGTGTTCATTCTGAATCTTTATAACCAACGTTTATGTCTCATTCAAAAATGCGTAAAACCTATTTCTAAGAGTTACGCCTGATTTACCCTCCAAAAAAGTGCAACAAATGTCAAATCTAATACATGGAAATTTGAACGAGCGCTCAGATTAATCAAAGGTTAAAGCGTGGTGCGTAAAAGTTGCACCTGGAGCAACAGGAATGGCACATGTCCTCTGTCTCAACAGCTGTAAAGCTAATTGGCACGACAGGACATTTTGCCCAAATTAAAACCCCAGCAGCATCCGTCAGGCATATAGCAGAAATGAAGCCTACATTTATTAAACACAGTGAAAACGTTATCATCAGACTGCAGTTACTCCTACAGCTGCGCTTAAAGGCCTATTTAAGGTCCGATGAATATGATCACACGCTGCAAACACAATTATGTGTGATATAAACAACGCAAAACGAATAAATGGACAACACTTTGGTTTGCGGTTACCTTTCCGTAGCTCCTCACTGTGCGACAGCAGAGCGAGGAGCATCTCCGTGCTATTCGGTGCCTCTTTTGGAGAGTTGCGCTCACCGCGTCCGTCCATCGCGCATGATTTACGCTCACATTAACGCAAACCTGTCCGGTTTGTGATCCGTCCGCGATGGCGCACGAGGCAGGCGCGCGAGTGTGCCGCGGGGTTTGCTTTTATGCTTGGCTGTGCTGAGGCCTGTGCGGGATTACGCCGCGCCGTTTCCCGGGCGACAGGGAGCAGATTAACATCACCTACCGAGTACCTTTACCCGGAAGAAGACTGAGCAGGAGGAGGTGAGAGGAAAAGCCAATAGAGTTTCAGAGCTGGGTGGTAACGTTACTCAGAGACGCGTCACAGTATTGTGGCCTATTGCTCTCCAGGCTGCATGAAAAGATCGTTTTCTTCATTTGGTTAAATTAGACAATGATAGCTCATTGCTCTAAATATTTCCATCATTACACAAAATTTTATGATGGAAATCTATTTTTTTTATAAGCTGTATTTTTTTCTGTTGACGCTGTCACCGTTTCATAGCTTTCATGTCAAATACTCTGCAACTATTTCTGATAACAGTTTTAATGTTACTTCACTGAGCTATGAACTGATTTGATAGGCAGGCGTTCGTTTCGAGAGAATATTATTACATGAGGTGTTCATGATCTGCGCGTGGAAATTGGACTCAGCACTTATGGAACAACAACAACAACAACAACAACAACAACAACAACAACAACAACAACAACTAGATTTACAGCCTCAAAAATGGAGAAAACCGGACACCAGCACCTTGTTGATTTATTATGTAAATCGACCAAAAACCAAAGTGTCTCCTGGCGAGGATTCGTCCTGCCAGCGCCCAGTACTGCCACGCGCTCAGGAGAAAGATGAGGCCCAGAGGGATCACCGCAGTCTTTTCTGAAGCTTACCTTCATTTAGTTGTTTTATCAGCAGAGCATGGATCAGTTTTTAGGTGAAAAAGTGAAAGTAGCACAATGCAGCTATTATTTTCACAAATATCTAAATAATCGCTCTATTTTAGAACAGGGTGTTAAGAAGTACATGGAAATATCACTGTTTCCTTTGTTGCTGCTATTATTAATAATGTCATCGTTAATGGGCAGCAATGCAACGCGTTTTAAAAAAGAATTTAATAAATTAGCTCATACGGCAATGTGAACCATAAGCTTTGTATCAGATCAGATTTTAAATAAGTGATTTTAAATATCATACACACACACACACACACACACACACACACACACACGCAATCTTCCTCCCCTGCGTTGAGCGCTCGAAGACAAGTGTTTATTTAGGGGAGAGATTCGCTGTTCAATAACATGTTGATCGGGCCAACACCCCAATGAATTTTATTGACACTGATCTTTGGCACAAAAGAGCGCCTGGGGAAATCACGGGTAGTGCCACAGCCTCGCGCGCCGCTGATGAATCTAAAATCAATGTCCTATTTGCCTGCATTTTAGAAGTACATGAAAGACGTTTTGGAGAAAGGTGCGGGGTTCATGGGTGCCCCTCTCACTTTTGAGCTTTGTAATAATTTTTATGTCGCATCGATCGCTCACTTTTGAGGGTGAGGCCGACAGTAATGTGACAACAAAGCGATAAAATGACCGTCAGAGTGATGGTCAGTCAGGACGAAGGGAATAAATTTAGGTTTTTAGTTTGAGGTTTTGTTTGAATTTTAAAATGTGGATTAATTTTTTATTTTAATTCCACACACACATTTAATTCGAATAAAATGAAAATGCAGTTTCGTGTTGAGTGACCTTTGCCTGATGGACACATGAACGCACCACAATAACATAAAAAAAAAAAAAAAAAAAAAAAAAATTCTCCCATTTTTGAATGCCACTAAATATCCAGCGCTATCTATCCAACCACAGCTACACGCTCCACCACCACCGCCTCTGGAAAACCTGCAGGTGTCCCACCTGTCGGGGCAGGAACGTGACACCTGTTGAGCACCTTGTGTCGGTGGGCCGCGGGTGGACGGCGGCAGCAGCCCCGCGCCTGCTGGCAGCCTGTCGCGCGGCCCGCAGAGAGGCTGCTGTCGCCACAGCGGCTCCGGTGGTCTCTCCGCGTCCGCTCCCCCGCGCGCCCGCGCTCCCGTTACAACCGCAGGCGGCGGTGTGACATGACAGCACGCGCATAACATCTGTTCGCGTGATTCTCCCAACAATGAAGGCTCATTACAGATTCATAACGTCTCCCACACGAGACGCAAAAGAAGCGCCTCTAAACGGGCAGCATGGATCAGCCCGGGTTGGTGAATAATGGAGGAGTTTCTGCAACTCTCCTCTCCATCATTTTTAACATCCATCTCCTGTTTGAGCGCATCAAAACCTCATATTATGAAGCTTGAAATAATATTTGAAAACCGGCTGATATTATATAGAAGTGTGGTTGCTTTTCACAATAAAATAAAAGCACTTTTCATGGGCTGTTTCACGCTTGTCAGGCTGCAAAGCGAGAGCCGCCGTCAGTCCTGCTGGGCCGATTTGCAGCATTATCGTCTATTTCACGCCCAATTGTGGCCGAACTCATTAACGGACCCCAGGACCCCAATTAAAACTCAGCACTGCCTTCATCTCCCCCAAACCCACATGACAACGCAGCTGCGCGGGGAGATGAGTTAAACTCGGCTCTTACCTTGGCCCGAACTGTACCGGGAGAAATTTCCGGCGTTTTGACAGCTTGACCCCGGGTGTTCAAGCAACATGTTGAAGATGCTCCGATGTTCCAACGGAAGAAAGCAGCGCCGACAGACGCACGCCTATATATATATATATATAATTTAATTTTAAAAAAGCCTAAGACGCTACTGAGAGAGGAGTCAAAGCCGCACTTTCCTGGAGATTTATCCTCTCCAGAGCGAGGTGAGCTCAGTTCGATGGCAGCTCGATTTCTGCAAAACGTTCAAAAGGGCGCCCGTCGACCTTTCTCCTTTCGTCAGCCGCCGAGAACGGAAACTTTGAATATTCATCAAGTTGCTCTTTGATTCCGCGCTGATAAGCTCGAGACGAGGTGGAGACGAGGGGCGGGCGGCGGTGGAAAAAGCGTCTGACCATCAGCGGCGTCAGCTGACCCGACTGAGCCCGGCAGCCTGCGACTTCACTTCAGCTGGAGGAGGCGGCGGTCAGCGCTGCCTCTGTCCAGGGTGCTGAAAGGGGAGTTTCTCTAAACAGGCTGGAGGCGTGTGTGCGGCTCCTATATCCCCCCGTGGCTATCTTTAAGCACACACACACACACACACACACACACACACACACACACACACACTCGCGCGCGCGCGCGCGCACACTTGCCCTCCCCTCTCTCTCCTTAACTGTGTTGTGGTGCACGTGTCTGTCTTTCAAGGCACACAATGGGGCAATTTGGCATTGCTCCGGACATTGTTGTCATGCGTTTCTATCGCTGCGTCTGTCTTTTGTTTGGTGAAAAACAGAGCGCATCGCATTAATGACACAACTGGACCGAGCGTTAAAAAAAAAAAAAAGTTGGGACGCTGTCAATAAAACAGAATTTCATATACTGAAATGAAAACAGTACAAAGACAATGTATTTTAAGTTTGTTCGGGACAGGAGCAACAAAAGACTGGGAAAGTTGTGGAATAATCCAAAAACACCTGTTTGGAACATTCCACAGGCTGATTGGTTACAGGTGATAGCATCATGATTGGGTATGAAAGGAGCATCCTGGATAGGCTCAATCCTTCACAAGCAAGGATGGAGCGAGGTCCACCACTTTGTGAACACATGATTGTGTAAAGGATGTTACTGCATTGACTTAGGAACACTTGTCAGGAAAGACAGTTTGTTTGCAAAGATTGCATTCAGTTTTTATTTACTTTTTCACACAGCAGCTTCGTTGGATGAGCTTATATGATGTTAGACTTTACTGAAGTTAAAAAGAAGTTACGTGCACGTCCTTACAGCTGCTTTAGTTGACAGTTATCCACATAAATAACTTTTAAACGCTGTTTTAAATGGAAAAATGTGGTTAAGTTTTTTCATCAGATGATTTTTCAGTAACTAGATGGAGAAATGCGTCCACTGATGCACAGTAAATAACATTAATAGTTATAGCTGGGTAAAGTAGGTACGAAATAAATAAAAAAAAATGCTGTCGTTAATTTATGCTTTCCTGTAAAATTTGAAGCCAAGCGCGCGCTTGCGCAGCGGTTATTTGGCTGAGTGCCATGCCTCATGTCTTTGACGCTGTGCCAATTACCACCACGACGCACAGAAATGCTTTGACGTGGTGCTACAGCTTTGATTCAATTTTACTCGCCCAGCACGCCAGCTCAAAAGTGGTGTAAGCCAATTAGACCTACGCTGTTCATTAGTCCACTCAGGGCAATTAGCCTCCCAAACTTGAGAGGAAATACGAACCACCTTTTTCTCTTCTCTCATTATACCTCAAAGACTTTGCAGCCTCCCTCCCTCATCCAGCAATTTACATACATTCAGATGATGTCAATCACGTGATGTCAAAATAAAAAAAAAGAAAAACAAAAAATAATATCTAGTGGATGTTTGTTTTCATGGATGAGAACCAAATACTTTTTGTGTGTGTTTTTAATGGGTAATAATCTCTGGTCAACAAGTCAGTGTGGACCTTCATATGCAGATTAAGGGAGATCTGTTCGTAAATCTGGAAGGAGCTGTACACAGTAACCTAAAGCCAGTGCAGCATCAAAGGAGCTTAGACTACAGGCACAACAACAGGGCCGCTCCTTTCATCCACAGCGAGAAGAGGATCTTTGCAGATTGTCTCGCACCATAACACTGTGCATGGTGAAGATATGTACAGAGACTAATGCGTGTTTACAATAAAGGTCAATTCATAATCTATGAAGCATCATTAATGAATATTTTTCCTCTAATTTATTACTTTGATATAACAACAAAATGATTGCTTACAGCAGCATGTATGTTTTATGAGGAATCTGAAGGATACCAAGCTTACTATGTACTTTTTTACAGCCAGTTTCTTTCCTTGTTGTTACATCATTGGCTCCCTTGCATGAATATTATGATGAGCCGACCCCTAAAACACGCCAAGGCTTTTATCCTGTTTTGTTTGTCCTCTGTGAAATCTAGAGCATCATCACGGAAGATTGGTAAAGCGCTAACACACCTGGGCCCTCCTCGAGCAAGCAGCTGCAATCAGCCACTAATGGCCCTCCATAAAGACTTCAGCCCTTTGCACCTATTGGAACTTTTGACCTTGAATATGAGCCGGTTGAACGGGCTCACAAGTGCTCTGTGGGTTAGACGAGCCTCGGCCCTTCAGGATCACTTCAAAAGAACGAACGGCGTGCTGCATGTGAAACCTTTGTTTTCCTTCAAGTGAGGGCGCTCACCTGAAAAGAGAATTGAAGAGTACAAATCTCTACTAAGATCTGTTGTGTTTCATGTAAAGCTGAACAGCTTACAGTATATTTGTGTTTTTGCACTAAAGGGATCTCAGTTGGAGCAAAGACACCCCCCCCCCCCCCCCCCCCCCCCACGCCCATTTCTTACCTGCAACTGTCCAGAAAAAAAAAAAACATTACATTGTCTGATCCAAGCTATAATTGAACAAAACTAGAGAAAAAAATCCCACTCACTGACTGCTAATACTTAAAACAATATAACTGAATGGTATGTTTCCTATAAAATACTATATATTAAGCCAAATTCTCTTGGTAGCCATGAATACCATAGTTAAAATGCAGTTTGTGTTTGATTTGCAAAATTCCCTAATGTTTAACTTAACAAAAGTGCAGCTTGCAAGTGCAGCATTAACTAAATCTGCACAACATGAACTATGAGCACTTTCTAGGAAGAGAAACCTATTACCATGAAAGGCCTTGACGCTCCTATCGTCTCAAGGGAGATTTCTCAGATTCTATCAGCAGCCTTTGTGAATTTGTAGCCTGACTGACTGTCACTGTGTTTTTACATGCACATACTGGAGCACATGGTCTTGCTTTGTTTGTACGTGTCATTTTACATGCTTGCGTATGTCCACAAGTGCCTCAGAGTGTTGTGCATCCTGAATTGCGTACATATGCGTGTCGTGTGTGTGTGTGTGTGTATCTAACTGCTTGTGCACAGCTGAGCCGGGTGACTGAGTGTTACCGCGGGGGGTCCGTGTGCACCCATACCACCCCTCTGACACCAGGCTGGCATTGTGCTCCTGTCATGATCAATCATGTCCTCCAAAGACTGGCCTTGTTCGGGAGGGAGGGGACCAATCACACGCCTCATTACCCAGGCTTGGTTACTCCTAAGCGGAGTGGTCCCAGGACACCTCAGCCTGTTGCTGTCTGGAGAGAGAGAGGAAGCGAGCAAGTGTGTGTGAACGAGAGAGAGAAAATGAGAAAGAGATAGAGAAATATTAGTAAGAGGATGCTGAAGATGGCGGGCGAATGACATCTGAATCTGCAAAACAGTGCTTAAAGTGAATATGCAAAAGAATAGAGGACAAAGGACAACTTCTGAACATTAAATAGATGTTGAAGTTGAAGTTTTCAGAAGGAATCAGAATCAGTTGTTGCCACAGAGATAAGTCAACAAAGGTGTAAGACTAAACCTGGAAAACTTTAAGGAAACCATAGTTTCTGCTGGAACTAAGTTTCTGACCCAAAGAATATTTTTAGATATTGCAAACCCAACCACCACATCATTTATTGCAGATAAAGGCCCACCCTCTGCGTCCCCTGAGCAACCAGCCTCTAGTTTTCAACCACGGCAAAGCAGCTCTCATTGTTTTGAAATGGCTCCATCTGGCAAGGTTTCACTGACCAGGCCAGCCGTGGCTCGCTCCCCCAGCAGCTGGCTAAACTGCCCAACCGCTTTTCCGCTTGGCCCTCGGAGTAACCGACACTATCTGGTGGCTTTGCCCCTCGCACACACACAATAACATACAAGGCTAACTGTCCCCCGGCCTGCCAGTCCTGGGGTCAGCTGGCCTGAGTCGAGCAAGGGGAGGGAGGTATGCTGGAGGGGTGGTGTGGGGTAGAATGGGTGACACCATTAAGCCCTTTGTTATTCACCCGAGAGAACTGGAGAAATGGTCGAAAAGTGTTTCATGTGCACTTTGAGACATCTGAAAATAGCTAATTCTCAAACTAAAGAAAAAGAGCTGTGATTCAAAGTTGGGACTTTGTTTAAATCAGTTATGATTCATCACACCTCTTATGATTACGGTCTTAACTCAACAGCTGGCCCTTAAGAGTAGAATGCAGGTTTCATTATTTGTGCATGAGGGTCTACTCTAGGCTAAAAAGGCTGCCACCTCTGCCCAGCATCAGCCCCTTTGAATATTGATATGCTAATGATGAACAACACAGGGAACAAAGCCTGCCTGCTACCACTGGAAACCAATACAATGGCCCTTCAGTCAGACCTTGACACTTTTACCACCCAACATGTGTCCCTGGTTTCATGCTCAGACAATAAAGGCCAACAACTGTCCGTCCATTTATATGGGGGACGCTGCTGCTCAGTTCCGACGCGCCGTCTGGGGAGCCGACCGGTTAGGTTGTGCTTTACCCGTCTTTGTCGGGGGTGGGAAATATCAGCTTTTGAGAGCAATGATAAGCCACCCCAGAGCCGTAATGCCAGAGAGGTCAGAGTTCAAACCTTTCAGGCAGAGCTGAGGCTTGACCTAGCTTGTCATTACAGATGTTGGCCTTCTGTGGGGTCTGTCTGGTTTGCAGGTGCTACATTTTTGGTAGAAAAAAAAATTCTAAGGATATGAGCTTTACACCTATGTGCTAATTTAAAGTAAGTTACCTTGACCAAATCAGCTTTGGGAGGCTTGGTAGGATGTTTTTATTGCGCTGCACAGGGACATGTTTTGACCATCCATGTCAACAAGGATGCTGCTGTGTGTAAGACCATTTAACAGAATTTGATACATTTTTATAATGTTGGATTCTGTGGTTGTTAAAATGTTAGCGAACACAATGCTCAGCTAACAGAAATTAGTATTTAAACATAACTACCTAGCTGATGTTGCCATAGCGAACACTGAGGACACTGAGTTATGGCCTTGGTATTTTCTCTGGGAATTTTTCAGGGTTTAGCAGCACGGGGGAGTTTTATTCTATAATTTTATAAAAGGCAGAATTTGTTATTTCCACTCCAGAATTGTATTCCTGTCCAGTGTGGAGAACTCTTTGAAAACAGGCTTTGGGAAATAAAAGATAAACCAAATTTAAAAGCTAATAAAACAATAGAATACGCCTTATTGAAATAAGAGTCTAATTAAAGCTCTAATGTTTCATTCTGCTTAATCTTAACCAGATTTTATTTTATTTTACAGAGGAGCCGTGTTTAGGACCATTAGAAAAGGCCTAACAGCATCTGTGATGAACGGTAATTAGTCCAGAGTTTAGGAGACCATGCTCATGAGGTGTAACGAGTAACACTGATGATGACCACTGAGCAAGAGCTGACAAAACAAAAGGCTCTGGCACCGAACACCTGTATGGAATTCAGCCATTATTTATGTTATCAGTATGTTTCACAACTTAAAATGTAAAGTCGAAAAGTCTTTGTTGTAGCATGAGAAGTCTCAGCAGAAATATTTCATAACAAAAGACAAAATTTTAAATAGATTCCCAACAAAACTAAAAAAAAACATAATACTGTCTTGTAGCTTACTGTATGGTACCATGTCATACTGTAATTTTAGATCAATTTTTTCATGTATGTCTATGCCTGTATAAAATCAAACAAAACAAACAAACAAACAAACAAACAAAAAAAAACTAATATGCAAAAAAGAAGACTTAATCAGTTGAATGAGACATCAAGGCTCAATTTAACGCTGTTTGGATTTTTAAGGAGGTCATGTGTGGCTCATGTGAGCGCTTATAATTGAACTTTAATTGAAATCTCTGTCCCGCCCTCTCTCTCTCTAATGAACCCTCCCAGACACCGAGTGAGCTGGACCCCCAACATGGACCAAAACAATGAGCTGAGCATTAGAGGTCCCTGTCTGCGGCGTGAACCGGTCCCAATTCCAAAACACAACAGTCTATTTTCTTTTTACTTAATTTTAAACCCCTCTCTGACGTCCACCAGTACCCCTACTCCATCGTTCTTTTCCCAACGTTTACTGTACAGCCTCCTTTTTAAGTCTCCACAGTCCCTCAGTGAAGTGTCCCTTTCTTTCACCATCAGTAGGTAGAAAGTAGAGAGAGGGGCACTGATTAGCGACTGTACAAGGCAACAGTGACCTCAAATGATGGATGTAATCATTCTGCTGCAAAATGAATGTATTTATTATTAGTAATTTATTTGCAGATTAATCATACTCCATGTCAGAGTATGCGAGACAACCAGCCTGCCATTAGCATCACGGGGTCAGCTGTTTAAAAGCTAACATTTATCATGGTGTCGCTACTGGATGTCATTATTGCTGAGCTGGTTGGGATTCGGTAAATTATAAAACAGTTTATTAGGAACACTGTACAAATCACACCTCCTAAGGTGACATGATAACAGTTTTTTCTATTTGTATAATTTTCCAGCAACAATGCCATGTTGTGATTGTTATGAATATTTATTTGTCTGACTTTAAAGAAGTTGAGCAGTTGCAATATGATGTACCTTTTCCTCAATTACTCCATCAGAGATGACCTTGCTGCAGTGGGAGTCAGTACTTGTCTTAGACTAACAGGCTTATGGCTTACGGTGGTGGGTATGTATGTGTTTTTTTTTTGCCTTTCTTTTCCACTGAAGGGGGGGGGGGTCTAAACATTACGGATAAGAGGCGGCCTGGCACACGCCTGCCTGACGGCCGCTAATCCCACAGTCTCAGACTCATGACCCACTTTCTTGGAGGAGCGTGATGGAGCAGCGACCTCCTGCCCAGGAGGAGCCTCCAGACGCAGGGTGGAGGGGTCGAGGAACCCCCCTACTTTTATCAAGACAAAGGAAAAGACTCTTCAGACTCATACGAAGACTCCTGAAAGCCAAATAAGAGGTTCAGCAACACTAATACCTCAACCTGATGCTCTTATCATCCCTTCTAATAAATAATTCAGAGGATGTGCCACTTTGTACCCAGTGCAAGATATCTGTTAGTTGGAAGCATTTATTCTTGATTGCTCCTGTTGTTTTGCTTGAGGTTCCTTATAGATGCCACAATATTTTAGCAAACGTTTCATTAACGAAGATGTCATATTATGCAGATGATGTTCAATTTTACTGTAGGATTCAAACTTGAGTCAGTGGAACAAAGTGGCAGATGTGCCTACTTTGTAAGCTTGGCCTTCATGTCAGGTGGACTTTGAGTCTTCTCAGGATGCTTCTTACAACTGGATGCTCTTGTGCAATGGAATATTGCAATATGCAACACAACACTGAGCTAAGATCCGAGCCATTTCCTAATTAAACCGCTGAATTAAGCAGAGATCATCCACTAATACAAAGGAAATGAAAAGAACAGCTTCTCCATTATTGTGTCTTATCCCTTGAAAACATGCTGACCGACATCATGGCACGAGCCACAGGCAAATAGGTCAACAAATGCTGCATGGATGTATTATATCATATCACCACCATACATCTTATTTTTTTATTAACCACCACCCGCCCCTCCTCTTCCTTTTTTTTGTTGTCGAAAACATCTCCCCACGCACACCACAATACACGCCGCTCTTACTTCTCTCTTTATCTTAATCCCTGGCAGACTTTAAGTGTCTGGCATTGGGGCAAAATCCCAAACTGGAGAGGAGCATGTTTGGAGACCTAATCCCCTTACCCATAGACTCGAGTTGCCCTCAATTCACCTCTCCCAAAGTAGGCCAAGAACAAGGAGCCACAACAAGAGATGCAAGCGGCTTCACAAGGGCTCAGCATTAACATGCTGGCAGACAGACAGACAAGAGTGACGTACACACACACACACACACACACACAGAAGGACACATGGACAGATGTATAAGCTGATATATAGTACAGTATAGACACACACGCGACAAGCTGACACACCCAGATGCTAACCTGAAAATAACACACTTGCCTCTATGGTTCCTCTCTTGCATCCCTTACACAATGCTGAGTGACACATATACATACATACACACTGCCTCCTGCAGTACTTGTCTTCAGCCATTGGCTCCTTTCCTGTCGCCCTTTAATGTTTGCCACTGGAAGGCAAAACAGATCAGCTTTACTCCAGTGTGTGTACTCTCTGTTTTTCCTGATTCCATAATAACTTTCTTTGATTGTACAGCAGCTTATGGGAGGCAACAGCCTGTTTTCAGTATGGCAGGAGGGGTTAGAGTATCAGCCGTGAACGCAAATCAATAGTTTTATTCCCCATATGCTGTTTTCAGCAATCTGGAAGGTTTTGAGGATAATACCCTCGGTCAAAAAAGTCTGTGGAAGAACATATGAAATGCAAACTTCTAAAAGGCTCAGTGAGGATGGAGAGCGCTGTTGCACATTTCAGTGCAACCGTCTCCATGGAAACTCACGGTAGCAGTACTTGCCATGACAGGTGTGACTAAAGACATGTCAGCCTCGAACAGTACGAAGATTAAGTAATTCTTAATGGAAATGTGCACATTGGTCCCCTCAATGACAAAAATACAACCGCAATCAAGTGGTCAATTTGACTAACAGGAATGTGGACAGCCTTCTAAACATTCTTAGATTCTTTATTAATCAATGAGTCAGGCATAAAGATTTGCATGCATGGCAACTTCATTTCAGTTTCAGAATGGTTGCTTAGCATGCAAAGCACATTAAATGAAGATTCGTTGCTTGATGGATAGATTCGCATTTTTTCAAGTCTGACCTTGAACACTCACATGGCCATATGCACACTGACACAGTTTTTGGTTGCTGTAGTCATTCCTCCTGTCCATGCTAGCAGTGAAGCGATCTCTTCCACATGTGATTTGCAGGTTGTGGGGGACCAAAACCACATTACTTGTTCCGTAGATTAGACAAAGTCCTGATGAGGCCTTAACACTCACTGAGCTAGACAAATAGTTGCTATCATCCCAAAGTTTTAGTCTTTTATGTGCAGCATTTTCTCACAAAGAGGACATTTCACATAACAGAGACTCTGGATTATGTCCCTTATCACTTACATAATTATCACATTGGGAACAGTTTTGGAGAACAGCGAGAACAATAATAGTGAGAAACTATTTTAATGTATGTTTTTATCCATGTGAGTATTGCTTTAATTCACGACTCATGATTCAATTTCATGAAACTAACTCCTCACTGTCTGCATGCATGTAAGTGTACTTTACAATCCTCCCCTTAATGATGGTCCATCTTGAGTGAATCTATGCCAGAGAGGAGTGCACAACACTGCCACCCCTTGGTTGTCAGGGGAAACTCTACCTGTGCATATTGAGTGTTCAATACTGGCAAAATGTACTATTATACACTGTACATAGTTCAATAGACAGTATGACAAATGCATGTGAAATTAAGAAAAAAGAAAGATACAACTATGATACTGGTTAACTGCAATCCAATTTGTATTTAGAGCAGTTAATGCACACAGGATACATGAAGCTCAGAGTAGATGTTTACACAAATTGCTAAAAATCAGAAATATGTGTGCATAACATTATGGAAAACTGAGCCAACACAAATATGCCTCTACATATACTAACGGGATTGTTGGAGGCCAAAGCATTGTCTTGGGGATTGCTGCAAGATAACAAGCCTTCAAAGAGGTTTAAGGATAGAGCTGAGAGACTTCAGCCCCGCTTGGATTCTCAGATTTAAAAGGCTCATCCATTGCTTTCCCCCTCTCCTCCCTCCCAGCCTCCCTTCATCTTCTCTCCAAGCTCCCAGGCTGAGGTCCTGGAGAAGATTAGGTCTGATTTTCCCATTATGCAAATTGTTTTCTCCTTCCAAGCCCTCTGTCATCACTGAGTTTTGTTGGGAGATTGATTTATCATTAGTACCAAACTGCACATAAAATATCCAGGTTTTAACTTAGTGTATTATAACGAGCCACATAGGCCTGCTGTCCTGCCTTCAGATAAGAGAAAGTCCTGATGTTTGATTGGTAATCATAAGAAACAACACTGGTACAGAAAAGACGCCATTGTAATGGATTTGTCAGGTGTTCACCAGGTAATCCTGCACATGCAGTTCACGGATATCTGTTGCATATCAGTATGTTTTGACCATAGATATGATGAAACATGAGCTCCACTTTTCTTTCTTTTTTTTTTTTTCACAATGCCTGTATGGTTGTTTCTAAACTTGGATGAGTATAATGATTAAATGATAATCCTAAAAGAAACTGTAACCCAAAGACTCTTTACATGCTTTACAGTATATACTTTAATTCATGCCACATTCACGAGAAGTTGGCGACATGGTTTTGAATATATGGAGTGCTAAAATGAAACAATAATAACAGAAAAATTAGAAAGCAAACATGAAGTTAAGGTTAATATGCATGTCTTTTGAAAACTGTAAATCCATGATTAAATCAGTGAGGGCACAGATTGAAAGTAATCTTAATCTATATATATAAATCCAAGATTTACATATTTAGCTGTTTGCATATTTTATACTTTGCACCTACAATAAGTAAAACACAGTTGATAAGTTTCGTTCATTTTGTGCCCATTTAGAATAAGATGTATTTGGAATTTACTGGTCTGGAGGAGACAAATGCTGTATGTGTTGTTTTAACAGCATGTAGCCATAAATGTCTTACTCCTTGTTTGCAATCAGCTCCCATCTTAATCTGTTTAACACTGCTTTCTCATGCTGTCCTAGGTGGAAAACCTGGTGTT
This sequence comes from Chelmon rostratus, assembly GCF_017976325.1. NCBI lineage: Eukaryota > Metazoa > Chordata > Actinopteri > Chaetodontiformes > Chaetodontidae > Chelmon > Chelmon rostratus. The sequence continues at coordinate 15,311,853 of NC_055676.1, read as the reverse complement.
TGTATATTGCATGAAACTGGGGACTTTCTAGTATTTACAGTACCTGCACCCCAATTGTGTGATTTATGCCTGTTGTCTTAAAAATTAAAGATTAATTTCTAACTTTTTACCGAAGGATTTTCAAGTATGCCAGTCAGGCTATTTCACATCTGCACAGCTTCTGCTTCATGTTTGGACCTTCATTTTATTCCTTCATACACAAACTGTAGGCCTGCACCTGCCTGCACCTGACAGCAGCCTCTTGTTATCTGGGCAGAAAAACTAACCGGTTGAATAACCCACTAGTTATTGATTTTTCATAAGACAAAATAACTAAATAGCTATTTTTCCTTGTGCAACAACAGACGAAAACACACACACACACACACACACACAAAAAAAAAAAAAAAAAACAAGTGGAAGCACACATTTTCCTCAGATGCAGATGATACACACAGTTTTTTGAACTACACAACACCTTGGGAGTTGCATACAGCAGATAGGTCAGGATCAATCAGATGGTGCTTTTACTTTATTTCTCAGTCTTTCACTGAATCCCACACTGTTTTCAGGGGAAAAAGACTTCATCGTGCTGGAACAGTTGGATTCAAGACAAATTTTCAGAATTTTCAGAAAGATTTTACCAATAGTGTTCCTTTTTAATTGGTTAAAGTCAAGCAAAATTTACTTAAAAAGATCTCACTATACTTTCTGTGTCTTTTGTGGCCAATTACATAAACATTGTAATTAGGCAAGGTGAATTTCAAAGTTTTTAATAATGGCTATCTTTAATATCTTTTTCATTGGCAGGGAGAATAAAAACTGGCACCTACAAAAGCTTTACAGAGAAGCTCCAGTCTTGACTGATGCTGGTTCAGCCTGACATTCAAAGGGCATTCAGGTCATGGTCAAAAACAGCAGCTGCAAAAAAACAAAACCTGTTTAAAATCTGTTATGTTCCTGGTATAATAAGATCTTACGCAGCTGAAACTGTGATATGAGATGAGATGCTGGCAACAGCTAATCCCCAGATGATGAAGATGACCTAATGGCAACAGTCACACAATTGCTACCACAAAGAAATATCTGAAAATCGCCAAAAAGTTAAATTAACATGAGAGTTGAGTACAGTTTAATCAACCTACTGCCCACACTGATTTCCTGATTTGCTGTGGATGTTCTTTTCAGGGGGAAAACTTTATAATGCAACAATTACTCTGTATCTGCATCATATTTAAAAATATGGAGAATCTTTATTTCCAGTCTTTCATGTTTGTCACAGGTGGAATCTCAAAACCAGATCAACCCACATCAAAATGTGTCCATTGTGACCCACATTTTTAGCTTTTATGAACAATGATGATGTTTTTCTTCCACAAAAATACTCTCATGTCCAGAAGGGGTACGGAAAATACATGTCCCTTTGATACATACTGACTTCTTATATCCCCGTGGCAAACAATACAAAATTTAGAATATCTAATAGATGGCAGGCAGATGGTTTTGTTATTGCAAAACGGGATGCCTCACAAAAGAGAAACAAATTTGAGTTGCTCAGTTTAAATCTGAAATCAGCTTACCTCAATCCCATTTTGCATTTGTTGCTCCTTGTCTGTAATGAGCGGTAGCTAGTGCTGCCATGCACAATATCCAGCAGATATACGGCCGGAGGATTAAAGCTAAAACACAACAAAACGTAACGCAGGGAGCAGGGAGAAGAGAGAAAACACCAGAATTTAAGGGCATGAAGTAGCTGTTTTGAGGAGCTTATTATTCAAATGCACAAGTGGAATTTCATTAAAATAAGTAGTTTCCATTGCAATAATGTAATAGCAGACATAAACAGATACAGTATAAACGTGCAGTACTCTGAGGATTAGTGGCTTACCATTTGTCCTCTGGGAACATTTTTCTTATTGTCCTTAGTTTATCAAAGCAGTTCTGAATAATCAAGACATTTGTCATTAAATTGACATTAATTTTATTAGTATACACACAAAATGAAACCGTAAATGGTATGACTACTATTTAAAGAGTGGAATGTTAGAAAAAATGGATAAATAGCAGATTAATTTAACACATTGTGACATCCAGCATAAATACTTCAATTCATTATAAAATAATTCAGGTTGTTTCCATTCATAACTTCTCTTGCATCAAATGATAAAATTGACAGACAACCTTTTTAATCATTTACTTATAGATGACAATCCATCAATTATATTATTTGTTCTGTCTTGTCCTCTGTTTAGGGGGAAACACTTGTTTTCCTGTTATGGTGGATGAGGGAAGCTGGGAAGTACAGTGCTGTGCAGCTCTATGTATGAATGGATCTGATTCTCATTATACACTGTCATGTTGCTATCTGCATATTGATGACATAGAAGAAAAGCATTAAGGAGTGACCTGATACACCGCGATCAAAACAACAGGACTGTCAACATCCCAGCACAATAGCTTGGAGCCGAGGTGCAGGTCTGCACATGTGCTGCAGCTCAAACTGATAGTAAATCCTTTGACAAGAAGCTGAAACAATGAATGTGAGATCGTCATACAGCATTTTCATATCACATACAAACTTATTTACATGCATACATGCAAATAATTAATTACAGATGGAAATTAGTTTATCATAAAAATAATGTGGTGACTTATTGTTGTGCATATGTGGATTTGTGTGGCACTGGTCCATGTAAAAGTGAAGTTCATTAAGGTATTTTCACACAAATACAGTCACAGGCCGACATAGAGCAATTATAAAATGTAAAAAAACAAAACAAAACAAAAACATTTAAATCCTGAGATGTGTCTCGTAATGAGAATTCAAACAAAGGCTATCTTTAATTCCTGGTGGAATTAAATAACAAAATGCACAATGAGGGGAAAGCATCAAAAATAATAAGTTAGAGACCAATATCAAAAAATAAAATGTACAATAAAAGTCATATTGAAGACAGTAGGGCAGACTGTTCCAGAGCTAAAAAGCCCTGATCACATTTAATAGGTGAATGTTTAGTAGCTTATGTTGCCTATGTAGCAGACAAACAGGCTTAATTTAATGATAATTTTATATTTTATCAAAAAAGTCATTATAAGAAGTTCAAAGAAAATTAAGCCTCAACAAAAAGTGAACATTATAAGAAATGTAAAGTAAGTGTCTTGGCGTCAAATTCTTCTGTATCTTATTGTTCTGTGTTCATGTTATTGTGTCCACCCTCTGTAGTTCTTTTCACGTGCTCCTGTGACTGTGGGATGCTCCAGGATGCAGAGTGCAATGCTGCTCTCTAATGGTGAACGCTGGGTACTGCACAGACCTTTTGATGAGGTGAAACTCTTTTGTATGTATGTCTGAAAAGATTTCATAATAAATTGAGAATTAAACTATAAACTATGGTTTGCATCTACATTCTGCATCTAATATGTATAATGGCAACGTTATAAATGAAGAGTGACAGAAACAGATAATATTTGATTGGAATGACATAAGCAGTTTTAAGAATGAAGAAGATTCATTCAGTGACTGATAATCTATGAATATTCAAGTAGCTGTTGATTAAATAAATGAAAATATTAATGATAAAATCATGTGCATTTGGTGCATCTCTGAAAAAACATTGCTGATGTGTAAAACAGGACCATACCAATGATTTCACTATCTCATTCCACAGACTGCATACACACTATACATATACCTCGTGTTGCTGATGGCCATTTTCAAAACCTTATATTTATTAACTTATTTCTCTACATGGGCAGCCATTGTTCAGGATGAGGGCCTCAGGGAGCAGGCTTTTTGTCTGCAGAGCAACTCATCTGGCATGTTGCTTTAAGTGGCATAGACAGCAACACAGAAACACATCCCCATTTTATATGTGTGGCAGCACAGGCATAATTACAGAGGCAGAAGCACAGACCTAAATACAGTCTGATACTGTTTTATATTTCATTATATTGTCTATATATTTTTTACTTTGCTAATAGAACTGCATTATAACATCTGACAGACTTTTGATGCTATTTAACTTGTTGTTCAAAGGTTATGAACTTGGGGGTTTGGACCCTCTGAGGTTCAGACATTCCTCTAGTCTTTGCTTTTTTTCTTGTAAATTACTGGATAATGTCTATTACATTTGGTACTTTTTGCTTGACTTCCTCGAAATCCACAGACATACGCAGTCTTGTGATAGGCTGCAAGGGTTACACACCAAAAAGACTGAGAAACAGTGACCTGAAGCATCTTTTTAATACACAGATGCATTCACTAAAATGGAGTTTGCTAATGAAGCTGGCAGCATCCTGACTTGCAAATGATGGCCGGGCACTTGTTGCCCCTTCAACTGTCAAAGTGACAGTGGAAGCAGGCAGTCATCACGGCATCAAACCGGATGGGGGGGTGAAGGGGCAACAGGGTGGACTGCAGCTTCACATTAATGGGGCATATGCATGAGAGCATTTGTGTGAACGGGCTTCTAAACAAAACGAATGACAATCTAAACTAGGATAGAATCAAACTCAGTATACAGAATATGGCTGTTGTTAAGGTTTAGTCTGTGTTCCAGTGCTCAAGGGCAGACAGCTGGAGGCATTACGAGATGATTCAGGATTGTCAGGCAAGCTGAAAGTTGCTGTGCTTGCAGTTTGGTACTACTGACTCTGCTAATGTGGCAGATCACAGTAGCTGTATGCCTCTACACTGACAATATATCAAAAGATGATGCAGTGAGAAACAGCACTCAGCGTGTGCAGCATGTGTGGCTTAAATGCTGCATTAGTCGTATTTAACCAACGGTGATTGCCATTAGTTTGAAACAGCTCAACTTTGCCAAACAGGCTAACAGCTACTTACTCATCCTGCAGGAACAGATCAAACGTGATAAACAGAAATACAGATACGGCATGGGGGGATGCTGAGCAACTTCAGGTGTCGCCAATAGGTAGGACGTTCACCATGGGGACCTGGAGAGAGGACAGGCCACACAAACACAGAAGAGGCAAGCACAGCATTCACACAGACAGAGAGACAAATGAACACACCAAGGGAGAGAGAGAGACGTGATTGCATGCAAACTTAGCTGAACCGCCTGGGAGAGAATGATCCGGATCCAAAGATTAAGAGCGAGTAGGAGAGAGGAGAGAGATTGAAGGAGAGACAGGAGATGGACACTTTCTCAACACCTGGTGAGTGCAAATCCAAATATTGGCTCATATTTTGACACACTTCACCCCAAATGCATCTTCTCCAACAGCCCTGAGAGGAAACTTGCCTCTCTTTTGTTTGTTGCGTAACCGACCCTCAGGTGACACACAGTATCCTGATTTGTGACAGTGAGCTGGGAGAAGCTGGCCCACGGTCAGGGAGAGGGGGAAGGGCTCTCAGTCTGAGGGTAAGGTGAACTCAGTTTGCACACTTCACATTTTCATTGAGGGTGGAGTCTGCAAAGGATGCTGCTGATGAAGCAGCGGTTTGCACTGAAGGAACAGCACCAGTTATCAGTCTCACACAGTCCTGGATTCGACATCCAATCCTTAACTCCATCATATCACCTGGAACATCTTTCTGTCTAGTGCTGCACATGACAGCGTTTTCCTTTGCAAGGCTGGCTGTGTTTGATAAAACGTGATAAAGTGCCCTCTATGGCAGCCCAGTGTGCAAGAAAATGTGATAAAGTGCTCTCTAGGGTGCCCTTCCAGTGAAAATAACACCATCCAGCACCATATAGACTGGCCTACACGCTAGATTAGTAGTATTTAATCGTTATACTCTAGATCTTTAAAAGCTGAGTCACATAATGAAACATGTTTAATCTTAATGAAGCTTGGAACTGTTTGACCCTGAATGCATCACAGCTTTCTCCATGCTGATGCCCCGCTGCATGCATTTTTGCATTTGCTTTTGCCCCTCAGGCAGCATGAGTCAACCACTGGGCAGGTGTGGGCACAGGTGAAACCAAGCACGCGCTCCCATCCGTGGTGCGTTCAGGGGTAAAACAGCTCCATGCAGAGAGGACAGGAGGCTGAAACACTGCTCCTCAGTGGCTGACGCTACTTTCAAAACCAGAAAAGGACAATTAAAAACACGTCACGTGCGTGAAACGTGTCACACCCTCCTTGCCCTTCCTCACCACATCCGCCGCTCTCGCGCATTAGCGACTCCCCGGCGCGTGACGTCATTTCGGGGGCGTGGCCGTGCAATTTTACGGCGTGTTTGCGCAATACCTCACTTCCTCAGCAGCTGCCATTGCTGTGGTGCGCGAGGAGCGAGGGGAGGGGAGTGGAAGAGACGGTGGCGAAGAACCGGAGACGAAGGGGGGAGGGAGTGACAGAGAAGCGGAGCGGCTGAAGGAGAGAAGTAGAAAAAAAAAGGTCAGCCATCCCTGGAGGGAAGCGTTGTGAAGGGGCCGCAGACAGGGAGGAAGCGAGCGAGGAGGCAGGCAGATTAGCGGCGCTTCTATGGCTCAGTCGGCTGCTAACGGTGTGGACCAGGATCTGGCCAGCAAGAGGCTGCACTCAAGGTAGGACCCGAGGGGGGCACATCGGCGAAAAGGCGGGGATGGGGGGTCCAGTCTCGTAGCCTGTCCTTGAATGGCTGTCAGGAGGGACGGGAGGGAGCGGCTGAAGGCGCAGAAATGACGGAGAATAATAACAGAAGCTGCCAACTCCGCTAAGGAGGAGCCAGGCAGGCGGAACTCGACTAGCCAGCTTTCAGTGATTTTTAAAAGCTCGAGACCGAGCCACGGCTGCAGCCAGAGCCCGGCTCCAAGCCTCATTCCTGGCTCGGGTCGTTGCGCTGCTGTGGCTGGAATGTGCAGACAGAGAGGAGCCTCGGATGATGTGAAGGTTTGGGTGTGTGTGTGTGTGTGTGTTGGAGGGGGGGGCACGCTGTAGCAAGGAGTGTCCAGGTTGGACCCTCTGACAGCACACATGGCACCGGTTGAAACGCGCCAGGTGGTGCGCAGAATCAGCATGGATGAAACATGCACATAACGTCCTGTGTGGCAAGGCAGATTTGAATGGCAGCATCTGTCAAAATGTGGCCAGTTTGACCCGCTTTTTTGCATACATGACAATCATATTCCAGCTCATGTTCTGTCCTCTCCTGTCATATTGGTCATATTTGCATGCCAGTTTAAACTTTTAGCTGTCTTTCAATGCCAGCCCCTAACTAATATACAACATCTCACACTGTGGTTACTCAGTTTTGATGTTTTGTTGCCTATAAACTTTGACAAAATATTGTAAAGTGCCCATCAAATTCATGTTGTGTCAGACCAAGAGTCCAAAACCCAAAGAGATTAATTTCACTATCATATTTATCCAATAAAAGCAGTTGAGACAAAAAACAAGACATTTTTTGCCTGAAAAATCAGCCATTGAAGCTGCAGATTGATTTTCTCTCCATCGATTAATTCACTAACCCCCTCAGCTGTATGTATACGTGTGTCTCCACAGATGCACCGATTGGTCCGTGGGGCCGTTCCAGCTGTGGTGTGCCCTCGTGACATGAACCATCTCACGCACCACTAATCAGACGTTGCTGACGCTCGTGAGAGTGATGCGTGTCTGTTTCTACATTTTGACATTTTGAAACGTGTTAATCACTCTAACGCTGATTATATCAGGAGCCCACCACGTCTTTGTCAACCAGTCAAGTAGAATTGATCAGATATACCACCCACAGATTGTGCAAACACTAATTATGCTTGGAAATGATGCATCTAGTAAGGGCATGGTAACATTTACCAAAGAAGTGGTTTGAGGGCAGTGGTTTGTTGTAAGTCAAATCAAGGTAATGTAGTAAAAGTTAATAGCTTGCTAATTTGTTTTTTCGGGGACATATATCAGTTCTAATTGTGCATTATAATAACTGCTTTGAAGCTTATTGTCTGTGACAAAGAACAGACTGCGAGGAATGTTAATGACTGTTGAGTTGGGGAGTGACATTCATAAGCCCTGCAAGGTTGTCTCTCTCTCTCACACACACACACACACACACACACACACATAAATATAAATATATAGAGTGACTCACATGCTGGTTATGATCATATGGTCAGCTCTACTCTCTGATTGCTTTTCCTCTATTTTACAAACACACAAGTCACTACATGACCTTTCTACAATGAGGGCTGAAGGTGTGTGTGTGTGTGTGTGTGTTTCTGCATGCTTATGTATCTTATGAGGAAACACGATGAGCCACAAACGGATATTATCTCTGTGGTCTTAGTCAACAGTTCCAATAAAATGCTTTTTTTGTTAGGACTTTTGTTCCAGACATTGATTGTATTTATTAGTTGTTGCTAAACTGAAAACAGAAGGGTAGAAGTAGGGCTTCAACTAACAATTATATTCATCAATGAGTAATCTGTCAATTACGATTAGTTGTTTGATCTATAAAATGTCAGAAAGCGATGATTCCCAAAGCCCAAATGGATGTCCTCAAATGTCTTGTATTGTCCACAACCCAAACATATTCAGTTTATTAAGTCATAGAGGAGTAAAGAAACTACAAAATATTCACCTTAAACAAGCTGAAATCAGAGAATTTGACCTTTTTTTCCCTTCAAAACGACTAATCGATTAGCAAAATGGTTGCAGATCAATGTAATAGTCCTTATTTACACATGAAGTGACATCAGTCAGCTACAGAATTGCTTAAAGTGCAGAATAATTATCAGTCAGAAGGAGGTGTCCTTTAACGTCGCCTCGTTGTGAGGAAGAATGAATGCCTGACACTGAAAGAGGGCATGTCATTAGATCCATGGCCTTCACAGAGATCATATCAAGGATGTTCACACATCCCAAATCTCTAGCAGCAGTACAATTAGTCATGCCTAAATGTTATGCTGTGTTATTTTCTCTTGGTGTTTCTGAGGACGGTGCAGGATGATATCGCCCTGTTAATATTTCCACAGATAACAAGGTTGGGAGAAACTGAATCGTGGAAATGAAAGAAAAAAAAAAGCAGTTTAACACGAGAATGAAACAAAAGGAGAAAGAAGGAGACAGCTCCGGCCTAACTGAAGGAGACATGCACTGCAAGAGGAAAAAACATTCCTAGAGAGTTTCTCTTTGGTTTCCCTGACAACTAGCCATGGCACTCTGTAATTATGGCTGGATTACTACTCTGAGCACAGAGTTTCAAAGCTAGGCCAAGAATAATGTAGAACCCTGAATATGGAATAAGGGAAAGAAAATGAAAAGAAAGAAAGAAATGCAAAAGAAAATTTTTGCTTATTTTTTGTGAAGAAATACATTTTAATTATATTACATCGTCAGGATTTAATTGGTTAGGTTTGATTTTTAAAATGTGCATTTTTTAACTGGATCGTGTTTTCATAACTCCCTTGCACTTTATTAATAATTGAATAATAATTAATAATATGTATTAATAATAATTACAAAATAAATGTCTCATATTCAGCATCATGCCAGTTATTAAAACATAGTAATTAGGTACAGTCATTAGTTACCTCATTAAAAAGTAACTAAATTGCTCCTGTGATAAGTAACCTTTTAGTTACTTTTTAAATGTCTGCCTTGACATGCTGCTATTGGTAACAGTGTTGTGTGACATGATAAAAATGTCATATCCCGAAAAGGTAATTTCATATCCAGATAATTATATAGGTGACATATCATGATATAGAACATTTTCTGTAAATTCAATGAATAGATAGTTTATATGAAATGACTGCATGGAAAGTAATTTTAATGATCCACTATTGTGCTCTCTGTTCTCCATTAATGGATAAATAGTTTTGTCTGTGAGATGCCAGAAAATATGGAAAATGCCTGTTAAAATGTACCACAGTCAATTTATTTTGGCGTATTTTATTCGACTAACAGTCCAAAACCCAAAGATATTCATCTTACGCTCATATGACAAAGAAAACAATCAAATCTTGGCATTTGAGAAGCAAATGTTTGGCGTCTTGACTTGAAAAATGTCTGAAACAATAAACCCACCGTCAAAATTTCTTTTCAGTCACCGAGCTAATAGATTAGTCCATTAATTGTTCCAGCTTTAGTCGTAAAAAAAGGAATAGGTAGATCAGATCCTATTTACTGTATTGAGAACACTCCCATGACTATTTCAAGCTGCTTGAAAATGCGCATGACCTGTTTAGTGCACACGGCATTGCCCTGAATCTTGTTTTGCACCTCGTTGTCTTAGAAAGGAAAAAAGTACAGAATCGCCTGCAAACTGCGATATGTTGAAACGTGTGGGCGTAGTAGTTTTAGACAGTGTTCCTACCCTATCCTAGTCCAGCTATGTAGCCTGGTTACTGCGGTATGCTTGGGTTAAGCAGCTCTAATAATGCACAAAAGCTTATTTTTGGGGATACGCAATAATATGGGCACATGGTCACTATCAGCTAATGAAGGCTTTCAATGAAACATTTGTACCAGCCTCAAATGAACCTTTCTGCTGATATGACAAAATTGCAACAATCCAATATTGTACATAGCTCGTGAGTTTTCACGGAGGTTTTATTTCACCAGGCCTTTAGAAAAGCTGAATCATGATCGGGAGGTTTTCAGCTCGTATGTTCAGCTGAATGTGTTGCTGCTTACTGTCCGTTTAGATGCCCAAATGTAACCCTAGCCTCAAGTTTGTTTCCTCTTTGCATCGTCTGCAGTATAACCTCTGTGTGGCAGACGAACATGATGTTCATGTATTTATCAACAATGAATACATTGTGATTCATGATTTGACAAAGGGTCATTGTTCAGATTGTACTGTTTTCCACTGAAAGAACAAACATGGCACAGTTCGGCTTACACACAACATCTTAACTCCCTGAAACCTGTCCAACATGTTACATGCGCTGTGCGCTGCCATGGCAACAACCCTGGGAGACTGTCTGTTAGACCACAGGCAGGCTATTATGGGATGAGTGTCTCCCAGGCAGACCAATTAGAGTGGTAATCAGAGGAGAGAATGGCAGACTGTGCTGCACAGAGCCATTCTTACGCCAACCGCAAAGATGGCAAGAATGAAAGTCACTTTGTTGAAAATCCTGCCATGGAGCGTTGGCCTTTTTCTCTCTTTGTTTTGTTGTCTGCTTGTCCACAAATGTCTTTCTCTCACTCTCCATCCCTCCTTCTTTCATCCGTCTCTCCGTCTGTCCGTTAGCCCTCGAGCTAGCTCTCATGCAGTACCTTTGGTTTACTGACTTGGATCAAGATGAGTGATGATGTATTGTGGCCTCTAACTTTACAACTGCACAGCTGAAGTTATTTTTTTAACCATGTCGCCAGGCGCTTTTAAGGCTACACCCTCTTTCCACAATCTGTTTTACAATTTAGGGTTTTACAGTTTGGTAGAGGTTTCCAGAGGCCCCTGCAACATCTGCAGCTGGACTCAGTGTCCTCATGTCTTCCTCCTCATCCTTGTCTTTACTCCTTTTCACCATCATGCTCTCATGAAGACTCTGCACCGATATCCCTGCAAAGCCTTAGCATCTACCTTTGATTGGAGGGATGCTCTGCTCCAATTTGTTCGATGGAAACAGTTCAGCCTCTTCTGTTGTGTAGTACCTCCATCCTGTACTCCTTCCACCTGGCATTGCACAACACACAGCCCCTGCCAATCATGAAAATTCTCACCATTGGCTTCCTGTTTTTGTCAGGCTGAGTCGATGGTATGAAAAGCAAAGGATGCAAAGGAAAGCAACACCTCATTTGTATTTGTATTTGTAGTATGTCTGGGAGGACATGCTGACACCTCGTGTGCAGCATCAGAAACAACTGATGCTGAAGGGACACAGTCTTTACAGCTGACTGCATTCAGTGTCGCCTACATCATGGATATGATTGCTCAATTAGAAACATATTCCCTCTGTAATCTCTTGTAGCTGCATTGACCTTGTACCTTTCATCCCTCTGGCTGCCGCCATTAGTGCCTGCTCCACTTTCCTGTCTTGCACTGAAGAGCAGCCTTGGCGCAGTCAACGACTTTGTGGGCTCTGCTTTGATGGCTCGTTCATATAGTGGAATTATCAACATTTCTGGGCTTTTTCCCACTGAATGATTTCAGAGCTGCAGGGTTTCCCCCACTGTTGCAGCAGCAGTTGTTGCTATTTTAAGTCCCGCTTGTTTAACGCCAAGCAGATGACGTTGCACATTGTATCTACAGTGGTCACCAGTCCCATCCACTTTCCAGACTGGTGACTTTCATCCATTATTTACAGCTCACCTTAAAGGTGTTTTGAGTACTTTCACTTTAGTTGTAGGCATTTTATGACTTCATATATTTTTAATGTTAGTTGTCACATAAAGCCTTGCTGTCTAAACCAGGCTGAAAGGATAGTACCATTAAAGGCAAGAGCTTTGGGTAATATGGCAGTACATACCGGGAGAAAATATGAATTTGTCTATCAGAAAATTTGGCATACTATTAATGTCAACATCTGTCCCTTTAGTATCCATGTAGTGGGCTTTGTTGTAATTCACTAGTCAGGACAGTGTTGAATTCTTACATGATTTTTGCATAAATGTGAGTATTAAATTCCCAGGATTAGTCTTTCATCAACAGTTTCTTTCAGAATAAAATTCTCTCTTACAATATATTAATACCACAGTATAAAATGACATGTCCCGGGATGGAGGATTTTCCATTTTGCACACTGCTAGAGAGTGATATAAGCAACAAAGGGGGAAAAAGCTAAAAGACCATCTGCTCTGGACATCTGGACGTTGCCACAATGAGTTACTCTCAAGGTCAAAGGTTTTTTTTTTTGTCAGATCAAAGAGGACGTGCTTCTCTCTAGTTATGGTCTCAGCCTGCGGTATCAGCATCTGTTTTGGGGAGGTCAGCACTTACTGTATGTCTTTTTCACAGGAGGCCAACAAAGGATGTGTCTAAAAGCTGGCAAAATAGTGTCTTTTTCTGAGAGGAATACAACACCTCATTTATTCTGATACTGTGGTAATCTCATTGAATTAGTAAACTTTGTAATAATTAAAAAAATATATATACTCTGGCAGGTATTTACATATCATAGCAGGAAATGCACAGGTGTAATTGATAAAATGGCTAGTGGCTGCATTCCATTTATCTATTTCAGTGGAAGTGTCTGGGCATTGTGCATGCTGCCATGGCGTACTGACATACCTACATGGAACGGAGCAATTGTTGATGTTATCAGTTTCACCTGTGGCTCCTGCCATCTGTGTATATACGTGTCTGGTGTTTCCATGCTCTAACCCTGTCTACAGTCACAGCAGGCTTAGCTTGAGCACAGGTACAGCAGAACAGCACTGGAATGCGTTCGGGCACAGTGTTGAGTGTAGGTCACCTGCATTCTAGCAGTGTAAAAATATGCTTTGGGTCTTGCTTACCAAGTTTGAGGTTTTTTTTCTACATCCATCATATTTCCTTTAGAATTTGTGAATCCACTCAACTGAACTAGAACTTTAGTTCAGTAACCCCTGTACTCAGTGAAGAATATGCATGCAGTTTAAACATAATGGAAGTCTTGTACTAATTGCTACATTATTTGTTGCACGAGGAGTTAGAATCAAAATACCTTTAAAGCTTTTTACAAAGAAATACCAACCTGTTCTCATTCCCAGACTGTCAAATGCAAATGTGTAGATACCCTTTAATGTCTACATTTACATATGCGACATAAGTTAAAGGGAAACTTAAGTCTATTTTTCAACCTGGACACTATTTTCCAGTGTTTCTGTGTATGACTAGTGGGGACAACAATTTCTGAAATTAATCCAGTATTGAGCAGGAGTGCTACAACCAGCAGCCACGAAACCAATTTCATTATAATAAGTGAAGTGTCTAATAACATGGATAATATGGAAAGGAACCTACAGAGAATGTTTCTTTACTCACAAAAACAACAGACCAGATCAAGCGAAAGGTGAAAAAGAAGGATACAAGCACTTTCATTGGATGTGCATTGATGGTGCGCAGTTGCTGGAGGGACAACATTGCAGCCCGTTTCACGGTTGCCTGCTACAGCGCTTTTGCTCAAAACTGGATCAGTCTCAAAAGTTGTTGACCTCATTATTCACTTACACTCAAAAAACATGGCAAAACAGCGTCCAGGTTGAAAAATACTGAAGCTTTCCTTTAAATATGTTAAATATGTTATGTATGTGATATTACAGACGTGACGTTGCATTTGTGGCATTATGAACGTGATGTAAGTTATGTAAGTATGTAAGTTAACTTCTGTAGGTCAGTTAAAATAAGTCAACGTTGACATTTGGTTTCAAACAGGACATAAACCCTAGGTGAAAGTCCTGTGTTTTACCCAACCATCTCCCCCCAGTGCAGACTTATTCACTCTTTATACTGCGTCTCATTGCTCTGAACGTCTAATACTGCCACGGATGGGTTTTGCATTGGAGTTAGTTGAAAGCCCACTGAGGGGCATACAAAACGTCAGTATTTGATGACCGGGGAATGAGTCAGTCTTGAAAAACAGACAAATAGCATGAACATAAATTAAGAGTTCTCATCTATGCATTGGTTTATTTTTAGTGAAAATAACTGAATTGAATATATGCACTCACATGACATTTATAGGCCCCTTACCGCCCCTTTACTCACAATCGTATTTGTCTTGTCTGGTGACCTAATAATGTTTCTGCCAGTGTCAGCAGATAGTTGGATTAGTCTGGGCCAATCAGTGCACTGTGTGGTTTCTACCAAGGAGGTGCAGGTCCCTGGATTAGCAATTGTCTCTGTCGCTCATCCTTCCTCTCTGTCTCTCTTTGGGACGTATTGCTCTCGCTGTGTGGTCACTGACTGACCTCCTGCTCTCACCCAGAATGTTCCCTACATTACACCCTGCCTCTTTTAAACCGTGACCTCTGATGGGAAGGCAGAACAATGGATCTCCCTGTTGCAGCTGGGACAGGTTGAAGAGGATCACAGGAGAGGACGCATTTCTGTTGGGGACAGTAAGACCTTATTGACCGAACAGCAACAGACAACTCATCTTTCTTTATCAGATTCAGTTGGATCGGTGAAACATGGCGTCTGTAGACTTTTTAAATTAACGTGTTTTGCTAAGAGATACGGATGAAACTTGAACTACTTATTTGTGGAATTTTCTCCAATTCCCTCCTGACTGGCTTGACTATGGGAGCACAGGGTTCGCCATTCAGCTTTTGGAACGTTCTCGAGGACTCGAAAAGCAGATGTGATTCTTGGCTGGTCCTGGACTCAGTGTAGAAATTCCAGTTGGATTGTGTCCAGGTTTGCTGTAGCATTGCTGACATTGTGGATTATTAGGGAGTAATTCAATGGACAATATGGACTGGGAAATTGGAAATCTCACCTCAATTAGCTACATCAGCTGATGTCACTTAAAGTCTCAGCACTGATTTATCAGGGATAGTGAAGTGCTTGAATGGACTGCAGTCTCTACGTTAAGAGTCGCTCATTTCTTTTTGACTTGTGGCTGATCTCTAAAACTTGACCTCATGGCTTCTGAGCCTTGCCCTCTGACCGGAGCTGAGAGAGCTGTGTGTAGACTGGTCCACCACGGACCCCGACCTCAAGCTATGCTAAGGCCTCTACACTTGGAGCTACAGGTGTATGTGGACAAAACACGAAGCAAGCAAAAACACAGGTACTGCTAGAACTCCTGAGAAGAACCAGTTCTGTGGTTGTTTTGTTACTAAGCGCGCAGTGTTCTGCAAACTAAATGACCTCGCTGAGCACACTGATCCTAGATCAGGACAAGTTGAAACTGACCAGAAGATCACAACGGTAATGCAAATTGCTGTTAATTACCTGTTACAATAAATCCCTTTGGGCATTGAAACATACCTACTGTTGCAATTACAGTCATGTTTTTAGCAGCAGGAAGACAGACGGTTTGAGTGCAAGTGAAATGACGTAACGTCGCTTGTATGCTTAACTCAAAGAAAAGGAGAACAGGTAGATTAAAAAGACATAAAAGCAGCATAAATAGAGAGTAGATAACTCAGACATGTCTATGGGATAGGAGGAGTGTAAAGAAGAGGAGGATGTGAAGGTTTTTTAATGGGCCCGTGCAACCAGTGAACACTTCTGCTAAACCTGCAGGTGAAGCTACATATGGTACACATCTCTTAGCTGTACTTTTTGAATGGTACCATTTGTAAAACAGATTACATTCAAGGATAATCCTTGCTTAACTCTACATTCTAGTGCCTTATCTGGAATTTAGAGTTGCAACCAAATTGGCTGGCCTTTAGTTTATCCTGGATTATGCGATGAATCTGACGTGTATACTTTCTGCATGCGACTCACTGAGGAGGCCTTGTCTTGCCTCTTATGACCACAATTCATCAGTATTTCGAGACATGATTCTTTTGTCGCTTGACAGTCTTCTCACAGAACACCTGGTTTCTGATTTATTTTGAACAAACATCTAAAAAGAATCGTCGATCTATGCAGTTTTTATCCTCTAACCATACGATGCTTCATTTCACCAAATACCGCAGAATTCGATTGAATAGCTACAAAATTAATATTCTGTTTGCATTCCCTGAGTCAGTGTTATTGATCCAGCAGCTGCCATGGGAACCAATGCATAAGAAGTGGTTTGAAGCCTCCTCTTGACTTTGCTTTGATAGTTATTTCTGTAAAATGGTGCTTCTATTATATTTCAGCTTAGTAATTTAGAGGAGCAGAGATGCACTTGAGTCAATATGTGTTGACACAGAAACGGCCACCTTTATTGATTTGCTGATTTCCCCATGTTTACATAGCTTAACAATGTCAGCTAATTACTCAAAGACACAGCAATCAGCCACAACATTAAAACTGCCTGCCTAATATTGTAAAGAACGTTGGTGGTGGATCCTTTGGGTCCCCTGGGTAGCAAGGCGGGGCCTCCATGGAACGGACTTGCTCCAGCGTATCCCGCAGATGTTCAGTTGGGTTTGGATCTGGGGAGTTTGGTGGCCACCTTGAGCTCTTTGTCATCGTCCTCGAGGTATTCCTGAACAGCTCTTGTTGATGTTGCGGGATGCATTGCCCTGCTGGGGGGAATTATGTTACCATGAGTGCTTGTACTGGGTCACAGCAGTGTTTAGGTGGTTGGTATGTGTCAAAGTCCACACGAATGCCAGATTTACCAGCAGAACATTGCATTGTAACGAGATGATCAGTTTTATTGACCTGTGAGTGGTTTTAGTGTTGGGTCTGATTGGTCTATAGCCAACCAATGACACAAGCAAACTGTGTCTTTATAAATCAGGTTAACAACAGGCTGCTATGTGCAGTAGTGAGCCAAAAGTGCAACACCTTTTCATGGTGCTCATCTTAGAGCCTTAAACTCAGTTGCTAGGGCAACAGTCTACATATATGGCTACAGACTTTGTTGTCATGGTTATACTGGCAATTTGTTCCACACCATGAGAAGATGTTGCCACTGTAATAAGAGTCCATACACTGTTCGATGTGTGGTAGTGCTCATGCAGAGCTTTCCATCTTTCCCTGTATGCATGTGTGTGTGCACCTTTTAGGATGGAGGCCTCCTGCCTGGAGTTGGCCTTGGAAGGAGAGCGACTGTGCAAGGCCGGAGACTTCAAAGGTGGAACAGCGTTTTTTGAGGCAGCCGTGCAGGTCGGCACAGAAGACCTGAAGACCCTCAGTGCCATCTACAGCCAGCTGGGCAATGCCTACTTCTACCTCAAAGAGTATGGCAAAGCCCTGGAATACCACAAGCACGACCTTACTCTGGCCAGGTAAGCATTGTACCTTTCTAGGCTAAAAGAAAGGATCAAGTTATCGTCTGTGACAATGAAAAGTGAGGGGACTTTCATATAGTACCAATCCACTGCTACCAGCCATATATTTAGCTTATGTGAGTAATCCGGTCCCCTGCCGTGAGTGCAGCTGCTACTTCAGCAGGGAAGTGATCAAAGACCCAGGGGAGATTTACCTTGTTACATTACAGTCTCACCAGGCCCACTGGGACCTGGTCCTAAGAAGGAAGCATCCAATTAGAAATGTACTCGTCAGCATCTCCCAATTAAACCGTGTTACAGTACCTTAATGGCTACCGTTTAACTAAATGCTATTAACATAGAAAATCTGTAGCCTTTGCTCGCACCTCTGAACATCTGAAATGTGTTCATTTGCTTCCTCAGAACAATAGGAGACAGAATTGGAGAAGGAAAAGCCAGTGGAAACCTTGGTAACACATTAAAAGTGTTGGGGCGCTTCGATGAGGCTGTTGTGTGCTGTCAAAGACATCTGGATATTTCTCAAGAGCAGGGCGATAAGGTAACATGTACCCTTTCTTTTTGTGTAATATGGTTTATTTACTCCTTCAGCTACATAAAACCTACAGAATCTGTATTGAACATTTGAGACACTTTACATGAGATTGCGCGCACAGTATTTTTATACCTCCGAGTGTTTATCTAAGCATCATGAAAGATGCACAATATTTTGTACAAATTAAATGTCTCATCATTGTAATAATTTTTGAATAATTTGATTACATGTTACTGTCAGTATATGTGGATGCCTGTAATTTAGACGAACACACACAACACACACTGCAAAAAGTCAAGGACGACAAGAAACCCATTAAACTGAGTGAAGTATTATTTAAAATAAGCAAAATTATCACAGATTTACCGACAGAACAGGAAAATTTCAGATATTTTTAGTTGGATTTCACTTTTTGCAGTGCAGCCTTCTGTAAAAAACAACAAAACTAAACAAATCATTCTATGTAATCGATATATACACATATCTTTATCTACAGAGAGATGTTTCTGCATCCCTTGTCACTCTTTTTTAACCTTTCTTCTCTTCTCTGCTTCTGTATTGTCTGGTCGTAGGTTGGCGAGGCCAGAGCGCTGTATAACATAGGCAACGTGTTTCATGC
Source organism: Chelmon rostratus (assembly GCF_017976325.1). NCBI lineage: Eukaryota > Metazoa > Chordata > Actinopteri > Chaetodontiformes > Chaetodontidae > Chelmon > Chelmon rostratus. The sequence continues at coordinate 15,293,011 of NC_055676.1, read as the reverse complement.
GAAAGGCAAACAGCAGTTGTGGGGCTGCACCCAGGAACCAGGGGACCTGCCTCCTGACGTCAGAGACACACTGCAGAGGGCCACCGGCTTTTATGAGTATGTATTGTTGAGCAATTAACAGATGCAACAGATGGATGTATTCAACAGAAAGGGTGTTAAAATGGATTAATGCAGAAAACTCCCAAAACTCCTAAAACGACGTGCAGAAATCTTGTCCCCCTTTGGCTATTCTTGAATACATCTGTGCCTTTGTGGCACATCTGGATTGGTTCTGGTTGCAAAAAGAAGTCAGATTGTATGCAAGCTTGTGAGAAAATGACCCTACTTCTCACTTGATTTATTACCCCACCAAACATTTTCCTTATGAGTTTATGGTCCCAGTCGCTAGTTTCAGGTCTTCTTCAACACAGCATGATGTTCATTTTGTAAATTATGGTCCCATTTAGAGTCAAATGGATGATAAAGCAGGGTAGTAGCTAGGAAGCTTTAGGGCGTGGCTACATTGTGATTGACAAGTCATTACCACGGCGTGTCCTTAGGTTCTCTGTCAGATCCAATCAGGATAGAGATATAACAGTGCGTATCCTCCTCAGCTCCACCCAAATATGATCACTCTGTCCACTATTTTAATACAGTCTGCGCTCCAGACTTGATGTGGCTGCCGTGTGTGTGGCAGGTGTGTTTGATCCATACTAACCGCTCTTCTTCCTCATACAGAATAACGTTTACTTGAATTTGCCACCTTTCGTTGTTTCATGTATTCTCACAATTCCCTCACTGATTAATGCTTAAAAACAACCCCACAGAATGCTGCCGCTGTCATTCTTAACAGCTGGGATGCTGTGACGTTTCATGGCAAGTCGTGTCGGTTTGAACAGAATCTTACTTCACATTGTTGCTGCAGATTTCCTTTTATTTTCATCAGACCACAGAATAATTTACTCCGCGCTCTCTGTGTCTAATATGCCGTCGGGCAAACTCCAGGCTCATGTTTGCCTCTCGGTTAAAAGCGGTTCCTTTAGGCTTGTCTGCCTCGTAGCCCAGTTTTGTGAAATACTACACCGACGGCTGTTCTTTTGACAGGATCTGCTCCCACAGCTGGAGAGCTCTGCAGCTTTGTCAGATCTTTGCTTGGGTTGCTCAGTTTCGTTGAACAACAGGCTTTCACGAAGAACGTGTTCCCTTGCAACAAAACAGAAATATTATACACATTTTATTTCAAAATCAGGTGTTTCCAGCTGAATTGGTCACTAGACACTCAAAGGCATTTAAGGGAAGTTAAATGCATTTCGTGTTAATTTGGAGGGCCTTTGCAAAGAAGGGAAAACCTTAATTCATAAATCACATATCAGGAAATACTAGGAACACATATGTCACACTTAAAATTTGTGGTCTTATGCATGTGTAGATCAGTGTTGAGCTCTGGCTTAAAATGAAGTGCAGCAAAATGCAGAAAAAGTGGCGGCGTTAAGTACTTTCTGAAGGTGCCTGAGAAAAAGGCAACTGATAAAACCATATTAGTGGCTCATCACAGGGCATATGTTATATATTATGCAAAAACAACCCATTAAGGGTTTGCTTTGTGTATGTCATAAGTAATCATAGTAAACATATTTGATTGTTTTACACTAATATTAAAAAATGTATTATGCACTTATTTTTAGCTGTTGTCTAATGTTAGTGAATTACTGGTCGGACAAATTCAATGAATGAAATTGTTAACATTTACACTAACAATTGACTTTAATATCACACATACTGCTCCTAAATTGGTGTGTGCTTATGTCTGCAGGATGAACTTGTGTTTGGTCAAAGAACTTGGAGACCGAGCTGCTCAGGGCAGGGCCTATGGGAACCTGGGCAACACCCACTACCTGCTTGGAAACTTTGTGGAAGCGATCAAGTTTCATCGTCAGGTGAGAAATTTGAAATGTTTACCGGCATCGTATCAGCACCTCAAGTGCATGGATAAGAGATACCAGCCTTGTTGTTGTTGCGAGAACAGAACGACGACCTTGCGTCGTCAGTGCGACGGCCCGACTGTGCTTCTGGCTCAAGGTCGCTCACCTCGCTGCTCTCATGTGGACTTATGTGGAGTAACTTTCTGATATTGCGCTGGAATGCACTGTAACATACATGTTAAAAAGTGGTTTGGGGGGTGTTTTGATGACATGTGCACATGCTGTGTGGCCATGATGTCCGAGCCAGGGATCTTTGAGTGTCCTCCCTGAAGCACATGCTGTGTGGCCATGATGTCCGAGCCAGGGATCTTTGAGTGTCCTCCCTGAAGCCACTTGAGCTTTTAGCTTTTAGGTGTCGTTAGACTACAGTGCTGTTCATTTCGGTGTAGAAGGAGGTTATGTGCATTTGCTTTTGTTGGAAAAGATCTTACCTAGTTTGCCTTGCACGGACTTCAGCCTGACTAAAATTTTACATGCAAAGTAGCAAGACTTGCCGGCGCACAGCCAGTTTGAGAGCGGCGCAGGGACTGACTTCTCATTCAAAAATGATTTTCTTCTGTCATTGCATTGTGCATGTTTTTTGTATAATTACAGTCTGATTTAATACAAACAGTTTTTCATGGGATCACAATCCACCTCCCTGCACCATCACACTGGGTGCAGACAATGATGGCCTGTCTTAGAAAAGAAAAAAAGATTATTGGTTTCTTGGTGAATCACTGGCAAGCATGGCTACAGGCTCTCTCTCCTCATGTTTCCTGTCACTCTCTATTGTAAACCACTTGCTTCCTCAAGAGAGAAGCCAGTCTCTCCTCTGTTTCCCATTACAAATCTATCAGTGTGCCATGCAGGGGAGCGCCGGAAGAATCACAGGAGCTGATTTGATACGCCACTGCTGCAGCATCACATCTTTTCATGGGACCGTGTGTCCAACAGAGCATGCAACTTGAAATTGTAAAAGCCTTTGCTTGTGCATGGAGTCAAAAAATAAATAAATAGATCAAAGTAAGGGAAACTGACATGAGAAGTTAACATTTTCTGCCATTCAGCTGCTAAAATTAAGAGGCTGTTTATTCTGTTGACCTTTCTGCTCTGTCTTTCAGAGATTATCCATAGCCAAAGAGTTTGGGGACAAAGCGGCAGAACGGCGAGCCTACAGTAACCTGGGCAATGCCCTGATATTCCTGGGCCAGTTCAACACAGCCACTGAGTACTACAGGTGAGGAACGAGGAGAGTCTGACATCTAGTGGAGGGAAGGTGAAGTGCTGCAATTTCAGCAAAAGAAAAAGTTGACTGCAACACAAATAAATATGAAAAAATAATTCTGGTGCATAAAACAAGAACTTTTAAAATCTGAAATTGTATTTTTATTTGAATTTTTTTCTTTCCTGTAGGAAAACTTTGCAGCTGTCCAGGCAGCTGAGGGACCAGGTGATGGAGGCTCAGGCCTGTTACAGCCTTGGAAACACCTACACCCTCTTGCAGCAGTATGAGAGGGCGGTAGACTACCACCTGAAACACCTGTACATAGCCCAGGAGCTCACTGACAGGTAGTCTGAGAATGAGCAATATATAATGCATACAGTCAAACATGCACAGGGACAGTTTTTAGCATTTGCCTGTATGTTCACGTGTCTTCAGAGTTGGCGAGGGCCGTGCCTGCTGGAGTCTGGGAAATGCGTACGTGTCTTTAGGGAACCACAAACAAGCTCTCCACTATGCCCGAAAGCACCTGGACATCTCAAAAGAAGTGAGAGAAAAGCTTCCGTGGTAAATTTAAGGCTTCTTGCATTCAACCTAATTTGACCCGTCCGGCTTTATTTGCCTCTTTGTTTCTTCCTCAGATTGGAGACAGAAACGGGGAACTGACAGCCAGAATGAATGTGGAGCAGCTGATGGAGGCTCTGGGGGTCAATGAGAGCGACCTATCGCCCTCTAGCTCAGAGTTTGAGATGCAAGGTGACACTAAAAATCCTTTTTACCTTTTTTTGTGATGCTGGCAGGCAGCTGTTTCCCCCTGTTTCCAGTCTTTATGCTAAGCTAAGATAGCCGGCTGCTGGCTGTAGCTTCATATTTAACAGACAGACGAGAGAGCGGTATCGCCGTCCTCATCTAAGTTTATGCAACACAGCAAATAATTATTTATCTCAAAATGTTGAACTATTCCTTTAAACAAAAGCAGCATATCTACAAATCCGCAGAGTGGGCGAGTCTGGCAGTAGAGAGCCCTTCATTTACTGCATGTTTGTCATATTCTCTGATTTGAATGTTAGTAATGGAATAACACTGGAAGCCCCTTATTATTACTATGTCGTTAAAACACAACATTGTCACCGTTCCCACCAATTATACTTGTTCCGATAATGTGATAATGTGATGTGTGTGAACAGAGTTGGGCTCTTTTTGCTTCAGTGTTACCCAAGAGCTTTTATTTAGCTGTTTTAACAGTGAAATGACCATTTATTAAATCTATTAGTCGGGTGTATTTGTTATCATTTAAAAGCAATGTGAGCATTAGCTTAGAATTTCAGATGGGAAACATACAGTATGCTAAACCATTGTACAAGTATGATCTTATAAAATAATCATTTATTTGCACATAATACTTGAAGTCCTCTGAATTTAGGTTTACTATAAATTGAATTTTGTACATTCATGTTTGCGTCTCTCTTTATGATTTACTCTGCTGTAGATTTCACATAATATAGAACATTTAGGTTCATATACAACCATAGGTTTGGTCAGCAGAACAGAGTCTTGTGGTGCCTTCGCTGACTGTGGGACTACTCAGTGAACTTTAGGTCACTTTGGGCCATCGTTGTCTTCTCCACCACTGTTTTAGGTGCACTCGTGTAACCTGCATTTCTTTAATGTTGTGTAAGCAAGTCGCTTTGTTTCCTTAGTCATGGCGAGGGAAAGGCTGCGGCAGATGAAAAAACCCAACTCTGTGTGTGTGCTTGTTTTTGTGTGTGTGTGTGTTAGAGTGTGAATGTAAAACAGAGTCTGTTTGCACTCTGTAAACTGCGGTTAAGAGAAGCTGTCTCGGCGCTATTCTTGCCCTTCCATCTCTCAGAAAAGGGAACACCAAATAACGGCCATGGAGCTCTAGGAAATATCTTTTATCAGGAGTTTTAAATGTAAAAATTGACTTAGGGCTTTAGTAAATGGCCATTTATCATTTAAATCTCATTTATTTTAAAGCTACAGATGACAGACTTTAAAAAAGAGTTTTTAAGCAGTTTGTAGATTCTCTTGCTCTTTTAACTTCAGTGATTGACAGACATAACATGTGCAGGCTTGAGTAAACTAACTGGAATACTGTGCGTGTACACAAGCTGGCCATTTAAATGTAAAACTAACTTAAGGTGAGACAGACAACACACATAGACGGTGTCTGTGTTACGTCTGAACTGAGACTTAATGCGAGAGAAAGCAAAAGTGTATATTTTGGGGGTAACATGAAGATTCTGGTATTTCCGGCCAGTAAAGGTAGATAGCTTGTCTGTTTCAACATTATCCTGAAATAATACGATTATTATTCTAGATTATTGGGAGCCCTATAAACATACAAATGCATCTTGGAGAAACTGGACTATCTTTACCTGCACAGTCAGCCTGGCTCTGGTGTGATGTTTGCGTTCATGAACCCTCCTCCGGGCAGAAACTCACACCCATGTCCTACATTTCCCTCTCTGGTGCAGAGCAGGCAAACAGACTCTTATTCAGATTGTTTGCTCAGTTGTCCGCCCAAACCGCATATCACACGGAGCATCATGGGACCAATGCTGACATGACAGGCTGCAGCAGGGAAAAGACAAAGAGCGTCTTGCACGCTCGATTTGATTTTAGACTCAGCTCTGAGAGATTCTCCAGGTGCGAGATGCTTTAATGTACTTACTCCTGATTTTTTTTTTTTTTTTCCCGCAGGAGCAAGACCCAAATTCACCAAGAGAAACAGCATGGACAGTGTAGAACTGTGGAAGTACTCTTCAGATAAGGTGATTTCTCACGTATTGGTACGAATGTGCCTGTGAATGTGATCCTCTCCCCTGAGGGTTAGCAATCCTGCTCTAACAGCATGTTCTTTCACTGCAGAATGGTGAGAACCAAGACTTGGAAAGCATACCCAGGAGATCCAAGAGCCAGCTGTCACAGCCAGGTAAAAGAAAAGGCTATCCTGACAGCCAGTCATCAGACGAAAGGCCGTGGTTGGACTCTCCTGTCGACACAGATGACATCACTGTGCAAGTCCCGCCTCCTGTGCCAGTGAGTAGCTGAAGCTTCGTTTTCGTATTAGCTTCCTTTATTTTCTGATAAACTCACTCCAAATTATGTTCCTAATGCAGTGCCAGGTGTAAGTTGACCTCCACATAGAGCCAGGCTAGCTGTTTTCCCTTGTTTTCAGTCTTTTTGCTAAGCTAAGCTAACTGCCAGGTGGTGGTAGCTTCATAAAACAGGAAAACAGCTATTCCTTTAAAGATTTCTTGTAAACATCCATTTTTGGCTTCATCTTACAATTTTTATGTATTTGCCTGTTCTGAAATTCTGCTCATATTGTTTACTGATTTTTAATTCATGTAGATTAACCGAAACTGTGATTATGAAATCCAAGTTTTGTATTCTCCGATGCCACACATTACTGCACTCATCCAGCTGTCCATTTTCCAGTGAAGCACGTGTCAAAATACAATACTCCTCACTTTTGAAACTTAGTGACTGCACTTTAGTTCATAAAAAGCCGAAGGATAAAGAACTAAATGTAGGTATTTTCCTCTTAATTTTTCGCTGACAGAAGGAAAAAAAAAAAAAAGTCTGCTGACGCTTTAATTTCTATGTCATGCCTCAGAGGGTTAGCCAGCCCACCACAATGTGTAATATCAGCCCATAGTTCACATTCGCTGTAAATCTAAGATATGCCCACCTTTTAATTCAATCACTGAGGGCCCACCTGAGAAAAGATGGGTGTAAATTTTCCTCGTAGAAAGCATGAAGGAGACCTGAAATGCTGACGGCTGAATTCACTTAACTGCTTTTTCCATTCTTGCCTGTTCAACCCCTGTCCAAAGTGTCTTCAGGGCTTCTGATTTAAAGAGGGAATGAGAGAGATTAGAGAGATTAAAATGGGAACATTTCCTTTAATTTCCCATGAGGTTATACAGTATAGCATAAGAAGTCAGATACAGTGTGAAAGGTGTCTTCTCATTAAATACCAGCGGTGCTCCATTTGCTGTGAACTAGATTGTTAACGAACGGGCCATTTTGCAGCTGTTGAGTCCCCACAGCACCGATTCACGTCGGGGGTCTGTGACAATGCTAATTGTTGTAATCAGCGATCTGACATGGAAGAAAAGTGAAAATTACTGGCCTGCATGATGATAGTTCATCGCAAGAGGCCGCAAATAGCGCCCAGGGCTAAATGCTGGTAATCCCGATGACACTGGAGCGTAGCCCTTTTCAAATCTGCCAACCTTTTCAAGACGTTTCTGAGCGAGAACTCAGAGAGGAAGCCACCGCGTGATGTCATGACGGTGTATTATCAGGGACAATGATTAGTTATTAAGATGAAGGTCACATTCCAGCATTGTTATTTCTTATGAACCAGTTGAAATCAACCTTCAGACATCTCAAGAAGCAATGCAGATCGAAATTCTTTCGATCTGCTTTAGGTTAGTTTCTTTGGTTTTCTAGATTGATGCATGTCCATGAGGCTGTAATGACACATAGTTGACAAAACATCCTCTCCTCAAGGTTCACTCACTCACTTGTTTTCCTAGTTTTCGACTGTATCACATGGTCTTCATCAGCAGAATAATCATACAGATCGTCATCTGACAGACTTGTGGTCATGCTTGTGGCTAAGATGTAGACAGAGGTTCATTACTGTGTTTCAAGGCTGATTGCTGATTGGCTGGTGGATTACTTTTTAACTTTAGGTACAGTTTTTTGCGCCTGTACAGAGTATGATAACAGATTTAACATTTGACCATTAGTTACGCCCCACTTGTTACTGCTGCTGCTACACCTGTCATACCCTACATATGGAGTTTACAGTGATAACGAATCAAATCTGAGCAATTTTTGAAATGATGATTTTGATTTCAGACAGAGGAAGACAAAAGCAAGTTTCTCACGCCCAGCCAACGATGATAGATTTCATTCGCTGCAATGACATCTGTTGCTAACAGAGTTTATCAGCTGCTACCTGATACCGCTGATTAAGCTAACGTTAGCCCCACGAGTACCGCTGACTATTGTAATTTCTCCAGCTGACTCATCTTAAAAAAACAACAACCCTGTAAAAGGGTCTGAAATATGCAGTGGCTAAGCTATGCTAAGCTAAAGCACTGAGGCTGAAGCTGCATGTCCCAGGCTAAGGATCAGCATCCTCACCAGCTGATGATCCACGTTAAAGACATGCAAATAAACAAACAGCATCGTTCTTATACTGCAGAGTCGAGCTGGTTAGTCCTTGTACTTTATGAATGATGAGGGAAAAGCTATGATTGGACGGTCGCAGTGTGTTAGCGAAGTGTCCATTCATGATTCTTCCTTTTAAATGTTCTGGAAGAGGTTTATGATCTAGGAAACACTGCCTTTGTCTTTTATCCTCCTCCACTCGCACACTCACTCCCCCTCTCCCTTTGAGCTTCCCCACCTCGCACTCTCTTTCTCCCTCTCGTCTTTCTCTCTCAGCATAATCACGTGTCCCCTTTCTCTCTTGTTCTGTCCCTCTGGCCTACTTGATTAATTGGACAATACAGAGAGGGAAGTGAGGAGATCCGCACAGAGACCATGGGGCCAAGGACAGAAACTGCTAGGATCGGTGTGCAAACAGCGAGTGAATAAGGAAAAAGAAAAAGTAAAATTCAAAAAGCCACCGCTATGAATGGTCTATCATGGGGCTTTGTCATGTGGCTTTTGAAGAATGGAGTGGTGACGTTGGCGGTTCTTGTCACTGTTTGCATGCAATTTACTCATAACTGCACCCCTGCGCCCATCTTTCCACCCCTTTTCTCCTCTCCCTCTCTGCTGATAATGTGACCTTGATCACAGAGCTGCTACCCTCCCCACAGGGTCAACCCCCCCCTGCTTCCCATAATGAGTTGTTTTCCCACAGTGGGTGAGCGGGACAAAACATGGCCTGCAGGATAGAGAGAGAGAGAGAGAGAAAAAGAGGGAGGAAGAGGGAGTGGATGGTAGAGATTCAAAGACGGCTGGAATAGAGGGATAGAGGAGAGGAAATGAGAGGGAGGGAGTGGAGTACAGCAGGGGGGCAGAGAGAGAGAGAGAGAGAGAGTGATGTAAAGTGGTGGTTGAAAGAGGTGTGAGCCAGGCGTGTGGATGGAGGAAGAGGGGAGAGAGAGCTCAGAGAGACATGAGAGAGAGAGAGCGGGATAGCTAGAGGACAGAGAAGAAGCGCTGCTGGTAAGATGATTCACTTCTGTTTTTAATAACAACACGATGCAGAGGACTTCAGAGGTCATTAACTCTCTTTCCCTCCACATTTTGTATTTGCAGTTTTCGGCTGTTTTTTTTTAACTCCGTCTCTCAGGGAGTTGGCGAAGTGTCAGCGAGGAAACTTTTTTTTGTGATAGCTAGCAAACGTTCTGTTCTGTCTTGTCTGAAGCATGGATTGATTTTTCCAAAACAAAAGTTGCAAGAGAGAAGATTCCTCGAATAGAGCTGAGTGAAATCGGGTGTCTGCTGACCTACTTCACATCTCGCTGCAAGGCGAAGCGATTTTAACTCCATCCACTAGTTGGTATTAAAGGTGACGTATCTTATTCTGGCACATTGGTAATCTTTTGATTGTGATTGGTGCGTTGTTACTGGGGTTGGTTTGTCAAGGCGCGGGAGAGAAGTACGGTTAAAAAGCTTTTATAATGGAGAATGTTACTCTGACATCATCTCCCACTAACCTGCTTTGGGACATCACAAATCGCTTTTACAAAATAATTCATTTTTTCCTAAAGTGTGAGATGCCTTGTGTCCTAATCCATCGTTAGTCCAGTTAATTAACATTTAGCCCAGTTTAATGTGTAAGAGGACACATAATTCAACATGAAACAATATGCCACCATGATGTTTTGAACTAATCTGTGTAGTGTTGTTGAATCTTTTAATCTAAGAATTACATTTTTGTTCATTATATTTATCACACCTCTATTTTATACAGTATATTCTAATAGTGCTTATTCATGTTTAAGCACTCCGACTTTTTCTCGTAATTCCAGCATAGGTAGCTTTATTTTAACAAGCTGAAAATGAGTTTAGATATTTTCCTGGTTCATTTTAAAGTTTAAAGGAGGTTTTAACTGCTTTGTGATGCATGGTGTTGAAGACAAAACTCCTGACCTTCCCAGTTTTAAAGCTTTAAAGGAAAAAGGGGGAGCAGGGGCCTGCTTCAAGGAGCAGTTTTGCTTATTTTCCTGGTTGTGTTTGCATGTTCCAGATTTGAGGAGGGTCCAGGTTTTACTCTGCAGAATAATCCAGACGTCTCAGTAAACCTGCTTCTTGGAGCAGACCCCAGACATTTCTAAGTAGAGCCGTGGAAATTTACAGGATAAGTTGGAGGAAGTGCAATTCAGCCTGTTTTTTAGTTTATTATTTTGTTCAAAGATACAGCGAAAAAGTTGTATTGTTTGCATTTATCTGATAGTTGAATGAGTTTGGTGGCACTTTCATAAGTTGTCAGACAATTTCAGCGGGCCAGCAGCGTAGCTTTTATTTTACTCTGTGTGTGCACATCGTTTTACTGCTGCTGTCAAGGGGGTGAGCTGTCACTCGGTGTCATAACATCGTAGCCTGATGGCCAGGATATTTCAGTGGCAGCAGTATCAGACATAATAAATTCCACATCTGCTTTGCTGGCGCAGTGTGATTTGTAGCTAAAGCATTTTTCGTGTATTTGTCATCCTCTTCAGTTTCAAAGCTTGAACACATTAGCCGGGCTGTGACTCTGGGAGAGGGAGCATCAGCCGCTATGATGTGAGAGAGCGCCTCTCGGTGTTATCTCAGAACAAACAGAGCCCTGCCGGAGGCTGACCAGCAGTCAGGCCGGAACACAGAAAAAGCATTCAGTCAATCAGTGATTGACCCATTGATCTGCTGATCATTGATTAGAGCTATATGCTCATTTCTAGCACTGCCACAAGGTTGGTGCTGCTTGTGTGTGTTTAAACCAATGAAGAACTTTCAAAATAACAGTACGTAAGTGACGCCGTGTACAAGTTAAATATTTCCATCTGATTTTATAGGGTGTCCCTATTTGGGCCATTTTACTTTATTTTTACATGACATTTCATGATATTGTACCACCTTCAGTATCTAGGCCAAGGTAATCTCACCAGGAAGGCCATCCCTTGTGAGTTAATCAGATTATTTTTTGTCATCAACAAGCCGGCCATCTTGAAAATCCTCATCCAGCACATACTGGCATCGAGTGAATTATTTTATCTGCACATCGTCGTGCTTAATAACACTTAAGCAGCAGAAAACTAAACTAAAAGTTTTCACTTTTCCCTCCAGAAGCTGGGCCGTGACCCGTCCGATGAAGACTGCTTCTTTGACCTCCTCAGCAAGTTCCAGAGCAGCCGCATGGACGACCAGCGCTGCCATCTTGATGAGCCACAGAACGGAGACAACGGAGAAGGTGCTGCGAACTCCGTGCCGTCCCTGAACGAGATGATAGGTTGGTCGAGAACAGCATTCACATACCCGCTCGCTCATTTGTCGGCTATTTTAAGAGAGCATCAGATATATTTACACTCCGCCTTCTCTCTTCTCGTAGATCCCGCGATCACCACCTCCCCCCAGACCGAGGAGCTGTTCGATTTGATCGCTAGCTCTCAGAGCCGCCGTCTTGATGACCAGCGGGTGAATGTTGGTAACCTTCCAGGCCTGAGGATCACGCATAACAATCTCGGACACCTGGTGGGCGAGGGAGACCACCAAGAACCCAGCGATGACTTCTTCAACATGCTTATCAAGTGCCAGGTAAGGCTACATTTCACATACGGCAGGAACTCAAGAGCTTAATCCTCTTAGATTCTTATTATTAGTTTAAAAGACTTTGGAGACTGTTGTATAGATTCAGTGGTCCCTTTTGCCTCAGCACTCTAAGTTTATGAATCTTCCCGACTGTAGTCCTCAAGGATTGATGATCAGCGGTGCTCCCCGCCAGAGGCAGGCCCCCACGCCCCCACAGTGCCTGACGAAGACTTCTTCAGTCTAATCCAGAGGGTGCAGGCCAAGCGTATGGACGAGCAGCGCGTCCAGCTGCCCGCAGACGACCAGGACGGCCCTCAGTCCCCCGACCCAGAGCCACCCGGTGGTCTCTCCAGCTAGGACTTGGCGAAGAACGCCGCACAACTCCATGTCAAAGAAAATGAAAGCGGAAGGCGTGCAAGAAGCGTGAGCCGACATTTGAAGACAGCACTTGAAGGGTGAACTAACAAGATTTTTAATAACAAGACAAATTCCATGTGCAATAGGTGGCGCGCCGTCAAATGTTGCTTGATGTGTTATGTTCTTAATGTGTGTAAATATAACAAGAAAACAAGCAGAGTTTAAGCTGGGTGGTGAGGGGGAAGATAAAAATACTTTTGGGGTGACATGACAACAACAAACGTGAAATATGTACTCAATCTAATGCCTTAATCAGCATTTTTTTCCAGACTCAAGATTGTATTTCCTGGTGTCAGACGTGTTTTGTAGAAGCACATGATGGGCATGCAGTGTAACCTGGACAGACACGCGGAGACCTACAGCAAGAAGATTTACTGACAGGAACAAAGTTGATGAAAACAGCAGAGAAATGACAGATTTGCACTGAAATTTGAACCAGTTTTATAAAGACATGAATGATAATGTATATACTAACTGTCTTCAGGTCAGTTCTGATCAATGCTGCTGTTATCATTCAATTTTTGAGGTCCCCGCCTCTAAGGGAAAAATGGTGTTATTTGTGCTGTAACAGTATTCGGGATGTCCATCCAGTGTTAAACAAACTGCTTTGGTCAGTTTAAACTTTCCACTGACTTCATTTTTTTGACTTATCCAACAGATTAAGATTCATTAGAACTGACAAACTGAGTGAAATATGATTTTCCACATAAATTATATTTCTGTGCATTTTTGCATTTATACAAATGCATCTTTTCACACAGTATGCAGTGGCAGCGGCAGTGAAATAGCTGCTTATTCTATAGGGTGAAGATTAAAGTTGTGGAACAATTCAGGCTCCAGTTAATGTTTCTGCTTAGCTTTTGAAGTAATGCTGTCTCCTGCCCACAGTGTTCTTAACATCTGATAACAGACTACTGCTTACTGCCATTATCATTATTATCTTAACACAGAAGAAGGAGCTGAAGGAAAAACGGATGTGTCATATGAGGGATCTAATACCTTGAACAATATTGAAGCACTAATTCTTTTTGTGCTGCTGGTGTGCTGCCTCCCTGTGGTCAAAACTTTGTATTACATCTGTGAAATGCGGCGCGCGGTCCATTCGCCTCCCTGGAATATTAGTAGAACAGTGTAAGAATAATTTTACGATACAGTGCAAGTATGCCGATCTTTCCTCTGGTTCCAGCAACAATGTTTTGACAACGTGTGACATAAATGTGGAGATTTTTGCAAATCATTTTATCTGGTATCATTTCACGGTATCTGTACATTTCTATCCATTTGTTGCAATGAAATTTCCAAAATCAGACTTTGAGACATTTTGCTGTACAGTGCATCTGTATAATGGTACTGTACAAAACCTATTTGACTTTACCTATGGGCTTGCTATTGATTCAGAAGTAGTGCATACCTCATTTTTGTACCTCAAAGCTTTTGAACCTTAGAGATTTTCTGAATGAGGGTGGATCATGTACCAACATAACCACTATGAATGGTTATGTTAGATTCATCTGTCTTTGATAAACAACAGATTGGGAGCTGAAGTTAATATTTTCTTTTTCTGTGAATTAACATTTTTAGAAAGTCTCGGTACGCTTCTATTTGTCTCTCGCCATAATTTGTACATATAAATATATTTTGTATTTATGTTCCATTTGAGGACATGAATATGTCCCCTCATGCTTTTAATAAAATGTTTCAGATGTTTCTTTGGGCTCTGTTTTTATTTACTTTTGACTAAATGACGAATAGGGAAGCTTTTGTAAAGTTTGCAAACATGAATTCCTCTTCGTAAGTTTAGGAAAATCATTTGACTAACACTGATCTCTAAAGCACGGACAGATTATATTCCAGTGTACTGAAAAATTATTCCTAGACCTACTGAGAAATACACAATCAGTTGGGTTTCCCAAGATCTAATCTTTACTGGAACAAAGCACAAAGGACTGGCCTTACTGGTTGGGCAACTCCTAGTTTGTTTTGCATAACCGTGATTCGGCAGAAATGTAAATAATTCATTAAAACACTAAGATGTTTATTTAACTTTTGCTTTTTATTGACAAATAGGACACTTTCAGTTCTCTCATGGCAATAGTAATACACTTTTCAATTCCAGTTTCATCACTGTCATTCCTGACAAACATGTCTGATATTATGATTATGGCAACTACACCCATGCCTGACATTTTTCAGTATTCACAAACACAACATTTTAAGCTTGAAACAAGGCTGCAGTGACAATCATTTGAACTAATCGCCATGCATTCTGCCCCCCCTTGTCCCTCTGCTTCTAGTTCTCACCCCTACCTCCTCCTGTCCATCTCTCGCTCCCTCCCTCTCCTTGTCTGCACTTCCTCCCTCTTACCCAGAATGCAATGCCACTGAGCAGGCTCAGCTGAGCTATAAAAAGGCATAGCATGGGGGAGGGAGGGCTGCCGTGCAGCAGGAACTGCGCAGACACACAGGGATCCAGGGACGGCAGCCCCTTGCACTGGGATCTAGAGCCACAGCGCGAAAGAGAGGTCAGTACAGAGGACAAAGGCTCCATAGAGGAAGAGCGAGCATGAAATGACAGGGACTGGGTCTAACTTTGCCAGACGAATGGAGAAATGTCAGGGAGAAGGAGTGTGGGCAGGGCTGTTTTGATGGGATGGAGACTGAGAATAACAGAGACTGTAATGGTGAACTGTCACTCTGGTTAGTCACTGATGAAAATGGTTGACACTGTCATAAGATCAGGCATTTCTGTATAGTGCAAAAGCATGCAGCGCATATTACTGGCATTCACACCAATGCCACTCAAAGGATGTCTTAACTGTTTGCTAAAAAATATGTCTTTCTTATTTTTCCACATTTGCTCAGACATTTCACTGCAGGTGGTTTGCCTTTACTCTGATGACATGTTAACATCATCCTCCACCTACACACATTAAAGGCCATTTTCATACATGCTGTTCTAGCTCTTTAATTGCCCTACCATGCTTCTAGCCCCAGAAATGTCATTAACGTCTGATTAGGGGCTGAGTACTATTGATTCCTGTGACTGATCTCGCTCCATCCTTTCACAAACATCATGGAATATCTCCTACTGCACTGACGTCAAAGGGTCCCCTGTTCTCCCTTAAAGGGACAGTACGCTCAATTAATTTGCAGGGCGCCATAGTAACCAATGGTACACAGAGAGAATGGACTAATAGATGTGCTCTGTACTTTGTCTTCACCCCTGTTGCTACTAGGAGCAGGCAGTGAAAGCGTCACCCCATGTGCTTTTTGAGAATGGTTGATATGCTATCCCTTAACAGCTGCAGACTGACTGAGTCTTTTTTTAGCTGGGCTGAACGTTAAAAAACAGTAATAAGACATGAGGGTGGGACAGGCGAGATGGCTTAACATTGGGGTGGGGGTTGTGGGCAGTCCAGCATCTCTATATTTCAATTCAAGAATAGAATTACAAAAACATCACATATTCGAATTTGCCTCCATGTATCAAGTTTTCCATTGCATTCTGACACTCAGCTGCATGGTATTACATTATTTATGTAGTTGTGAGAGAGTCATGCATTTTAAGGGGAAACAATATGGAGCCAATCTAAGTGCAACATTCACAGGGCTGGGCTCACGAATGATAAAGTCCTGTTCAAACATGTTGCCACATTTCCAGCACTGATACAGCCTCTGATGGCGCGCATATTATCGCAGTCACACTGCAGCAAAGCCATGTGATGTATGTAATGTCATGCATAGTAGGTTTCGTTTCATAATTCCATGCATGATTCAGTGCAATCCCCACAGCGAGAGCCATGTTGTTTGCACCATATTAGAACCGGGGCACGTCTGACATGCCAAAGAAGCAGGGGACCCAGACGATGGCACCATAATAGGCCAGAGAGGGATTCCCAAACAGGCTCTGTGCTGACTCAGATGTCATCCTCCAAGTGACATTTACACAGAGCACAAGGTTAACGTTGGCCGGCATAAAACTGGACACCTGAGAAGCAGCATGACCAGTACTGAGGAGTGATGCAGAAGCAGAGAACGAGCTGGTGGCATTTGAAGCTTTGGTGTACACTCTGCTAAAGTATAAAGTACATCTTCATGGTGAACCATCTCTCTCTCTCTCTCTCTCTCTCTCTCTCTATATATATATATATATATATATATATATATATATATATATGCAGTCTAGTAGAAGGTTAGTAGAACTAATGTCACCTTTCTGGCAACATAGTGTTTGAATAGGAAGCATGTGCCAATGAGCAAGCAGCCACATTGTCACGAAGTCATATTCAAGCCTTGTTAAATCTAATCTGTCACTCGCCCGTCCGTATCTCTTGTAAAGTTGGGCTGAATAAAACAGGCAGTTTATGGGATCACCCAACGAAACGGAGAGCATAAGTCTTCAGACAAATTCAAATATATGCATGCAGTTTTGCCTACTTCAAAATTGAAATCAATTTCACTATCAATCACTCAAAGATTTATTATCCTAACCCATATAACATCAGTATTAACCATAATAACAAAGATGAGTAACATTAGAGCACTTTTAACTCCTCCTGCAACATCTGTGGATATCCTTAGCTCTCACTTAGAATTACTGATTTTTTTAATTTAATGTCATGACAGGACTTTGACACTGAGTCACATTCTGGCATGTCATCGTTCCCACTTCTCCCCACTAAACTTTTCAAAGAGATAATGGAGCCCGTTGCACCTTATCTGCTCAATTGACTGGCTCTCGGGCCCCAGGTTTTTGCACTCAAATGCAAAACTCAAAACACAAAAGGAAGCTAAAGCATGAAGGCTGGTTTTAATAACAAAAAGGCTCTAGGTTTCTTACAAGGCAAAACATAATGTGCTTGGTAACTAGACAAGGAAAACAAAAGTCTCAGGGTTTTCGTCAAGGCGAAACTAAAGTTAAAAGGTTCTCTAGAACAAGGCATAAACTGGCTTTATCACACGACAAAGTAGACAAAATCTGGCACAGGACAAAGGGAGACGCAGACTATAAATACACAAGGTATTAAGGAACAGGTGAAAACAATCAGGGCAGGGCAGACAATCAGACAGGACACCAGGAAGTCAATGGTCTGAAACGAGAGGAGAGTTAGGTTTCACAATAAAACAGGAAGTGCATAACAAGACATGACGCCAGTGAACAAAACACATTAACAGAAACAAGGAGACATCACATCCATGTTCTAATCAGTTACCTTTTCCCTCAGTGTGTGCCTGACCTGTTGAAGATGGCATGTGCTCAGCTGCTTTTGAGAGGGCCCACGATGGATCTGGCTGACATATAAAACTCTATGCCAATTTTTAGAGAGATCACAGTAAACAGTGTGGAAACAGCTCTCCTTCATGTAACAAATGACCGGTTACTGGCTACTGGCTCTGTCGTAGTGCAGCTGGCTTTATGTGCAGCCTTCGACACCTCAGAGCACAAACTTCTTATTTAGAGACAGATGAAATGGGCAGGAATTGCTGGCCGCTGCACTGGTGTGGTTCTTAATGTTTTGTCTCCAGCAGGACTTTAAATGATCAGCAGCTGGCATCTCCTGTGGAATGCCACAAGGAGCTATTCTGGGACCAGTTTTATTCTTACTGCACGTGTCATTGGTCATTCATTTCATACTTATTTTACTGCTATACTGATGATACACAGTTATGCCTCTACTTTTAACCACACAAACTAAATAATCTAACCAGACTGTGTTCCTGGTTTTTCAGTGTCAAGGACTGAATGGAAGCTAACTTTATACAATTTAAGAGCAATAAAACGAAACTTTTGATTGCCACATATCCTTTGAGCAGCATGCCAGGAATATCATCCAAGTTAGTTTTAATGGATTAAGAAAGATCTCCAGGATTTAACACATGCTCAGTTTTAATGACACATGTCTTGATATCATCACAGCTGGACTACTGTAACTATAACTCTCTCTCGATCTCCCACTCAGGCTCATGATTGTAATTCATCCAGAACCCAGCAGCCAAATTATTAACTAAATCTAGGAGGTCCTGTCATATCAGACAAATTTTAGCATGGCTGCGCTGGCTGACCAGTGGATTCGGTTACGGCCTCGGCTTTGGAACAGCCTCCTCCTCAGTTTGAGATCAGCAGACTCCAGTGAAGATTTTAAGTGTCTCCTTAAATCTCCCTTTTACCTGCACTTAACAACGTTTTCCTTCTCCATTATTGCTTTATCACTTTCATATTTCTTCTTTCTATGACTAGTTGATGGTGTTTCATTTTACTTTAATTACCTCTGCATATTTTAATTTTGCTGTTTTAGTGACATTAATAGTGTTTTTTAAATGCATTTCCATATATTTTGCACTTAAATTTAGGAGGTTGTTCTTCTATTAGCCATTCTATCTGCTTTAAATGAGATCAGCTCTTATCTGTTACTTGTTTATATATGTGGTTATCTCCTTGAATTAAATTTCCCTACTTTTATTCACATTTTTTTTTAAATTTGAAACATCCATGTATGGATGGGCTGAGTGCTGCTTGATATATGTGCTCCCATATTTCTGCAGTAACGCTCCTGTACCAACTTGTTTGAAACATGTTCGTGGCATCAAATTCAGAATAAGCATATATTTACAAAAATCTTTGAAGTTTAAACATTAAATATATTGTCTTTGTACTGTTTCCAACTGAGTAAATGTCAAAAGAGGAAGAGGAAGGATTGGCAAATTGTCACTTTCTGTTTTACTTATGTTTTGCACAGCGTTCCAACTGTTTTGGAATCTGGGTTGTAAATCTAAGCTTGGACCTCATCACGTAACCTAAGAAACTGGCCCTTTGCCCTTGTCACAAATCTGGTTTCCCAAACCTCAGACCAGCAACTTCTCAGGTTACTTGATTACCACAGTGCAGGCGTATGTGTGTGTGATGTAAGTAACTGGGTTACAAGCATATTCAACAGGCAAAACTACAGAATGCATAACTGTATGGGAAGGTGAATATCACTGTGACATAATAGTAGATATAGACAGTATATAATCCATATGCTGCACATTACAGGTGGCATACGGTGGTGTTCTACATCCAAATTAATTCCAAACATCAGTAAGAAGCTGTACTGAAGATATCAGATTGACTTAAAATAGGTGCAAAACAGAGAGCAGAATTTCAATAAAAGCAAAATCCAATTTTGCCCAAATAGTCAAAGGAGATGCAAGAATATTTGGTTATTTTGGCATGGGCAACACCTGCTGAGGCAGTTCTTTCAAACACACCCATTTTCAAGCCGTGACACATGACATAGGCAAGCAGCTAGTTTAAGATATCACATGGCAGCACCAGTGGCTCCCTCGATCTCCTTCTTCATTTCTCTGTCTGTAAGTCTGCTAAAAGAGAAGTGTAAACAGGAAACCATGTGGCTGTTGTCTTCTTTAGATATATTTAATACTGTTAGTACAGAACTCATAAGCATTTCCTGTCCAGATCAAATGTTGAGCGACTAGAATTGCTGTGGTCTTCCTCTGAACTGGCAGCATGAACTGAACCCACTTTCTACAATCAGAAACTTGTGTTGCCCATTTTACTGCAAGAATTTAATTGCTCTTAAAGGCTGAAGCACTACTAACACTATTAGCAGTACAGCTACTTCTACAAATGTGTTGGAGGTGGAAGTGAAAAACTTCACAGCATGAGTTAAAAGGCCTGGAACTGAAGAGTGCCCAGTTCACAAAGAGCAGGATACTGCCAAAGAAGTGGGTTTCTTGGTAACAGCAGATACTGTATTTCACAATATTCACAGAAAAAATAGAGAATCGTTCTCTGAATAGATAACACCGCTGTGCAACACTTAAACGAAATGCTTTTGCGGAAATAAATGTATGACCTTGAATATGCTGGTTCAACAATAAAAAAGCTTACTGCTGGGACTATTTTTTGGGATTCACAATGGAAAGCAATTTATTTGGAGAGCCTGAGTTCATATTTGATAAACTATCAAATGACAAAAACATCAATTTATCCTGACTGTGTGACATTAACCCCTCAAAATGAACCCTTGTAATATAACTACAGAACGTCAGTGTACCACACAACAATGGACTCACTGAATAAAGTGGAGCCCTATTCAAATTCTATTAGACTTTCTGCCTTTGTCAAAATATCTGTTGCAGTGAACTGACTTCCTCTTCTGTGTCCTTTTCTGTCTTCAAGTTGAAGGAAGACACTCATCTAACGCAACACAATGGCAGGTAAATAATATATCATGTAAGACTGATGAATGATAATTAATAATGAAAATGTCAATTTGTTTTTTTATTGTTAATCCTGTGGTGGGTGAAGCAGAAGCAGACTGTTTTCTTAGACTCTACTGCCCTCTTAAGGTGATTTTTGAGAATGCAGGCGAGTGTCACATTTAACATTGCTCACAGTGCAAGATACTGCACTTAGATATGGTATTTCATTTTTAGTTAAAGAACTAGATTAGCTAATATTCAATTTAATTAATAACACCACACTGTGAAATAATACATTGATCATATGACATATATGCATGCATTTTCATGCAGCATAGTTAAAAACAAGTCCAAATCTTGTGCTTTCATGTAATTTATTTCGCACTTGTAAGATTTATAACTCAGACTTTTGCTATAGTTCCCTGTGAACAGTTATACCTGGCTACGTAACATTATTAGGTGACAACAGTTGCCAGGCAACACTGAAGACTAGCACAAAGCAAGCACAGTCAAAACAGTCGAGTTGACCAGGCGACGCTGTGCCCTGCAGCTGGAAAAATGGGAAATATGTGTACTGCTGATTCTACTGAATGCCTTTCCTCCACATCTTACTGTCGAGATGGTTTGTTACAAAAATCTTTTACTTGTTAGTTTAAATTTATTTATTTGGCTAGAAGAACTTTTCCATATCACAGGTATGTGCTCATAAACCTTTTTTGTTCATGCTCATTTCAGACAAAATTAAAGATGCCAAGATCATCTTTGTTGTGGGTGAGTACGCTTGGTCCGAATTTTGTCTCATTTCTGCACCACACAACGCATTAAACTACTGACAGTTACTCCCCTTCATGCTGTACTGATGCTTTTTGCCTTTCTTTCGCAGGTGGGCCTGGCTCTGGAAAGGGCACCCAGTGTGAGAAGGTAGTTGCAAAGTATGGCTACACCCACCTCTCATCTGGTGATCTGCTCCGTGCTGAGGTGGCTTCTGGCTCTGAGAGGGGCAAGCAGCTCCAGACCATCATGCAGAAAGGAGAGCTTGTGCCCCTGGTAAGAGACTGGGACCTACCATTTAATTTGATCATTTAAAAAAAAACAAAACCAAAACAAAACAAAATGTGTGCACAGATAAAATGGAAATGTGTAGGTTCTTATAATGGATGCTAATATTTCTGCTAGCTTATTAGGTATACCTATACTGTACCTAAAACTAATGCAGTCTGATACAACGGTCCTGCAATAAATCCAACCTTCATGGAGGTTATAATGATCAGTTTTTGTTAAAACTGTCTTAAAGAGGCACTGATTCAATTTTATGGTAATTTTGGAGGATGTAGCTTGTGGTGCTGTTGAATTGTATTGCATTATACAGAAAGGAGCCTACCCTCATTGATATTCATAGGGAGGACAAAATAACAGGAACACCTGTCAGTATAATAAACTGGCACCTGAGTGTATTTTCTACCACAAACGCTGTATCATTGTGAAGGTTGATCATAATGTCTTGGTCTGCTTTCAGGACACAGTCTTAGACATGATTAAGGACGCCATGATCGCCAAGGCTGATGTGTCCAAGGGCTTCCTTATTGATGGCTACCCCCGTGAGGTGAAGCAGGGCGAGGAGTTTGAGAAGAAGGTAGGCATGAGATGCTGGTCTGAAATTCATCCCTGCAACAATGACAAAACCTTAAACCAGCAAACTGTCTTTGATCCCAGATCGGCAAACCCTGCCTGCTGCTGTACGTTGATGCAAAAGCAGAGACCATGGTCAAGAGGCTTTTGAAGCGCGGTGAGACCAGCGGCCGCTCTGATGACAATGAGGAGACCATCAAGAAGCGCCTGGACCTGTATTACAAAGCAACCGAGCCAGTCATTGCCTTTTATGAGAGCCGTGGCATTGTCAGGAAGGTGAGTACACCTGCTGAACTGAAAACTGAACATACTGTATAAATGTGCATATGTTCTCACGCCTGGTGTCATCTTGCTTTGCCCAGGTCGACTCCGAGCTGCCAGTGGACGAGGTCTTCGGCCAAGTCTCCAAAGCTATTGATGCACTGTAGTAAAAACAACATAACTGGATGAGCTGTGTCTGGTTGTTGTTGTTGTTTTAATTTTTTTTTTTTTTCTCAGAGTTGGTCTCATCAGGACAAAAAACATGAACAACAACAGAAATAATACTCCTCCCACTCATTTTGGTTAAAAATACTGAAGGCCATTAAGGATCAAAGATGCCTTAACTCCACTCCTACTGCAGCAATAGGACTCTACAGTATTACAATGAATCTGCTGAAAGCAGCATCTAGAAATCCATTTGTTTCTTTAAATAAGGTCTTGCTTCTGCGCTGAACATGTATGCGGATTTATACAAATGACATCTCAAAAGGTACTCTACACAGGAGGTGTCAGCCATCTCCCAGCCTCCCGGGCACCATGCTCACTCTGGGGCAAACCTGCACTTTTGTTCCGTCTTGTACCCTGCCATGTAGAGTCCAGACTTCATGGGAAAATAATAGCCTCCTTCATTATAGTGCCACTGAACCATGGCAGAGATCAGCCACTGTGGACAAACTGGTGCAACTCTGCATACATGTACATTGACAGAATTTTTTAATCATTTTTCTCAACCATTATGGACTTCATGTATTTACTTCTTATATCTAAAGCACAGATACATTCTATTTTTTTTCATTCAGATGTACACATGGAACATGGGTGTCTATAAAATGGTATATGTAGTGAAAACAAAATTAAAATGTAAGAGAAAAACATGTTTGAAATTAGTTCATTGACAGTGTCAAACTGCACTTTCCTGTGACATGCAATCTGTGGAGAAATGCTATTCATTAATATATTATGCATAATCCTGGATAGCCACATAGCCACACACATAAACAAGGGACTTTGACAATGCTTCGAAGTTGAAAAAGGAAACGGTTTTCTTTTTAAAAAACATGGTCAAGGTTCTGGAGTATGTAGACACAACAGGATACAGGACACGCAGCTGCAGCCATAGTTCCCCACTGTTAGTATAACTTTTCCTTTGAGCCTGTGATGATCAGCAGGTCTTCCTTTACCTCTCACCTTCCTCACACATACACACACACACACACATCCAGCTGGCCAAGAAAACACTGCAACAGGTATCCGGACAACCCTCCAAGGAGAGCTCTGATCATGACTCTGCGCTGTAGGGATTAGGAAGAGGAAAACAGCTTCTGAGGGGGGACAGGATGCATCCATCGGAAAGTCAATCAAGAAGAGGCGTCCGTAAGCACTTTCATAAAGTCATCGAGGATGCTGCCTGAATGCTTGGAATGCTGCTCTTACCTCATAAAGGTGCAAAACAAAGGGGATGAAAAGTGGTGGTAGTGGTATTTATCACGTACTGCAGCGAGAGAAAGAAGGACACGCATGTCTGTGAATGTGGGGGAGAGAGGAAGCCATGAGCGTCCTAAGTCTAAACTTCAGGGAGTAAGTTTCACGCACTATGAAATTAAGTTTGAAGATGACCCCTTGAACTACCCGGTGCAGAGCATTTGAGCATTCAAGACAATTTATTTGAAGCCTCTACGTGTCCAGTTTGACAATGTCTGACCTCCTGTGGTAGTAAGGCAGACAGCACTGAGCTACACCAATTTTAATCTGGTGTAATATGATATTGCCACCTCAAACCTCACTACATCTAATCGTCTAGCCTGTATGATCAAATCAAAATAAATAAGCAATGTAAAGGCCCTATAATAAAGGAAAGGCAAAAACAGTAGATCACTGCATTAACTTCTGGAAAAGGAATAATGGAAAATGCCTGCTTCCAATCAAGTGAGGAGCATTTATTCACCACATCAAGAGTCAACAAAGTAATTTCCCACCTACCTGCAGAACTAATGGTTAAATCCTTGAAAACAGGGTTTAGTGACTGTAGAAATGGGTTAAGAAGAAAATTGCCAATTTGCAAATGGAACCGTCTACATAAGGCCTCCACCAAGGCGGATATAATTAACCTACAACGAGCATGCACCTATATACCTGTGTGTGCTTACTGTAGCTGTAGAGTCGAACATAATTATAATGAGTAATGTGCATTAGTTATGAATATCACACACCAGTTTTTTTTTTTATCAACTCTCTTAATTAGGATGGTAATACTAAAATACATCAGGTGGAAAATGTACTGTGGAATTTGGCAGCTCAAAAATAAAAAAGATCAATGTCACAGACATACTGTATGCTTGCATATCGTATTAATACATGTAAGCATACATACATGATTTTTTCTGCTGCCAGATCACTGTACTAAATTTAAAAAGCTAATATCCAGAAGCAGTGGCGTGCACAGACTTTTTGACGGGCAGGGGCTGAAAGGATAAAAAAGGGCACATATAGCGTGTCCTCGCCACTGAAGAGGGCACTTTAGCACGCGTTTTGGGGTCCAAGAGGGCACTTTAACACGCGTTTTGGGGTCCAAGAGGGCACTTTAACACGCGTTTTGGCTCCCAGGGGGCACTTTAGCACGCATTTTGGCTCCCATAGAGGGCACTTTGGCACGCGTTTTTCAAAAACTGGGCCACGAGGGGGGGCAGTCGCCCCCCGTTTGATTTTTCGAACGGGAAGTTTTTATAATGAAGGCCCTGTCAATTAGCTGCCTTATGGGATTGCAGATGCACACTCAATGACTGTGTAAGGCTGTCAGGCTTCTGTTCATCTGGTATCAGTCTCGGATATGACCGCTGCAAGGCCATGCGTCAGATCCCCCCTTAGAGGACGATAAGGAAACGAGAAAGCTGGCGTATACACTCGATTCTCTCTCTCTATGTATTGTGGCGGAACGGCTGGCTGGCACCACAGAGACCCAGTGGCACCGTGCGGGAACCAACGTCAACCTGTGATGAAAGACGATGGCCGATTGTTTCCTGTTATTGAAACACTACTCATGGGTGGGGGTGCAGAGTTGGGGGTAGGCTCCAATAAAAAGGAAAGCCATTGAAAGAGAGTGCTACTGTAGAAGTGTCCTTTGGCCAGCCACAGATGTGATGGAGTACCTTAAATGAAAGCCAACCGTGGCATAGCCTGTGCCTCTAAATCCAAGTCATGTCAGCTACTAGAGGATTGCAATCATTTAAGTAACACAGAGAACAAGTACAGTAAAATTGTCTCTCCTTGCTGTAGCGTAGTATTCCATGTGCATTGCTTTGTTCAGGCTGCCTGGAGGAATGAGGTCAAAGCAAGTTCACAGAGTCAACGAGCAGAATATCAACTAGTCTCAGAAAACAAGGCACTATGTACGACTGTTGCTAATGCACTGTGGGATTTTAGCACTTCAACTTGTCAATTAGTCCAATTAGTCATTAAGCTCTTGTGATTTGCAAATGTGGATTAACTAGGTTAGACCTGTTGAGTGTCTACGGTTCAAGTGCACATTAATCTCAATTAAAATTACTGAGACAGATATGTTCTTTGTGCATGTGAATGATTACCTAAGATTTAAATTGTGGTTCATTGCCTAACTGAATTGAAAATAGAAGAAATAGTTTGTCGGATCGCACCTGTCCTGGTGGATAATGCAAATAATGTGCTCAAAACAGAGCCATCACACCAGTTCTGACAAGCTTTCACATTACCTTGCAGGCCTAGACTGTCACCTTCAAGACGGCTGTTTACCATATTTGTGACTTGCCTGCACAAAATCTGCAACAAGCAGTTTTTGTTGTGTCTTGCAAGTGCACTAACTTCCTGTGATGTGGAGGTACAGCATGTTCC
The DNA here is from genome assembly GCF_017976325.1 of Chelmon rostratus. Taxonomy (NCBI): domain Eukaryota; kingdom Metazoa; phylum Chordata; class Actinopteri; order Chaetodontiformes; family Chaetodontidae; genus Chelmon; species Chelmon rostratus. The sequence continues at coordinate 15,266,683 of NC_055676.1, read as the reverse complement.
TGAATCACAAAGTCCATTTTTGAGAGAGGAGATAGGCTTCACTTCAAACACTCCTTTCAACATTTTTTTAATATCAGGATTAGGACCAAATGTAACTGAAAATAGCTTGACCGGCTTTTCTCACTGAAGAGCGAATGGAAGAGGATGGAGCTTGTTTCTGCTCTCCTGTTGTGTGCCAATATTGCTTTTAATGCAACACATGACACACAAACACACACACAGAGCCGAAACAGAAAGTGACTGACAGGGTTGTACTCTGTGAACTTTTGTTTGCTATAGCAGCTTCGTAATTACTCTAAATGCTTTTGAGGCATTGTTGAAATCTAGCCTGTATGTGTGCTTTTCTTTTCTGCTGCTCCTCCTCTGCTCTTCCAATAGACTTTGTGTGGAGAGTTGATTTGACGGAATGATGACTCCTCTGAGTCTGTTCAGTACATTAAAGGATGTTGTGTCTACTCTTTGTTCCAGTCTATTTTTCTTTGCAAGCTACTAGTGGCGCAGTAGCCAAAGATGTGCCTCCATGTGAAGCTTTTGCTTTTTCTCATTTTCAGCTTTCATCCGACTAAACTTATTAATGATAACAAAGAACAAAATACATTTTAAACATGTGGGCACAAAATATGACGTGAAACATTATTTTAAAAATTTCTAAATCTCCAGGAGCTCCCAGTCAGGGGTTGTTAGGCAGATTATACAGTTCACAACACATGACGTCCACTGAGTTCAATGTAAATACACAAATGTCTTTTGTAATTGTGTCTGGCTCTGACTTTCAGTGCTTGGCCCAGACACCCACAACACACCCACAAAGGGGCTTTCACTTATTTTGGTTGATTGGACAGGACTGTGAGGGCATGTGCAGACTGATCTTTGATAGACTTATTTCAAGTAAAGATTTTAGCATGTCACAAAAACACAGAAATAATCATCTGGAATAATAATGATAGCTGAATTCAACTTGTTTTCCACTATTTTGGGTCCTGCTATAGACCATTTTCAAGGCAGATATCTTGGTATGTCAGCAGGAAACGGACAGGTGATTAATTTACAATACAGCGTTAAAACTGACTGCATTCCATTTGGCTGAGTTGATTCCAGGGTTCTGGTATTGTGCGTACTGGCAAACTGGGACACTTGATAGAACTGATCCATCGTTAATGAAATTTGTGTCACCAGTGCTTTTCCTGCTCTGAAAAATCAAAATGTCTGCCTTGAAAGGGTCTATTGTGTATGCTGGCTTACAAAGAATGTTTTCCATTCACCTGTTTCTCTGTGTTTACCGAATTGGCACATTAAAAAAAAAGTGGCATTTCAAAAAAAAAAAATATATATATATATATATATATATTGGCAAAAAAGTTTTCATGCTTGGCTGATGTGGACAAGTTTGTGAGAAGATGAAATCAGAATGCGACAAAGTGCAAACAAAACAGACTTAACAAATAAATCAAGAGGTACGTGAAGAATTTGATGTCACTTCCACTCCACTTAGCTTAAGAACAAACAGGGACAGACAAAAACATCAGGTGTGTGTGGACGGATGAGGACATGTTAATAATAGGTCCATTTCCCTTTACATCATAACAACAGCAATCACAGCGATTACAAAGGGCAGAAAAATGTAACATCTGAAGGTTCAGTCTAAATGGTTCAGTCTAAATTAAAGGGCCAGTGTGCAAAATTTGGGGGAATCTATTGGCAGATTATGGCAGAAATGGGATATAATATTCATAAGTAAGCTTTTCATTAGTGTATAACGTAAGAATTGTTGTGTTTTACTTACCTCAGAATGAGCTCTTTATATCTGCTGAGGGAGCAGGTCCTCTTCCACCGTGTGTGCCATGTTGCACCGCCATGTTTTTTGCAAATTTCGCGGCCACTGCAGGGTCTTCCACACACTTGGAATGGGAATGGTGTGGCGTTTTTTTTGTTTGCTGCTTTTTTTTGCCTTATTGTAATCATGCTGAATAAATAATAATGTTTTCTTTAAAAAAGTGAGAGGTATTCAGTTGGTTGCAATCTGAAACCTCACCACTAGATGCCACTAAATCCTACACACTGGTCCTTTCCTTTCAGGGTCCACTTTAGGTTGAATCCCGATTGAATACACCTAGAGATTACACAAGAATCAGGCCTCCTTCCACTGGCATTCAATATGGTGACAGGTGTTACTTGTTTCCAGCTGATATTGTAATGTCTCATATATGCACCAATCACTTGTGCATCTCTGGTAAAAAGTCAGAAAAACTGATAATGAAGTGGCTTAAATATATAGCTGTTCTTTCCACAGTATAAATTCATGTGCGACACATTTCAGATGTTGCAGGTTTGTGTCTGGACAGAAAACATTCTCACAAGTGTTGAAGTAGTAATTAAAAGCTCACAAGAGAGTCAAACCTTTGAACAAAAGGACTTACCCTCTTTATTTACACATTAATTACATCACCAGGTGTCATGTTATGGCATCCGTTGATTGACCCACAATTGAAAATAGGTAAACTATTTTTACTTAAATGGACTTGGTAGTATATTTAAATATGCATCAGTTTCATAAGTGGGGCTACAGACCATAAAATTTAGCACTGACCTTTAGCTGATAATAGGAGAATAATTTCCATATTAACACTGTAATCACACTGAAATTGCCTCCCTGAGGCATGCAAAAACTCACTTCTGTATTACTGTATTCTATTCGAGTATGTGAACAGATGCACGACAACAAATGGTGAATTATGTTGAAAAATTTGCATTATTTTTTCACAGTGGTGCATCTTGAAACCATAGCAACAGCTCAGGACGGCTTGGACTAATCCATCTGCAGATCTATAGATGAGAGAAAAAGCCCATTTGAACAGCTGAACCTTGGTGACTTGCTGCAACCTAAGAGGCGAAAGCACAAGACTATAATTACAATGTAAACACTGAGCCTGCTGTTCTCATCAATATCAGTGAAGCGACATGTGTTACACTGTGATGTGTCGCAGATCAGTTGCGTGTGCAGTGCAGGTGGAAAGTCAGCAAGGTTCTGCCAACATGTATGTAAATCTTGTTCTCTGGGGGTCTACTTTGTGGTTAAATTGTATTTATGTGCTTAGCCACATCACAATCTCATTGTAACCACACAGAAGGGTTGGCCTACACATCACACACATTTATATGGCACATAACAATTACTTTTTAATAGATAATAATGATACATCTAAAGAAAAGAAAGGAACGAAGCCAAGCAAAAATAGGTGGTATTTCCCTTGACGTTTGCTGCTCACCCTTCAAATAGGCCTGTGTGGAACTTAAATAAAAGGTGTATAACAGAAACAGGTCTCTCTCTCTCTCTCTCTCTCTCTCTCTCTCTCTGTGTATGTGTGTGTGTATATATATATATATATATATATGTAAGAGGCTTTAAATGTTACTGAGCCTGATTAAAAATGAATTTACCATGTCTGACAACAATCAAAGGATATTACTAATATAGGTGACTGATGTTCTACTGGAAATAGCTTGATGCCAGTTTAAACTGCTATGACTCATGAAATTAATGTCCTTTGTGGTGAAACCTTGGTTATTTTAGCCATCCTTTGTGTAAAAAACCTCATGTTACTCCACTTTGGAAAGTACAACTAGGCTACAAGATTTGCCCATCTAAAGGATATTTACAGAAAAAAGAGTTATTATTTTCATCCATTATGGTTATATCATCATTCTGTGGGTCAAATTTAGCCTTAATAGCAAATGTGTAATATTTGTTCTCTCCTTATTTAATATAATCATGCCCTACTCTGGATAACATGTGAATACAGTAGCTCACAAGAATTTTTCATTGTTCGCAGTGAGACAACATGGTTTGTTAGGTCACTACTGGTTGAAAGGAATAGTTTGACATTTTATTAAATATGCTTATTTGCTTCCTTGTCAAGAGTTAGATGGCAAGATTGACTTTCATGCTAAATATGTATGCTAACGAGTGGTTGCGTAGCTTAAAGAAGATAGCTTAGCTTAAAGACTGGAAGCAGTGGGGAAACGCTAGCTTGGCTCTGTCAAATAAAAAAAAAAAATCACCTATAAAACCAATCTGTCGATTCACTAATCAACATTCACTTATTTGTATCTCCTTTATTTAATAAACACTAAGAACAATGTTTAGGAATGACAAAATAGGTTTTTCTAGAGTCTCCTCTGGTTGCTTACTCCAGAATGATACTAAAATAGGTTGGAACCCATAAACCACAACATCCTTTTACAATTGGGTTTTTGTACAAATGAACATAAACAAATGACACAGAGTGTGTTCATTTTGGATGGATTTTTGCCTTTTGACAGTGAGGCTAGTTTCAAATCAAATCAAATCAAACTTTATTTATATAGCACTTTTCATCCATTTAAAATGCAACACAAAGTACTTTACACGATAAAAGAAAACAACAACAGAGAGAATAAAAGCATAATATGACAGACAATATCCCGCTTCCAGATATACACGCATGCGCTCACACACACACTCGCACAGCTTAGTGGTTTTTCCCTTCTTCCAGCTAAACTAGCTACGTTACAGCTAGCCGCCTTCTGGCTGTAGGTTAGCTACCTAGTAGCTAGCTTCATATTTACTTACAACTCTTACAACTATAAGAATGATATTTATCTTCTCAACTGTAGTACTAACTTTTTGGCAAGAAAGCTGGTAAGTGTGTTTCCCAAATGTTATTATAAGGGCAGATATATTGATACAAATTATATCTGAAGAATAATAGGGGCTATTATTACATATAAAACAAAATTAAGCGCTATAAAGTCTGAGTTGAGATTTAAACGTATTTTTAATATACTCTGTGTTGACCACATTAGACAATGCTCTGACAGGGGCACCATTTACAAGGAAAAGGGGAAAGAAAGGCCGGTGGGAGGGGTACAAAAGTAAATGTGCACCGCCCAGGAGGCACAAAAAGTTTGGAAAGTCCTGACATCGTTAGCGTTACATCGCTGAATGCAGCCACATGCTCTCCCTTGGATTATAAAGCCTGCCTTTCTCAAGAACGCCAACCTGTCTAAAAGGTAAGTTTATGAGTCGTCATTTTGTTTTCGTTTTCGTATTCTCTCAGGGATGTGCGGTCTCTTGTATTTCCCTGATAGCGCAGAGGGCTTGTAACTGTAACTCTTCCCTTAATCCTCGGCCGTTTTATGTCTTCTGACATGACTAGCCGATGCTAAGGTTAAATGACAGTAGAAAGTGCTAACAAGTGGACGTGAGTTATTGAGTTATGGTCAAAAAGGCGGATAGTCGTACGTATCGGCGTCTATTACTTCCATTATCATTATTTTAGCGGACCTAGTTGCCTGTTTCTCATATTGAGCCTGCGTTATTTAGTTTTCTAGTGCACTTCTTAGTCAGTAGTCGCTAGTTAAAGACGTTGTTCTCCAGTGAAATAACGTGACTTTTTGTTTTCCTCTGGAAGTGCACAAACAGTTTACACAGGCTCTTCCTTTCCCTCCATATGAATCATATAACAAGAGCAGTCTTCTTATCTGATCTCGGCATTGTGGTATTATTTAAAGAAAGCGATGCCGTGCTGCTTCCTGAAACAGTTGGCCAGAAGTTAACGTTGGTGACCACCAGATAACCCTGAGGTTCAGACCCTCATTGTGCACCAGGAAGACAGGCAGAAATATTGTGGGATTGTCTCAATAGGACAATCCTGTCATCCTGCTGAAGGAATTTAATACATTTCCCTCACTATTAGTGTTGAATAGGGTGTTTAAATGACCGATGATCCCTTTTGTTCTCAATTATTTTGCTGCTAGAATTTGACCAAGTAGCTTATAAGAGGTAAGCCGAATGTTCAATATTCATGTTAACCATCAACGCTTATGTATAATCAGCATCAGAGAATGTCTTTGTGTTATAAACTTTTCATGACAAAGGCTTGGATGACAGGAAATAGCTTTGCATACAGACTTTAACACATGAGAGTGACAGGCATTAGATTGGCAACTGATCACATCCTTATCAACTATCGCATCCCCTCATTGATTCCCGCCTTCTTTTTTTTCCTGACCTCTCGACCTTTGAAGACTGGAACTGCCCGCTCTTTTGCTGTCACAGTCATTGCTGCTCTGCCGCCGGACAAGGACACATCAACCTTCAACACTTCACACCCCAGAGATCCAAGCGCAGCTTCCACCAACACCTCAAAGTTAACAGAGATGGAGGGTCACATGGCGCGGTTTGCCCTGCTTCTGTGCATCACTGTTGCAGCCTCTGGTAAGTCTGCCAGCTGATATTCAATATTTTCAGGATTTAGATCTTTTGTTTGATTTCCTGCTAAAAAATGCATTTTGAGTGTTGACAGTAGGCCACAGGGCGCATTTCCTAACCCTTCAAAGGCAGATATTAATCTTGTCCTGTCTTCTGTTCTGAGATCATTTCATTCTCAAGACATAAAAGAATATTATGTGCTCTGTTTTTATTTTTCTTGCACCTTAAATCAGGATTTTACAACCGGTCTGTGAAGAGAGGTTACGTGCAAAATTGCTGTTGTGAAGTCTTTTGGCTCGAACGGTGGTTTGTCCTTACAGCAAATCAAACATCATACATCATGCAATATTTTAATAGAGTAGGGAGATAAATACACAAGAGCTAAGTTCAAAACATATGTAAGTCCAAATAGCATTCAGACTATTAAACCACTGAGTCATCTGGGGAAGCATTTGTTTGTGTTCTTCAGGTTTTAGTGAGAAAGAATATTTCACTGAAAGACAATCCAGGCACAAGAAACAAGAAAAACATGTGGGGCGCTCATTGATTTTGTGTTATCCTTCGCTGTCGGCCCCCTCTAACACTCCCTCCACCGACTGCCTGTGGCTGCCCATATCAAATTCAAACCTGTAATCCATACAAGGTGGCAAAGGGAGCTGAAACCCTCTCTACACCCTCAGGCCATAATCCAGCCTCACACTCCTACCAGTGCTCTGCATTGCTCTTTCAGGGTGTTTGGACTCACTTCCCTGCAGCAAACTGGCATTTTCAGTGGCCGCATGGTTTTCAATTAATGAAACAATGCTAAATTATTTATTATTTAATGATTGTTCTGTTTTTGTGCACATATCTTCATTATAATGTTCCAAATGTTCTGATCTGATGAACGAATATCAGTATCAAAATATGTTTGGCAGTTTTTGGTAAAATATATTTTTTTCCAGGTAGAAGGTACAGTTTCAAGTCTGCTAGAGATCAGCTGGTCTTTTCAACCGTATGAATATGGTTGTTATACTTTATAGAACTGAACTGAGCCCACTGTCAGAGAGTGTGACATTATAACATCTTAAAACTCTGTGAAAAGCATCATTTTGATAGCAGAGTGTGAATGTAAAGCACAATTTCCCTCAGACTCTAAATACCAAAAAAGAAAGCATAATGCATCCTGCTGTTATGTAACACAGTTTGAACATGAACTATCAGCAAAATAAGGTTGTCTGAATTCATTTTTAAGTGCTGCGCTTGAAGGTGAAACAAACACTCAAGAACCAGCAGTTTTCTTACTCTGTGTCTGCAAAACACATATCAGAAAAATAAACTGGCATTTCCAACTTGCTTCTTAAATAAGGCAAAATGACTCTGGCAAACATACATCAATGTTAAGCGTATGCACCAGAAAAACAAGCCTGTTCACTGAATCTGGCTTCAGTGCTGGTCGACTGTATGACAAATCACAATATTGCCACAAGTGCTAAACACCCTCTCGGCAGGAGTGCTGGTGGCAGGGATACAGAGGTATTTTTTGGCCAACTGGCAGACTTGTGGAGAGTTGACCTCACGTAGCTTCCACCGCAGGGGACCAGTCTCACTGTCTGCTGGTGGAGTCTGTAAGGAGCTGTTCAGCTCAGCCTTAATTGCCCCTGTGACACATAGTCTGGAATTTGCTATCATTTTTCTTTTCTTTATTGAAAGAGGTTGCAAGGATTTTCTTTTTCTCTTCCTCTTATTTTTGCATCTGCTCTAGCAGCTTTAGGAGAAGACCCAGAGGGAGCTGCGACACTGTTCTCAGACAGCAGGAGTACTATGACCCTGTGTACCGAATGTTGAAGCATTAATCAAAACATTGGTGTGACATGTATGAGTTCCTCTATCTCAGGCATTGTTTATTCGTCATTATATAGTCCAGGATTGTCATATTAATTTGTCATTTTCTCTGACGTTGTCTCCTGGGCTTTGTACTGTGGCGTCATTGAACAAGTGTAGCACAAACATCGGGTGTGACACGCCAAGGCCAACAATATACTCCATACCAAATCAAATTTGCACATTCCCAGACTGAATAAGGTGCTGCGAAATAAAACATCAGCCATATATTCACTGTGATTTGAGGTCGGTTTGTTTAATAGCATTCTTGCCAGCTGCATGCCACTGTGGGAGCAGACACTGTGTGAAAGTTCCTCGAAAGAAAAGTAAACACAGAAAAAGTAAATCAGAAATTGCCTGAAGCTTGCAACAAATCACAAGGCACCCTTTGCCAGTTGCTGGTGATGGTATATTGTGTTTTACTTGAGCTGAGTTTTACTTTAGCTTTGTTGAAACTTTTTATGTTTGACCTTCTGTCAACTCCTTGATATCTGGCTCAATCAATCCTTTTGTAATGCCTGAAACATAATTTGAATGTACAGCAGCTGTTACATAATGTAACCCAAACACTCCTTGGCCAGATGTACTGTAGAGATATCATAATACATAATATATGATAGATAACCTTGCTAAAGCCAGAGCACGGTGTCTGAGACTCATATACTTGCTTATCCACTTCATTTCCTGAAATTGGAAACTTAATTCTTACTTAGAGCACCCCTCTGGCCTGTGTCATGCATTTATTAGTTTTTGGATAGATGCCGTATGGTGACTGGCTGATTAATGGAGGAGTTGGTGTTGTGCAGTTTCAACACTATATCATTACTTGTCAGTAGTTTGTCAGTAATAGAATATTTCCATTCCAACAGATGGAAATATCAGTGCTGTTGCAGCCCCACACACATACCCTCAAAAACAATCTTAGCAATCCTGCAAAATTTAAACACTCTAGGGTTGATGGTAAATACTAGATGGTTCAGAGCCTTCAGAGTGGTTATGTTGTTATGCCCACCAGATTCAAGGGCTCAAGTTCAAACACTCACTCTCTGTCCTTGCTTTCACCTTACACCTTGATTATTATAATTCTCTACATGTTGGGATCATTCAGGTCTTCCTTTCATGTTTACAGCTCATCTGTAATCTCTGGACAGGCTTCTGTCAGGCTCCAGTAAAACAGACAACATTACACCAGTCTTGGTTTCACTACGCTGACTCCCTGTGAGGTTAATTATGTTTAAAATTTTGCTGTTTGTTTTCAAGGCCTTACATGGTCCAGCCTACGGGTTTGTTCTGAGCACCTGTGTGCCACAATTCATCGAAATCCCTTTTGTCATTTAACTGGGTATTTGGTTGTGCCAAGATCATATAGGCGGTGATGCCTTTGCAATAGTGGAATTCATTCTTTTGTCTCCTTTTATCACACCTTTCCTGCCAGGTAAACACCCATGTTTTACAGACCATACACCCTCAATGTATTATGCACAGGCTTTCTGTTATAAATTTGTCGTCTCCAAGTCCAAGCTGAGAAAATCACACATTATATATATTATTTTGCTATATGTATGACACTATTCAACAGTTTTTACCGGCTAATTAGTAGGGGTGTACCGAATGCCTTTATCATCATTATTATTATTTTTTTTTCATTTGAAGCTTCTTTTGAAGGGTTTGAATGAAGTTTCAAATGTCTGTCGTCCTATATCATAATGACATCACCCAAGCTCTTTGACAAATAAAATTTCACAGTTTTGTCAACATATACATACATATAGATATACTTCTGTGTATGTAGTTAGAGCGCTGATGCACACTGTAGCCTTGCTCAATGTCCCACCCAAAGCACTACCTGATTGGTGACATTACTTGAATGGCTACTGTGCCACTGAACGCATAGAGCTGTATTTCAAAGGTGAGAAAAAAACTCCACAATCTCATGAGTTATAGAATGTGAATTTAGAATTCGGATGTCAACCTTATGAATGAAGCTTCGAACTGTTCGGTGCAGCCTCACTAATTAGTGCTGAATATCAGTGAACTGATTTTCAAGTAAAGTCAGTGGGGTGCCCCTTCAAGACTTTTAAAACCTAGAGTTTTAGCATATATGTATTTTCCGTAGCTAGCGTTCCCAGACTGATGGGCCTTTGAAGGAGTTCAAAATGTTCTCAGACTCTGTCTGCCTAGTTGTTTATGACATGGGAGATAGCTGTATCGCAGTTCCATATGAGAGATTTTCAAATGTTTATATCCAGACCACTTTATAATGGCAAGTATAATAACGGCTACCACTTAAACTGACTGAAGCAGTTGGATGCATTAACAATTATCTATGTGTCTGGCTGCAGTCTTTGTATTTAGCGATTTTATCCACTGCATGCTTGGCATTTCCTGGCAGGGAAGTAGTGTTGAATATGCCCCCTGCTGCAGCAACTTTCCCAGTGGGAGCCAGGCATCGCGATGTTAACTGCCAGACCTCCTGCTGCATTTCTGCCTACCCCAGAGTCTCCCTCCACGGGCTGAAGGAAAAGCACAAAAGTGATTAGCGAGCCGCTGGAGAAGGTGGGAGGGCTGTCTGCAAATGAATCTTAAAGAGGGAAAGAGAGCGAGACAGACAGACAGACAGACAGAGATAACAGAATTCATAAAGACTGATTCATGGAGACAGTGAGGGAGTGGGGGGTCAAATTTATGTGACTGTCAAAGAGCAGATAAGTGGTTCAGAGGGAAGATGTGGGGAAAGAAGTAAATAGGGGATTAAAAAAACAGAGAGATAGGAATAAGGACAAGACAGAGATAAAGACGGGGAGATTTGGAGATCTGGTTACATTATAAGTTAGAAAAAGTGCAAATAACAGACCTAGTAATTGCACAAAAGAGAAAGAACAACAATTTTAACTAACAAAGTTGTTAGTAGACAAAAATGGGTGTCAGGGATTTAAAAAGAGGGAAAAGAAGGTTTTCTCGGAAAGCATGCTCTAGTAGAATAAGCCCAAAGGGGGAAAAAAAAGAGAGAAAAAACGTCATGTTAAAAATGGCGTTGAGAGTCAAAACAGTCCACTTCCCCTGTTTTACTGTAGTGAGCCAGCTCTGCCTGCAGTCAGACTGGGTGGCAGGGAGACGCGACCACTTGTCGCTGCCTCAGACCGATTTCAATCTCCTACAATGTTATGCCCCTCCCAAATAACAATCCATTTCTGACTGCCTTGCTTTTCCTCTGTTTGAATACAGAATGCAGTGTGAGAGAGCCTCACCAACGTGCGTTCCTCTCTGTTGTTTGTTCCCACATGGTTTTCAGTAGCTAACCCTTGACTGTTTATCAAGCTGGGTCTAGCATGCACTGTGGCAAATACATAATGATATTTGTGGGATCCTAAAAGACTAAAAAATATAGCTACTTTTGGGTGAAAATCTCAAAGCCGTAACCCTTTTAGACCATAGCCACATATAGTGTTTGATCTTGCCTCTATGTTACGTAACTGGGGCCCCCTTATTCTAAATGGAACTCCAGCATTGCTTTAATAGTCAAGTATAATTCAAAGTTTTAAGTCCAGGAAGAGTTAAGTGAGTTTGGAGAGTTTAGTAATCTATAATTTTCATTATTATAAATCAGATTTCAGATTATGGCTGCTTGCTGCATCTTGTCTGAGTTTCTCCAAACCATCATCACTGTGTGACTGCAATTTCTTGCGCCCTCCAGCCCTGTGCTTTTCATTATGCAGTTGCATGAGCACTGAATGGCTCATTAGTTGTGGGCGAGATAAACGCCTCGTCAGCATGGCGACCACTTGTACTCATTTCAATGTGCCTGCTGTCTGCGCAGATAAGGCATGGCATTATGTACTCTTATCTTTAGGTTTGTCTGCCAGTGGTCAACCCTGGGCCCTCCACAAACGCAGGAAATGTACCTGCATATTTGGTCAGAATTTGGAGGGAAAACTATTGGTGGGTCAGTAACACACCTATGAGTTTAAGTCAAGGATGCTCAGAGCAGGGTTGAAGAAATTCTGGGAAGGCTTCCAATCTCTGGCAAAACAAAGTATTTTACATCATATGTCTTAATTTTACTAAAACTTTATTCACCAGTGACTTTAATTAATTAGGGTACTGTTATGCAGGGCAGAATCAGCCACTTAATCTGTCCCTGGCAGAGTAGCTATGAACAAAATGTTCTCAGCTGAAATGTTCTAAAATGCTTCATGTCATGTTTGTGCACGAACGAAGAGGCTTTGCTTTGAACATTTCTCTTGGCCTAAAGGAAATGCCACCAAAACCTGTAACAGTAAATGTTAATGCAATTACTTAGCAAGAGAACATAATATCTTTCTGCATCGGCCTAACCTGATATCTAAAATGGTCAGTGCTGTGCAGTGTGCAGTTCAGTGTTGTATAATGGAAGAACCTCTTGATTCAAGCACTGGGTGGGTAGTTTTCCTGTTGATTCAGGTGCCACACCGGTCAATCTGTATTTAGAGAGCTGAAATCTCTCTCTGATGTCTGACTATGTGTGTGCGTGTGCAGTATGTGTGTATGTTTGATGTGATGAGAGAATCCTCACTGGATTTGGACACTGGATTTTTCATTTTGCTCGTATTTCTGTGATATGTCAGAAAGCAGAATATGTGACTCAAAGAAAAAGCCTTGAGACATCTGACAGATTATTTTAATCTGCTCATAGACTGTAACTACAACAAATCCAACAGTCAAACTCATGATACTTAATAATCTTTTCACAGACGCTGGAGGGAATAAAGTTACACTTGTCAAACAACTCTCCCCAGTCCAGACACTTCCATTAGTTAAATAATGAAAATGAAATCATGAACCTGAAGGCATTTCATAGATCTCTCTATGAGATCATTCAAATACCTTTATGCTCTTAGGGGCACAGTAAGTTTTTGTGACCATATAAATTCATTGTATTTGCATTTGCATTCGTCGTCTTTGAACTTGTGAGAAAATCTACATGTTGTGCTTTTCAAGTTGATAATTGTAGAAAATAGGCTTCCTTTGCTGTCAGTGTCAACAAACTTACATCATAAGAAAGCAATATTAGACCGTTTTTCTGGTGCGGGAGTATTAAAAGAGCTGTCAAGCGATGTGGGAGTGATAGCTTCGATCCCATACATTGCATTTTTGATGGTTTGCCAAGTCTTTCGTTTACACTTGGGTCATGTACCTTTGACGTCACTCACTTTAAAGATGTTGAAAAAAATAACCGAGCCTTCATTAGTATGCCTCCCTTGTATCGGAAAACATTAATATTTACTGGCAAAAATTAGTCAAGAAAAACGGGCTAATCTCTGTTGGTTCTACACGAAGCATATGTTGTGCAAAGCTACATTAATCTTGAATGATTAGGAGCAGCCACTGTGCAATGAATCTCTAACGCTTCAATCTGCTGTGGTTGCTCGCAGTTAGCATGAAACTTGCTAAATTAGTCTGTCTATCCACCAATTAACACTCAGATGATTAATTGTGTTTTCCTAGTGCCCTGTCAGTGTATTGAAGAAAAACCAACCTCAGAAGTGAATGGAGAAGATGCACTATACCCAGTAACTGATGGTATCTGGACTATAACGGATCACCTGAGAGCATACATGAGCATCAACGTAAAATCACAGTATATTTTTCACGCCTGCAGCTTCTGCGTGCTTACAAAGAACCTTAATCCATACAGTCAAGTGTATCTGCATCAGAGAATATGGAATGGCTAATTACTAGCAGCGGGACGGGACATACAGTGAGGGACGCAGGAAGTGAGCCATAGACCTTCGATACGCCACTGTTGGACTTGTTGTTCAGTCGGCTTCCGACAACGATGAGACGACGGACGAATGGCTCCCAGAGGTGTAAACAGAGCTAGTGTGAAGACAGGCTGTCTCCAGACCCGCTATCACATCCTCAGTTCCTCTCCAGCAAACATAGGACGCGGGACTTGGCACACAGGCACACATATGAAAAGTCACAAGCCATTAATCTGACAAGGCTAATCAGCAAAAATTTTTTTGATAGAATTTCAGGACTTCGGGAGAGGGATGGTCAGGAAGCTTGTGTGTTGTATGGAGTGTGTAATGTGTAGTATGCAGGGGTGAGAGGCCAGGGGACAGTGCAGGCCCCTGCAGAGCACTGATAAGAGCTTGTTTACCTTCCTGTGGATGGTCAGGCCTCAATCTGCAGTTGCGGAAACGCCGGGACAATAGGTGTGTGTGTGTGTGTGTGTGTGTGTGTATGTGGCGTCCAAAGAGAGACTTGGGCCAGCCTTGAAGCTCCCCTTTTCCCTCTCCGACTAACTCTGATAGGACCGCTGACCCCTCCCTCCCCCTTCCCCATCATGACTCCGTCGTCCGACCCTGGACACAAACAGTTTACTCTACCCCGAGGGACCAAGGGAGACAGTCGGTCTTGACGTTGTCTCCTGTCAGGGTTTCCCCCTCTGCCGCTTCTTTCAAATGCTGTCATGCACTGTAGCTTCAAGTTCTATAAGTCTTCCTTTTGCATCTAAACTCTAGGCAAGTAGCTGATGCTTTTTTGCACAGTGACTTACAATGAGGGAGGTCATGAAAGACAGGGCATGAAATCAAGCCAGCCAACTTTCTCGCCCGAGGTGAGTGAAAAGGCAGCTAGTTATTGGGCTGCAGGTACTCAATCCCTTGAATCTAAATCAACATTTAGCTAAGGTGTGATAGTAATTTAAAATTTCAAGGGCTCGCCACTGCCTGTCAGTACTTTGCAATGTTGGCGCAGCACAGATGCTGAAAGTTGAGGCAACAGTGTTGCAGACAGGCAGGCACCCCTTGAGATCTTTAATTTACTGGCAGGAGTAGCTAGCTAACGTAAACAGGTCTGGCAGTAGCACTAAGAACAAATCTCATCCATCACTTCCACCAAATACATTTGCACAACACTGCCAGTATGGAAAATATAACCTCAGCAAATCTCAGCATAAGTGTGTTTGTTCAAGGAAACATTTATCTGAATCCATCAAATCAAATTTCATAGTACTTTGATTTTTTAGAAGCTTATTGAGGAATTGCCCTTTTTCCAAGAAGTGACTTCTGATTATTACCCTTATTACCAGAGTTCTTTCATTTCTTAATTTAGGGACTGTCATTTTTATTTCTGCTAACTCGTGAGATACTGACACTCCGGAATATGTTCAAAACAAGAAGTGATAATCTAGTCAGTCAGATATACAGGAACTGTGATTCTACATGAAGGTACTTCTGCTTTTTGTGCAGTTATGGACAGTCAGGAGCCACAGTGTACCATTTCCAGGACCTATCATATGACTTCTCAATTATTTTTGTCTTTCTTATCGCTCATGTAAATGAGTGAAGCTACACCAATTTCACCTCCTCTGTTCTGTCATCACTCCACTCCCAGCCACTCCAGGTTTTCTACTTGCGGCTGTCCATTTTCTCTCCGCTCACCCTAAAGATAAAAGTCATTCCACTTTGCTCCATACGATGTGTTGAAACAGATTCATTCTTTCTTATCACCATAATGTTAACATAGTGTGTATGTCGTGATTGCTATCCGAAAGTTTGATTATGGGCTGTTAGCATAATGTAATGCTTGTGGGATGGTGCTGTGAGTGCACTGCTCACGTACCTTGCATTACTTTTTGGCCTTACTAATGCTCCTATGGGCGCCCACATTATGGAAACTTATTTCTGTAGGACTTTTCTAACAATATAATGTCATCTGGTCCACCCAACTTTGAAATACATGTGTTCTTTTTTGCATTCAGCAAACTTTGTGATGATTGAATTTAACTGCTGTTTAGTTTAAAGACATCTGACAGAGAGCATCAGAAGAAGGAGACATACAGGATGCCAGCACTGTGTAGGCCTACTTTGATCCCTAATGATGATAAATTACCTCAAAGTCTCTAGTCATACCCAAGCACAGCTTCTGGCCTCGATACAGCTATGGTGCGTAATTATGGACAGTGAAACTTCGTTTAACAATTTCAGGTTGGCAACCTGAGCTAATGACGTTTTTACAGTTTGTTAATGTAAACCTTTTAACAATGGTGAGAACACATTGATACACACATAGAGAGCCATTTATTTTGATGTTGTTCAGACTCTGTCCAGCAAACTAAGTGACCGTAATCGACACAACAATATTAAATGCTATGTACAGTTCAATGTGTCAGGCTCATCTCTATATTGGACACTACTTTATTGAGCTGAGCTCTTGGTTGTGAGGCTAAGCTCAACATTCATAAGACTCAGCCACACGTCAGATTCTGCTGCACAAAGTTCATACTTTTGAGTGACTGATGGAAGCAGAATCTAGTTAATGTCAAGCTAATCCTGAGATGCCCTAAAATGGTCACAGTAGTGATGCTGTCTTAATGGTATCATGCACAATTGAACACATGCGGAAAACGGATGTCTGTGATTTGGTGAACTACGTAGTCTCCTATCTTTTCCTGGAATGCCCTGGTGGGTTAGGAAAGAAAGAGCAGACAGACTCTGGACACTTCCACTCCTTGTTAGTTGTGGCTCCAGGGTGCTGCAGACAGCCAGAACTGCTGAGGGCAGTTTAAAGTGTTTCATATTGTAAGCTGCTCATGGCTCCCAGGTATTGGCACAGTTGACAAAAATGGGCTTTCTCCTAAAGGTTGCTTCACTGATAACAAAATGGCCAATATTGATTTTGGCTGCACACGTAGTCTCAATTTTATAAGCCTTTGATCAGTTTGCTATAATATTTTGCATACGTTTTTTAGTTAAATAAACATGCCTATTAAGTTTGGTAATTTGGCCATATAGTATTGTTAATATGGTAATAAGCAGCACTGTATTCAGGCATACAAATGAATTGATAACAACTTAATGTGAGGTGTGCTACTGAGATGGAATTTACATTAAGAATTAAAAAAAACCTTAAAATCAAATGTGTTTACATGCACTTTTCATGAATTGAGGCCATTTTCTGTCCTCCCTAATGTCCACTAATGTTTTCTGTTTTCATCTCCCCCTCATACCTAACATCTAAATGGAAATCACGAACATCCATAAACATGTCTTCTCATGGAATGGGAAATGCAGGGGACTGATATAAGTAGATAAAGAGGACAGGGAATGGAATGGTTCTTCTATACCTCATTTACCAGCAGACCGCTTAGCGAGGCCATTGGCATTTCCGGGGTCAAGAGGGCAAAATGAATGTTCTTCATATCCTATGGTGACTCGTAAAAAGGAGACCAGTGACACATGCCTGTATGCACACACTCACATACACACACACTCAGTCTTACACACTCAGTGTGATTTATATCAAGACCTCTCGGGCGACAGTCATGGGCCGTTGACTCTGTCACAGCAGAACAAGAGAGAAACAACTTTATGGATGTGGATATTGAGCAACAGACATTAACAGAGAGGGCCAAAATAACAGGAAACCAGCCTTGGCCTCTGTGGTGAGGGAGGAAAAAAGAGATGGCAAAGAAGCATGGATGGCTCTCCATCTTGATTTGCAAGAAAAGCTGCAGTCCAAAGCCGAGCAGACCAAAACACAGCGAAGAATGTTGCACCTAAAAAAAAAAGTGTCCTTGATTTGACACAAACAAAAGATAAAAGGAGAAGAAAAATGTAATCAGTTAACATCATGTGAGATATGTGTGACAAGCTAATGCTGTATTCACATGGATCAGGCAGATGATAGACGGCACACTGGATATCATTTTAGTGGACGAGAGCAGGACGGGTTAGGTTCTAAAAATGGTCAAATTAAAATGATATCTCATCTGTACCCCTTCCTCCATCAGTGATAGTGTGGGTCAGATATGTTATGAGCAAATAAATGAATTGAACAAATGAAATAAGAGTCCATAATACAGACCAGATTTCATTGTGGGGACAACAAAAGCATAAGACAGAGCTAATTATGTAACACGTTCGAGCTCCCTCTTTGGTTTTGTAGTTGTTTTTCATTGCATTCATCACTTTCTATCCCATTTTATCTCCGTCTCTGTCCATTCTCCTCCACCACTGGTGATGACATTGCCTCAACCAAGGTCTTTGATTAGTGCCGCTTCTAAATAAGGCACATCCTGTTGACCTTCCAAACTTTGCAATTTCCTATTAACTCTTTCCTCTCTGTTCCTCTTTCTTTCTCATCTCACTTGTTTTACACCACATCTCCTCTCTGAGGGATTGCGTCCTGCTGGGTAAACAGACCAAATACATCATAAAAGTCAGTGGAGCGCTATGTCATGCAGCATTTGCTCACTAAATTAGTTGTTTCGGTTATGATATTGCACTTGCTCGCTTATATGCTTCAGCACCAGCTGTTTTGGGGGTGATTGAGAGATGCATGGTGGATGCTTAGAGGTTGCTTATATTTATCTTACTCTAGATAGGCTTATCTAATATTTAGGCGCAACACAGAGTAGTTCTGACGGCTTCCATGAGAGATGGGTGGCTTTAAGGCTTTGTCCTGTGGAGTAAATCCAGATTAGAGACCATGTCATCCATGGTGCTTGCCACCAAGCCTGCAGTCCCACAGGATGCCAAGTCAGACCCATTCAACTCTTATCAGCAGAAGGTGGGAGATGGGCCAGGAAAAAGATACCTGATTGAGTTGGAAAAGACATCTGACCCTCTACGCTGCATTCTTCACTGTTCTTCTTGAGGAAAGAGGAAGTTTGCTGGAGAATATTTTGTCCCTGCCAACTTTAGACAGGTTAGAGTGAACACGCGCATGCTCACTCTAATCTAACACAATAGAACACACACGCACACTCATAGCCCAGGTCAAATACCAGGCATTTACACCCCACCTCATCCATGACCGCACAGCCTCGGCTCGATTAATTCAGCCTCCAGAGACACCGATCCCCAGGTTAAACAGCAGACTCGTAGTAGAGAGCAGAACTCGCGGGCTTGATGGATGACTGCAGACCGGTCTCCTGACACGTCTGATAAACTTGAACCGGCAGATTCGTTTTTAAGCAATGCAGTCCTACCCACACATTTAACATCCATAGTCTGAGAGCAGCGAAAAGCTTTCAGAATGACTAATAACAAATTTAGCCCCTTTCAGATAAGAAATCTGTAACATTGCTGGATTCATCTATAATATAGGTCTTCATTCATGTGCTGCTGATGTCCAAATATGACAGGTTTGTTGTGGATAGAGCCATAATCTCACACCACGCTGTATTTGACACATAGGACGAGATAATGCAGCGGTGTAATGTCGGAGGCAATTATTTAGTGCAACTTGATTACATGCTGCTGACACTACTTAACCATTTGTACTTGATTTCTTTCAGCCTCACGTCAGACATGTGATCCAAAGGAGGTTGATGCCAACCCATGGATCTACATGAGTGAGATGCTAATTGGCTGTTGGACCAGCTTCATCGGCGAGGACAAAACAGAGGTCCACATCCTTAGCCTCAACTTTGCAGACACGGTAAGCATGCAAATGAGACGGTGAGCAGCTAGTGCTAATTATGTAAATGTGAAGTGAAAAATCTGCTTGACAGGGTAAAATGTAAGACACCATGCTAGGAAAAATGCAATATTATAATTGAAAAAACTCACCTTACTAGTTACTTAACATAATTAGTAGCAGTAATATTCAACGGGTAAATGAAGCCTTCTCAGCACACCACATTGTATTAAAATAAACTCCAACAGAACACTGTGAATACAACTTGTCATTTAAATCCAATAATATGGCCTGTCATGGGTATGTTATCATCTGCTAATTAATCATCTTTGTAAGTGGACAGTGCAATATGTCAAGTCCAGCCTCACCTAAGAAGCGGCGTGCCAGTCCATGCATTGCACACACGCTCACCTTGCATGCATTTTAAACCTTTCAGATAATAGAACATGTCACTCATTGTTTCAAACGCAAGGAATCCGCTTGAATTCAATCTTTCTTTTATGTACACAGCTGAAGGCTCTGTCAGATTGGATGCAATATGTCTCAGCATTCAAATCTAGCAAAGCCAACAATGAATGCTGATTTATGCAAAAGAGATTAAATACATCACTTAGGTGGGAGCGTTTTTTTTTCTCCCAGTTGTGAGAATGTGGTTGATTATGCTCAAGACATGACAAAGTTACCAACGTCAAATACGCGAATTTCACTAAACGTTGTTATACCTTTAAAGTAGATTACAGGAATTGTCATATTTTCAGCAGAGCAGGGACAGGCGAACAAAAATGGCTTTTTTCACAAGAGATATTTTGACTTTGACAGTGGTGAAAGGGCAGGAATAAATAATAAAATGAAAGATGGCTGATTCCATTTAGCTGCTTTGGTTTCAGGGTCCTGGGTTTTGGTCAATAGTGAAAAAAAAATTAAGTCCTATGTCTTTTCCAAAATACTTTTCCTTGACCTCTATAGAAAATGTCATGAGGCCTGAGGAAAGATGTAAAGAGAATTCATAAGGACCTAGGAAATGCTAACTGCGGGTTAAGGTTCCTTAGCATTTAAAGAATTCTACCAGCTAAAAGAGACTATTGCAGCCCTTGTATTGTGCATACTGTCGCACTATCACACTGTATTGGCTTCAGTCAATGTTATTAGTTAAACCTGTGATTTTCTCACTGTGACAAGTCAGAATGTCTTCTGTGGAAAAGTATTTGGCTGGAATGCTAAGACAACATGATTAACCTGGCAGAGACTGACTGATAGTTCTCCTCTGTGTACTGAGGCTAATTGCAAACAAGGAGCAGCTGGGTAGGCAGGTGAGAGGGTCATGTGAGGAGCTGACTCAACACTGGTGGTTGGCAGGCAGGAGAAAAATGTCAGATTCAGAATGACCTGATGAGAGGTTAGTGTGCACAGCACAGAGATTTGCTGGAGTCAGAAGAGGCTGGTGTGCAGGAACTCTGATGTTATACATCACAGTCTGGATACAGGTCTGAAGTAGTACTAATGTTACCACTACATATGTTGAAATCTCTAATACATTGTCTCAAGTGACATTGCTGAAGATTGTAGGTTTAATAATGTGAAAATTTGGGGTTGTGCAGTTAGTAAGTGATTTTACCAAATCTCTGTAGCCCGCTCCTCATCTCTGCTTGAGGCTAGCGCCTCAAAGCAACATTAGTATTTCCATGATCCAGTTGAATCTTTGCCTGAACTGCTGGCAGTAGAGTTGCATTGTGGGTATGGTAGGTGCCAGGTTTTGGCAAGGAAGAAGAATATGTGGAATAAAAAAAAGCCGATATCTCTGATTCTGCTGCATCAATTTTGATCCTTTTTTTTCCCTCGATGTCCATTGTGAGTTCGATGACTTTATTTTTGTTTAATGACCTTAAATTAGTCTGCCAAAACCCTCCACACTATGAAATATAAACACACACACACTCCAATTCCAATCTTTATCGGCTAAATAACCAGCTAGCCCTTGACAAATGCCAGACATAACGGAAAGATGGGGTTTCTAAACACGCCAGAGTTTTTTTAACACTGAACAGGCTTCTACCACAACCCAGCTCTGCACATTTGGCCGTTTGTTTCAAGTTGTTGTGTGAATTTGTTTAAAATTCCCTTTTCAGCTAAACAAACACACACCATAATTGCAGATAGTGTATTGGGTCATTTTGATTGTAAAACTTTTATTTGTAAGGAATGACACTGGAAAGTAACTGCAGTAAACTTTTAATCTATATGTTGTTATTGCTGTGCCAGACTCCATTTTTCACTGTCCAACATTGTCGGTCAGCTCACATTAGTCATCTCTTTATCAGTGTGCTCTGTTTGTTTGCTTCTCCTGTTTGTTCTTACTTAGACTTCTTTATGTAGTACTTTCACATAACTTGTGTTAAGCAACTGCTGTTTATTTATTGTCTCTTTTTATTTTTCACTCTGTAGGTCATTCTTTCTCATTTGGTAGTGATTATGAGGAGAGAAGCAGAAGTGCAGTCTAGCCAAAGCACCATCACCGGATGGTGCAATACAATGCCTGTCTGAGTCCATCACCTCTATAAATCCTTCAGCCACTTTCAGGAAAGGTCTAGAGAATCCTGTCATCATTTTTCTTTTAAGGGAAACTTTCACCAGTAAACTAAGCTGACTTATACGATATGAGCGCTTTTCCTTCAGAATTAATTCATTTGAATTTGACATTTGAGGACACTGAAGTTTAGTTTTGATGTTACACAAAGACACATTATCGCTGGTGGAACGCTCAGGTCTGTAAGAGGTGTTTTATTTTAAATATGAGTGAAACCATTGCACAAGCAGATGATTGTCTTTCCCTGAAAGGCTGGGTTATTGGCATAAACATAGCTGAACTCTTTTGCCAAGTCTTTAGCCTCATGTAATGGACTGCAGTGTTGCAGCATATTTAATGGACTGGAAATCAGAAGAAAAAGCAGTTTGATGACTAAACAGATTTAAAGCATATTAGGAGGGAAATGCTTCCCTCAGTCATCTTATTAGGCCTGAAGACTAAAAGCCAGGCACAGTCTGTTGCGTGGGAGAATAAGAAAAGACACATTTCACTGCAAAAAGTTTGAGTTTGTACAAAAGATGGTGCAAGTTGTCCTAGTGTAAATTGGCGTGGGGTTTGTGGGAGGAATTTGGCTTGGGATCTGTGTGATGCAATGGATGTTGTACAGAGTTAACATATTTTGTTCTCTTGTGGGACTATGAGTGGATGTTTTATCAAATGAAAGAAGAAAGTTGATACAAGATCCCCTAACACAGAGACCCCTTATCTGCTCTCGACTGTCTGTTTAGAACAGATTTTTCTTGTAAACATCGATGAAGGCAAACGTCTTCATCTCTTGCCAAACTGTCCAGTCAGACGTGTGGGCTGCTCTTGCCTCCCCCTTTCTTTGTCCTTTAGGTTTTCTTATCACCTTCTTCCCCATCCCTTTTGTTTTTCATACTGATTTACAACCTGCCAGAGACGGTTGACTCTCACAGTTTGACCGCACAGAGAATTATAAAGGGAGCATCAAGGGGCTGCCACAGGCCAGGAGAATTCATAGGGAGGAGCTGCTTGTACAGGGGCCCATTGATGTCACACAGTGGCTTGGGTAGTCAGGGTCTTGGCACAAGGCCGAGACTAGACCAACGGAGCCAATTGAAGTTAAGGGAGAGAGCCAAAAGAATAACTGGAAACTGCATCAGCAAAGGCCCTTCAAAAAATGCTCTCGAGAAAAAAAAAAGTCTGAAAAGCAAAACAATTGTATCTTGAAAGCGCAGGAACAAAAGTAGCAAAGGTGAGTGATCAGGGTCAGCAACAGTCATGATTCGGAATTCAAAATGAAAGAATGAAAGTCACAAAAGGATGAAGGGAGGGAAACCAGGCACAGAGACAATGAAGCTCATTAGAAGAGAGTATTTAAGGAAAGCACCTCTGAGTTATCTCTGTGTGAGGCACAATGAACTCCGTAGGAAATGCCATTCATTCATTTACCGCATGTGCGTGCAACACGATTCAGGTAAAAACGAAGGCGTATTTCTGGGAAGACCTTTGCGTTACTACAGTTCAAAGTCTCAGAGTCTGTGATAAGTAGAGACTCTTGTTATAATATCTCAGTCCCTCTTATGTTCCGTGTGTCTTCAGGGCAGTCAAGTGATATTCTTTTTATTATTAATAAATTCTGCACTGAAGATGAAAGGGAAGTGTCTCATTGAAATGTTTAAACAACAACAACAACACAAAGCAAGACATCAGCGAGCAGGTCTGTTTCACAGATGATCCTGACTCTCAGTCCGTTCCCGTAACAAATGTCACCATGTTTTCACCTGGGACTGCAGTGCCCCCTTTGGCCAATATTTAAAAGGAAGTGACTGAACACATTTATGAGGAGCAGCAGCCATTATGCAAAACTCACCCTGCACAAGACACTCTCTCTCTCTGTGTGTGTGTGCGTGTGCGTGTGTGTGTGATGACAGGTGCCTCTGTCCATTGCGCTGGGCGAGTCTCTCTTTCCAATGCATTTGTGTTTTGCTCATAGGCAATTTGTTGATGGTCTCCTTAGACCTAATTTGTTGTGCACCGGTCTGACAATTTCCATAGCACAGGCCTGAGCTCATCACTATTCTCTTGGATCAAGCTCTGGCAGCATCAGGTAGCAAGTAAACGAATTTAATATTAGGGATTCACACTGTTTCCCCAGCATGCTCATTGTGTCTCCAGCAGGCCCGGCTCTGAAAACAATCTACCTTCAAATGAACAGAATAAAGTATTTGGTGGCGAAAGGCATCACAGATAAATGAAAGCAGAAATTTGTATTTATGAATGTTAAATTCTTGAAAAGCATCACGCTGGAGAGATATTCCCAACTTTTTTTTTTCTTTTTAAAGCCGTTATTCATTTCTAATGCATTGAGTCATAAAATTGAGCCAATTTCAAATCCACGACTCTCTCACTTTTCCAAACCCAATTATATTGTGGCTGTTACAGAAGTAAAAGTAATTAGAACTAGGATTTATTGTAATTAAGTCACTCTTGGAAAAAAATGTCTCCAAACTCAGACTTATTTTTCCACAGTGAAAAGGTTGACTCACCCCCACTTATATCCATAAAACTCAGCAGTACCAGCTTTAAACTACACACATGAGGAGCATGGTAATTAAGGCTGATTCATAGAGTGACTGTGGTGGTGATTAGCGAATCACATCACCATTGTGTTATCCTCAGCTGAAAATATTGTTAATGAGGTATTACATTATGTGCTAAATTATGTTAATGAGGTTTTACATACAGTATATAAACACCTCCGGGATCAGCCATGTGTGGGAGGACACTGGCTTGCGAATTATAAAAGGCACATAAATTGATATTAAATGCTAAAAATAATTCTATCATCACTCCAGAGTTTTAGCACGTAATTTCAATACTGCAGAGACGTGGAGCAGAAATAAAAAAAAAGCAGCTCATGGCACGTCAGGTAAATATATAATTTTGATAGCTTTTGGCTTTTTCCCCTTGTTGACTGCATAGAGATGTAAGAATAGAACCATGCTGCATTACCTCATTAATGTCTCTGTCAATACGAAGGCAGACAGCAATGACAGCTTCCTGTCTGTCTTTACAAGCCCTCCTCAAACGACTGGCACTGCTTTTTCTGGAGAGATGCATGTGTTGACATTTCATAGTCGCGAAAACAAGGATAATTGTCATATTACCTACCCCCCCCACGACTGATTTTTGCAATAGGGCAGAAATGGAATCAAACTAGTGTGGAATTAAACTGCAGGAGGACTATTTTTAAACTTGGTGCTGCAAGCAAAATGTCTCTCTACAGCATCAGTGTGAGGTCTGTGCATTTAATGACACTCTACACCAGATGGGAAGGTTTGAAAATTGATGAGTAATGTAGTTATATCCCATTTTATACACAAAAGAAATGCTGGCTTGAAGTCGGCATATTGGCAGATTTTGATTCTTTGTGAAAAGGTCATAACAATTACTGTTCATTTTGTTTGAGATAGAGTCCAAAATTCTCACACTTAAGGTCACACTTTATAAAATGCTTACATCACCTTTAATTAACCTTTAATCTCAGCTGTGAAGTATGACATATATTACATGTCAATGGAGGCTGTGCCATGTTTCCATTTGACAAGGCTGCATAGAAAAAATGTGTCCCTACACTCTGCTGTATGACAACACAGTTAGCTGTTATGTAAAAGGAGCATGAAGGATGGTTTAAAGTCCTTGAAACATTTCATAAAGTGTTTTTTTTTTTTTTTTTTTTTTTTACTGCTTTGTTTGTGTAACACAGCACACACTCAGTGTGGTACACTCACCAAAAACTCATTATAGGCAGCACAGTAGATCCCATATGGATCGCTTCACAGGGTGAGTGAATATTTATACCAAACAATTTCTTTGTGTTTCTAATCAGTCCCAGTGTTCCACCTGGAGATTTACACCACTGCCAAACTTTCTCTGCCTGCAACACAGTCATAGACTCCAAACCCTTTGGCTTTCACACAGAAGTTGTTATCTCATTAACAGGCCAAATAAGTGAGACTAAATATTTAAAGGTACAGTTTGAAGTTGAAGTCAATACAGAACATTGGGACTATTTTAAAAACATGTGATAATATCTTTCGTTTACTGTCAGGATGCCAAGATGTTCTCTCTGGAGATGACCAATGCCAAGCCAATGAACCTCATCCTCACATCGCCAGACAACGCCCACTGCCTGTGCAACATCAACGCTGATGTTAACCTCTATGTGAGTAATGCTTCTTTGTTTTTCTATGTCAGCATTCAGGCTGTGCTCACACCTAGCATTTTCTAGGGTACGGAATGGGCCGATACATGCGGAGTCAAGGGAAAATAAGATGCTGATCAGGCAACATACCACTAAATTGTATTTCACATTTTACTCTGTTGTATGTGATGTGGTTAATGAGCTTGCCATTGATACAAAAGATTGTTTAGTAGCTAATCATGAAAACAGGTTGCAGGGACACCAGTATAAGTGGTTATTTTTTCAGCAATGTATAATTTTCAAATTTCTCCAGATGTACTTAGCTCCTGTCAAGTACCAGCTGTTTAACATACAGTCAAACTGCCACAGCTGTGCAACTCTCCAGGCCTGTTAAGAGACAGTGAACCATGTTGGCTTTCCATGGATGTTCCCCAGTGGCTGGCTACGCTGCACGAAGCACTTTGTGTTTTTTGTGTTTTTATTATCCACACCATAAAATTGGTAAGATAAGTTTTAAAGTGGCCAGCAACAAGAGGGGCTGTTGGCATCGGCTGTAGAATTAATGTTCCAGTGAAATTAGAAATTCTGACTTTTACGCAGTGTCATTCGATTAAATCTGTGAATTAAATGTAGCGAGGCCGCAAAGCAACTTTTACTCCGCTGCTTTAGTGTCTAATTAAATAGAGGAATAATACCGTTATATGGGCAAAGTATTGCAGCAGTTTTGGTATCGTAGTGTGTCAGACTAGTTTGGTATTTAATTTGGCATTGGTGATGAACCTGACAAGGTGAATCAAACACAAAGATATTGTTATTAAAACAAACCAGACAGTCCTTAAATGTGGTTTTGACAGAAAAGTCTTCGAATAATCAATCTTTTATCACCAAACTAAATAGCCTTTCTTTAACAGGAAATTGGATTATAATGGACTGAGGCGGCTAAATAAATGAGATTGCCTGGAATATTAATTCTACATATGCTAATGATGAAAGTACTCATTTCTTTATGAATAACATTGATTAGTTTTAGTTGGGATCAAGACATGGAACTAAGGTGCCGTGGAGTGCAGATAAGGAACCTTATTCTCATAATCAGTTATAGTAACTTTGATTAAACCAATGTTTAAAGCATTATGCATCTCCACTTGTTATAGAACTTGACTACAAAATAGGTTCATTGGTTACTTTATTGGTCTGAGCATGAACAGTTTCAGCCTCCTGTGCTGTTTTGTTGCACCAATGTGTCAAGTCTGCTTTACACATTTTGGTTTTCGGTGAAAGCGTTTCATTCGTCAAAGTTACACTTTTGTACACTGATAATGTGTTTTTCTTACCTTAGAGGCAGTCACCATTGTCAGTTCATATCAGTTCAGCATGACAGCTGAATTGAGATCTAAAACTTCCTCGAGAGGAAGAATCACAGTGAACATTTTATCAGCTTCATGTCTTTCCGCAAACTTATATTGTCATTGCGCAGTCTCGGATTGTCATCCTGGGAACGCTTGAGACTTGACAGTCGGCTGCCAAACGGTAACCTCGAAAACCTAAGATCCTCCAAAATTCACATTCCCTCTATCATGAAGTTATGGCTAGTTGTTTGTCATCCATGTTTGAGTTTATGACTAAAGTGCAAAACTGTTTGGCAGCTGACTCCCACATGTCAGAGCTTTCCTCCTGCGCATGAACGCATCATTTGGAAGAATTCACAACTCTGTCCTTTTAACCACAACAACACACAAAAGTATCTTCACATTGACAAAAAAGATGAATTAATGTTTACCATGTTTGTTACCTATATGTCAATGTACTTTCATACTGACATAAATTGAAACTACTGGAAGACGGGAAAAAATGCTTGAAAAATGGTCAGCAGTATTGTAAATTCTTAGCAGATACAGGTGACAAGCTAACACGTAAAAAATACATGAATAAATAAGATAAAAACCACAGCTGACCAATCACAATGATGAAATATTTATAGGAGTGTCATCAGTTAGTGATACGCTGACAGCAGTGTGATACCACATCCTGTATCATGTCCTGTCGAGAGCCTGGACAACATTGCCTGTGACTACAGGATGTTTTTGTGGGATGAGCAGTATCACTGGGGGATAATAGTGTTTTAGTGCAGATTGCAGTGTAAGAGAAACAGCATCTGTTCTGCGTCTGAGAAAGTACGTCACCAGCTTGACAGCTTGGCACAGTGTTGCAATCACAGCTCTTGTTGGCCTCAAGAAGCTGACCTGAGTACACACGGCTGTTAAAAAAGCACAAAAAACACGAGAGCAGCAAGATTTATTTTTAAAGTCTTGTGACTCTTCGTACTTTTTATAATTGTTCGTTAGTTGCGAAAGCAGGTTTATCACTGTATTTTACACATTATGTAGTAGAACATATTTATTTATTATACACTTAATATACTTAAGTGAAGAATCCAAGCTGCTTTTTACAAGGCAGACTGATGGGAAAGAAGTATCATCTGAACTTTCTGTAGTATCATCAAGACAGAGACATCTTTGAGTTCCTTGAACTTTCCTGTGAGCCTGCAGAATATCAAACTAATTTCACAGAGACTAATCTTAGTTAAATTCCACTGTAATCTTTCAAATGACTACCATTGTTGTTTCCCTTTTTCTTCCCGTCCGTCCTCTCAGTCCTTCCCTGCCTGCCTGCTTGTATCGTGACTAGTTTTCCCTCTTTTATTTTTGGAGTTTCCCTTCACGCTATTTTTGATATTGCGTCAATCAAATATTCATGTAGAAAGACCAATGACTCCCTCAGGCTTACTTAGCTTTCAACTTTTTTTTTTTTTTGTCTCATTTTGTGATACAAGGACACACACGTATACACGCACACAAATAATCACACGTACTAGACATGTCAGGATTTCTGTTTTGATTCACACTTGATAAACATTAACAGTGTGATTCATATAAAAAACACCACCAGTCCTCTCTTTTCACATTTATTTATTTTTTTACTTACACGTAATTTTGATGAAATGTTAGCTGTGTTGCCTTGTCCAAATACCCTGCTGTATGCTAGTTGCAGTGTTGTGGTGATAAAAACACTCATGAAACAAAGGAAGCTGAATAATTTTTGAGTCAGAATCCACTAAGCATGTATCACACTATCCATGAATTGTGCATTTTAAGCTAATAAAAAATGAATACACAAGCTAATTAAAACAAAGCACATCAACATATGAAAAAAAGTACCCATCATACTGTATGCAGCTCAGTTTATTGGAGTTTTAAAATTGCACTGGAAAAAAAAGATTTCCTAAAAACCTTTTCAGGCTGATGATCTCATTCTGATGTCCTGTTTAGAAAGTTTAGAGTTTCCTTCAGCAAAATGAGCTGTTCTCAAGTGTCAGTGGGCATAAATGTTTACAAAATGAAGGGTCGCAGTACTTACACAACATTTTATTTTCCACTTCAGCCTTTGGACTGCTGAAGGAGAGAAGGAAAAATCAGTGTAGATTAAAATAAATATAAGTTTGAGCCCGAAATAAAACTGAAGCACATGTTCTTTCCTCAATTGTTATTCACTGAGGGCTTTGTTACATATTTCTAACTGTCTAGAAGCATACTGTAGTCAATCTCCACTCCTCTATTCCCCTCCCTGCTTATTCATGCAAAGCTTAATGTAAACTCCATTATTTCCCATTGGCCCAGACGAGGAAACAGCGGTGTCTAGTCGATGGGATGGATGTATATATTTATACCTTGTATGGAGCCAGATTCCAGCCGACTGTGGTGACGCACAAAGCTAAAAAAGGTCCCATTTCCTGGCCCCACTCAGGAAGCAAAGGAAAGACCATGGCTCCAACAGGGTTGTGCAACTGGGCTCGTGGACACTCAACCATAATAAACATTTCTTTTTAACAGGACCCTGCTCAGAGAATAGAGGGAGAGTTGGGTGGAGCAATAGAGGAGAATGAGAGGGATGGGCAAACATGTTTGATATGACAAAATGTGAGCAGACATGGGGTAAATATGAATAAATATAAAGCTGACTCACTCAGGTCTGTGTTATTGTAGCAGTGGGTAACAGACAGACTCGTGCATTTTAGGACGTAGGCGATCCTGACTGTGTCCTTTCTGGAAATAGTATTTCATGAAGCTAATTGGCATGACTTGGCCTCTACTTTGCAGGTAAACAATGACTCCACAATTGTCCTTCATGGTAATCAACATCACAACAACGTTCACAAGCAACACTTCCCCACTCAAGATGAGGAGCTGGTCAAGTGGGCAAGACAGAAGTTCGGGGGTGTGACATCATTCACCACAATCAGAAACCTGAAAACAATCTCAGCGACAGGAACAAATGGTGAGAATTATTTGTGTAACCTGGCTGATATAATGGCAATATACTGTTCTCCTACTAATTTAATAGTGTAATAGTTCTCATAGTTTGAAGGGAGTCTTTTCCAAAGTGTGGTAACATGCCAAAATTTGAAATGGGGATGCATGTGAGACAGCATTATAGGATTTCATCAGAAGAGAGGACTTTCTGCCTGCCTACAAATGTTTCCCATTTGTCAACCGTGACCGGACGGTTTTTATCTGGGATTTGCTATCTGCATCTTTCTTTGCTCTAAAACAGCATTTCTGGTGCTGTAGAGAGCAAAGTAATTACATTCGGCACAACATAGAGCTCCAGCTTACATAACTCAACTGTGAATCTGCAGTACAGTAATCAGGGATGGATGCAGTGTTGTTTCCAGGGCTCCCTCTGTCTACTAACCTCTTCTCTTATCTCAAGTGTGTATAAAAACCCCTTCTGATGAAGTCACAGAGAAAACACTGTGCTGTGATGAAGACTACATTGCATTAAAAAAAGCAATGCCTGTGTATTCTACCTGGCTTTTTTGATTTTTATATTGTAGGAAGAGGACCTCAAAACTACACTTGTCAGGCGCTGAATTGTAATAATATATTAGTGCAACTTATAACCAGTATAAAGGATCAGATGATTACTATGTGCAGAGTTGACTGATAGATGTGACAACAAAACGTGCCCCACAAAGATGCTTTACATATAGACCCGGACTCCGTGCTGTGTCAATATTACAATTGTGCGAGTGAGCCGAGCACCGGCTGCCATATGGCACCTGAAGGCAATGAGGGAATAAACAGTCCACTGAAGTATATTGCTGTGACACAATTCTATGATATAAGAGCGGTGTGTAGAATTTAGGGCTATGATATTCAGAATTATGTATTTGAGCGTTTGGGAACTATTAATTCCCCACTTAATATTTCATCCATGTTGTTTGCATGCTCATTCTTTTCACATATCATGTGTACATACTATGACTGTCCATACTAATTTGGAAAAGTCTTATTCGTGATCGTTCTATTAATTAATCTTCTAATCCTTTATTACACACGGCAGTGAGCTAAACAACATCATGAGCATTTACAGAATTTAATGACCAGACCATCTGTGGAGACTTAAACAAACCTACCTCAGAAAAGTTGTATTTATTTTGTATATATGGAGCATCATGCGTGCAGAGCTTTGAATTTGCAACCAAACCGATTTTGTACTGTATAATCCAAAATAAGCAGCACTACTGCTGATTTTAAAGCTCAGTAAACCTCTCATAATGCTGCATGTTTGAAACGCAAATACCCGTACGTTTACATGCTTGTCATATGGGAAAATCTCAAGTAGTCAGTGCAAATCCTTAGCTCGGATAAAGTAATGTGCTGGGGGACTGAGCTCGACGCTCTCAGTGCTCACAGGACGCCATTGCATGTGACAAAACATTTGGAACGGGAAGCCATGGACAAATGGCCAGCGCAATGCTCGAGATCGAGGCGCAGGAGTGCTGTGATTTAAAGTGAGCTGTCATGGCATGAGCAAAGGCTGGACATTTAGAATATTATTTGCTGCTATTGCCAGCAGCAGTAGCAGCGGGATGCTCAGTGCAAGCACAATTATTTCCTAGCAGAACCTCCTTAAGGCGGTCTGAGCCGACGCAGAGCTCTGACATGGGTTTAGAGCAGTGATAATGCTGGAATAGTGGTGGCTGCTTTCAAGTCCAGTGTTTGTTTCTTTTACAGTATTTTGCATGGGTAATTTTTAATCTCTCTCTTTATGATTACCTGTCCTTCTCCAGGTCTGTCAACTATAGGGTGTTACAGCAGGTGATGCCTGTCTGGCAATGGCAAACTGCTCTTTTCCCATTTTAATTGTGTTGATGAAATTGTGATGAAATGCTATGTTTTCAGCCACCCTCAGTTTTAGCGAGTGTTTTCACTGACTCACAGTCCACAAGGGCATTCAAATTACTCAAGCAGTGGAGCAGTTTACATCGCTGTTTTGTTGTATCCCTTGGCAAGTAATGGGGTGTGAGGTGGACCTGCGTAGGCCTTGTTGGAGGCGTTTGAAAAGTCTGCACAGTGACTACACAGCAGAATGTTGCCAAGTTGAAGGCTCGCTGATATGAAAATACATGATCTTCAGGTTTCTTGCATGTCTGAATATGATTTGAAATTCAGGTCACGCTACTGCTGGTGCAAAAGAGGCATGTTTAGCAGTGTTAAGGAAGCTACTTTTGAATTCCAGTTGCCCAGCTACAAGCCAGTCAGGACATAGTATCACAAAAGTAGTTTAAAGTGATAACCGCACTCCAAATCATTCTAGACCCCTGTAGGCTTGAAAGGAGGTGGTTAAAAGCTGGTAGTTTCCTCTGTTCAAGGAGGACAGTAACAGTCAGGTTGAATTCAACTCACAGTGCACTGCAACGGTAACAAGTCTTTATAGTGGGAAAAATTTTTCAAACCACGTAGCGTAATCCACTCCTCCGTGTCAGCGTTCATGTGCTCAGTATGCTCCAAACACTCATATACTTTAGCTCAAATATGCTGCAAATAACCGCACTTTGCTATGGGTATGATGAGGCTATATGAAGTGATGTGGGGATCATATATCACCCCCATTTCCAGCATAGTGTATTGAAACGAAATGTTCAGCAATTTGAGCACTGCACCAGGGTGCACCCGTAAACCATCCGTCACCATTATTTGGTCAGAGGCTGAGCATATGTACTCTCAGGAGAACGCTCCTGGAACATCCTCCACAGCGAGGAAGGCAAGGTGCATCTGTGCCTGCCCCAGCCGTTTGGTCTCCTGTTACAGACTGGGCTATGGCTCCCCAGTGCTGGGCACCAAATAAAACAGTCAGTTTTGTTACCAGCCACACTGAACGGAAACAGCCTCTCAGAGCATCAATCTCGGTGAAACTACCCTGTTAAATAAATGAAAAAATAGGCTTTAATCGTAATTGCTTATTGCAGCCACTACCTCACTGCCACATTTAAGTACTTAAACAGAAGTGCTGGCAGTCAATTTTTTTTGAAGCTGTTGTCTTTTTTATTATATGGGATTATGCATGCAGAAATAATTTTATTACTTATTATAAATATAATCCACTGGACTATCCATTTTTGTTTCGCGTCGATGGAAAATGATTGTTTGTGGTTTTACAGGAACCAAACCTGGCTCTCGTTACTGCACGCTTAAAAATGAAGATGCGTCAGAGAAGCACTTTGTGGAGATTGAAACAGCTTCCTCGTTCAAGTCTTGCTCACCAGAGCAGCAGAACCAGGGTGATGAGGCTGAGCTTCACATCATAAACATCCCAGAGAATGCGGGCATTCGGTAAACCTTGAGACTCACAAGAAATCTTATGTGTTGTTTTGCTATCTTTGTTGGCGAAATCCCTCTTGTAATTTTTGATTCTTCACATTGCAGCAATGTGTCACTTCGCGTGGACAGTAGGAAGACCAGCGTGTTCCTGAGAGGGCCTCAGGGCACCACATGGACCATCCTCAATCCACAACACACCCAGTTTGGTGTAAGCTCAAACACACGCACACACACATACACACACACTCCAGTAGTTACAACACAGAGAGTTAGCATATTTATGGTTCCACAACCACATGTGAGGTAGGATTTATTAAGAGGACAAAGATTCCACACTATGTGATTATGCTGTCAATAGTGTGTTCCATCTCACTAAATGATGGTTAAATGATTTTGTACACACAACAAGCTTTCTCATGCTTGTGAAAATGTGCTTGTTATTAAGTGAGTACTTGTATAAGACAGTCTCTAAGTGTTTTATTTGAACTCGTCTCTTTCTACAGTCTAACAATGACATCCTGCTGCCCGCCATGACACTCAGAATCCCGCCTTTGCTTACAGTGAACAATGACAGTGCAGAGAGTGTACAAAGGGAAGCTTTAAATCATTTTAAAGCCAGTACTTTCACCAGCTATACTGAACTGAGACCAGAGGACTCTATGATTTTACTGGTTCTCGGAAAAAAAGACAACCCAGCAGGTAAGTTGATAAAAGGTAAAAATGTGTTTTCAACTTTGAGGAGTTTTCTACAAAGTGAGTAGTTTTAATACAGCAAAAAGCCTTAGCCCATACTTAATACTTGTTATAGAGTGACTGCGTTAAACATTCTCACACCATCATCATCATTGCCACGTTCAATGTATTATTTTACATACACAATGTGCTGTTCTGCCATTTGAATGACCCTTTTGATTTTCACTAAAGATTTTGTCTTGAGGAGGCTGTCCTTAAAAAGAGTGCTAAAATATCAACGTCTGCACTGGAAAGGACAACTATCTGTATTAAGTTCACTAGAAATTCAAGAAAGTGCATTAACAGTGATAAAATTGATGTCTATGGGTTATCTTTTGTTGATTTTTTTTAATTTCTGCTATTTCTCTGTCAGTTACAGAAACAGCAACAAAATCTGTCATTCCCATGACAACTAATGCTCCTCATCAGATGCCTCTGTTGATGCAGCTGTACACCTCCCCAGACTACCGTTCTCCCCTGGATCCTAACACCAAGGTGCAGAGTGACAAGAGAATTTATGCAGAGGTAAGAAATAATTTACACTCTTGGCGGTTTTTCAGGTCTCCTGATATTTGCCCCACACTAGAGGATAACTGGGTAGATTTTGGGTCCGATCCTCTCCTCCTGACAAGCGTAGGGGTGACGAAATATCAAACATCTTTGATATTTACAACATGAAATGTTCAAGTGTGAAAGGAACTGTGGAATGGAATATTGAGCAGAGCCCTGCAATGGCTAATGAGAGCAAGGTGACAGGGAATCGTAACCAACCGGGTGCAACCGGGGGTTTCGGTGCAAAACATAGCACACACAAGTTCTGAAACTGTTTAGTGTAAATGCGGTCCTGCACATCACACCGGGTGTGTGCGGTCTCTCAATAAAAATATTAAATCTGTCTTTAAAATCAGTTAATCCTTTAGTAACTCAAAAAGTAGTAACTCAACTCATGTGCAAAGATAGCTAAAAAGAAAAAAGGTGGATAATGTAGAATAGCAGAAACTTGGTTTCTTGTTTACTTGCAGCTAATATATGATTTTGGTCAGTCTGTTATTCAAAATGACTTTACTGCTTATCTGATGTCCATTTGACAGATTATTGTGCTTCTTCCATTCTGTTGCAACTCA
Source organism: Chelmon rostratus (assembly GCF_017976325.1). Lineage (NCBI taxonomy): Eukaryota > Metazoa > Chordata > Actinopteri > Chaetodontiformes > Chaetodontidae > Chelmon > Chelmon rostratus. The sequence continues at coordinate 15,230,889 of NC_055676.1, read as the reverse complement.
TTTTATCTTTTCTCTGTTTCCTGCAGATTTCAGGGCACACTTTAGGGGATATTGTCTTGACCATCAAGGTGATCAGCTGCTTTGTGCGCTCCAAGGGCTCATGCCCTGTAGTGAAAGAGCTGCCCTTCATACCAGAGGCCTGCTCCTTAAATTCTTGTCCCAACAGCACCCGACTCAGCTTCTCCTTAGATCAGCTCCAAGAGCTGACGTCCACCACATGGGACCTGGAATGTTCTGTCAAACTTTGCCACAGTGAGGTAGGAGTTTATCAGTTTGTTAGTTTACACAGCACTTGAAATAAAGGTGGTCAAATGAAAGTGCTTTTATTCAGATATAAAATGTGTGTGTTTGTGTAAATCTGTTGCTGAAGCTTAAGTGCACATTTTGACAGGCTTATGAGATAGTGACCTTTTGACTTATCTAGTAAATAAGTAAATAAGTCTTATTTCTTTCTTTCTCCACCTCACCAGAAATGTGGAGATGGAGGAAGAGTGAAGAGGAATCTTGAGGTTACCCAGCCGTGTCTGCAACCACCAAGTGAGTTCAGTTTAAACTCCAAAATATGGATCAGCTAACTTTTTTTTGAGTCCAGTTCAGAAGCTACAGAGTGTTCATATTCTTCACTGTGGGTTTTTTCACATACAGGCTTCTTTAGTATTCTTATGATCTTCTCGCACTCAGTGCTCTTGTCTCCACTTTTAAATAAAACAAATGATTTCTACCCAGAATTGTTGCAGTGTTTACCCACAAATTCCAATTTGCTCTTAGGCGAAGAGGCCCCAGTCTATTTGTTTTGCTGATTTCTCTTTTTCTTTCTTCTTTTCCTAGTCTGACTTTCTTACTAAAACTGACATTCCAGAAAGTAAAAAGCATTTTGCAAAGCAGTCAAATACATGAAATGTCACACAGCTATACAGAAACAGAAACTATTCAGTGAGTGATCCTTTTTTCAGTTTATTTCCGTCTTTGTGATTTATTACTATTAAAAAGACACAGCAAACTTCTTCCATATCACTGAAAATGCACCAAACATAACAAATGCAGAAAGATCCAGTCTCCGAAATGATCCACACAAAATTGTGGGAAAAGTTGTGCTGATGCTGACAAACCCTTCCTATGAAGATGAATGTTTTATATTTAGTACTCTAATAATAAATTCTCTGAACTTTCAGAAGCTTTTAAATTGTAGAACTTTTAAATTTCCTTTTTGCCCTTAGGACTTAATTGCTAGTCTGGTGCTCGGCCAGTGAATTGCAGCTTGCTGCTATAATTTTCATTCCTATTGTTGCTTTCAGTGCACAACAAGTGCTGCGGGGGCGGTTGTCATAGCAGTGAACTCAGGATATGCGGTGAAGCCAGCAAGGGGTTTTGGGGCAGGGCCTCGTCCTTTAGGAAGGTCTGCAGGCTGACCTTGTGGCCACAATCAGATGTAATGACCCTCAGGGGAGGGGGGCGAAGTCCTTTGTGTTTCCAAGGGGGTCTGACCGTGTATGCTGTCCAAACACAGCCACTGGGCCCGATGCTATTGTCGGACCATTCAACGCAGTTAACTCAAACAAGGAAAGATGTCTTTCTTCAAAGAAAGAATAGTGTCCAGCCTGATGATTCATCTCTAGGAAAATTCTAATGATTCAATTTCTGACTAAAAAGACACAAGGAAGTAGATGCTGATTAAATGGGGCAACACTTGAAGTTCTTTTGTTAAACTGATAATAGATTTGTTTATTCCTTAAGCTTCCTTTATCCTCCATTTCCTTCTAGAGGAGAAAGATAAAAGTTATGTCAATGTTGCGGCACACTGTATGTGTTGGGAAGCTGGCTGAACTACTCATCCATGCTTTCCTGTTTGTCCTCTTTGCTGTTTTGCTTAAACTACATAATGAGAAATGTTTTTTATTGAGACTAGGACCTACTGAAACACTGGCAATGACCTCATTGTAAAGGAACACTGCTGGTTTGGTAGGTCTGTTTATATGGTTCCATTCATTAGCCCAGTGTCAGAGATATAAGGGTTATATCAACTGGACTAGTTGACTGCATTCTGTTGCAAGGCTTCACTGGGGGGGCTCACAGCCCTGGTTCGCTAGGCTGAGTGCTCCATTCAGCAATCATTCCTGTTTGGTAGTTTTCATACAGAGGACTCCAGGGAGTCACAGCACAGGCCTGCTGTCTGTATCCTCCTCTCCACCTGCACTGGAGCTTCTGCTTCCTGCTCCTGTTTACTCAGCTTTGCTGTCAAAGCCTCACTTATACAAACTAACACAGCAACTGATTTGGAAAAAAGTCTCAAGAGAGAGCCAGCTCAAGTTGCTGTGATGTTTCTGGCCCATTTGGGGTCAAGGAATGTTCCTCTTAGAAAGATCAACAAACTGGGTTGGCTGTCTGGGATGCAGTCAGCCCAAACGCCCACAAGATGTCACTGTTTCAGTGCTCTGGGTCATATTTAATTCACTTGATATTTGGTATTCTTTAATTACTGCACACAATTATTCAAATACACATGATGCACAGAGTGGTGGCAAGTTTCTACAGAACAAACCTGCTGTCTTCTGTCCTTCATGTCCTCTCTTTAATGTACTTCAGGAAAGGAGAGCTGTAATGTATGAAGCCCAGTATAGTTCTTAGCCTAGCACACTCCACCAGGAGGCAGGAGGCAGCAGAGGCAGGTGAGAGAAACTCGTACAAAGGTGATGATTAGTTTCTTCCAATGTTCTGGATACTTGTGGGAGGATGTCTGCAGGTAGCAGAAGAAGGGGAGAAGGAGAAGCATGTGTTTGCATACTTGTTTTCTTGATATGCAACACATAGCATACACACACTGGCAGTGTCTAAACAATTTGACAGCCTGGTCAGGCACAGTGCATATTGAAGAAGTCAAAGCTTCAATCATAATTATAGCTTTCCAAACTCCCAACTCCTGCTTTCTTCATCAAAATGATTTAAAAACTGATCTTGGTGGACCATTGTAGGGAAGTTTTTCAAGCATTTAATAATATATGGCATGTTTATTCAGCCTGAAAATTACTTCGATTACTGCCCAGTGAGTAGATAGTTTGTACGATCGGATGTTGGAGGAGTTAAAGGTGACGTGTGAGTGAAGGGGAAAACTGGCCACGATCTATTGTACAGCCTTTTTGAAATGACGTCTGTCTCAAGGTAATCCGTTCGTGGCCTTGCAAGACCACATAGAGAGAAGCGAAGCTGTGGGATGGCCTTGCCAGGCTAGTACAGTATGTCTATGCCACAGCTCTGTCTGTCAGAGGCTTGAGCGAGTTTTAGTGTTTGCCTGTTCTCATACTCTTTCAGAGCTGAATTGAGGGAAAATGATTTTTTATTGCTGCTGGCTCAGGGTTTTATGTTTTCTATTAAGTTTGTTAGCAGTGAAGCACGTTGTGTGGGGCAAGCCAGCACACAGCCTGCCCAAAGAACAGCACCAATGCCAAACTTGATTGTAAATTGAAATTTGTATCATTAAATTAGAACAGAGAAAATGATAGAGCACATTTTTTCCTTTTTTTTTTTTGTTTTGGTTAGGCTAAAGTCTAACCCTGCAAAAGTAATAACTGCTATTTAGTGCTTGGGCTTTGCTTTGTATTGTCACGGTAACTAGGACCAAAGGCCAAAGGGTTGTATTTAAAGACCATACCGTAGCTCGTACAAAGTGAATAGATTTCATGTTACTCTAGGATCTAGACTGTACCATCAATCTTTAAACTGACCTTTTTTGGGGGTTAAAAATAAATTGCTGGTACACAGTTATGCAGTTGAAAGCAGGATTTTCTTTAGGACAAAAACATATTGGTGCATGCCAGGAAACTCCTACATATTGAATTCAAGATGTTGCCTAAAAACATAGTATTCACTTGACACACGGTACAATTACTGTTTGGGTGTTGTGTTGAACTGCAAAAAAAAATTTGCTGCTGGCAACCAGTGCTTTGACTTCTTGTTTGCTAGGGTTCTCTGGAGAAATAAGCCAATCAGAATGGAGCCAACCCTCGAACTCTCTGCTATTACCCATGTGAAACATTTCATATATCTCTGCAAAGTATTTACAATATATACCCATATAGTGTTCACTATGACCGACCACCTACTCTGTATCAAGAACATTTTAAGTCTCTGCAAATGCACTTTCATACTGTGTTGGAATGAATGTGAATGAACCATGATGTCAGTTTTGGTTGAGGTTGTTGTGATTGCTGTTGTTTAAGTGAAGCTTGCATACATTGTTTTTTCATGTATATGTTTCAGGCCCACCATGCTTTGATTTTGGCCTACCAGGTGTTCTGGGCATTGCATTTGGAGGGTTCCTGATTGGAGTATTACTTATTGGAGCACTGTGGTTTATCAAAATTAAAACAGGTAAATTAAGGACTAATGATATAAATTTTCTGGTTGAAAATAGATTTGACTTTATGTTTGAATTGTCATTTTCTGCTTAATTCAGGGTACCCAACTGGGCTGGACATTAGCTCAACTGCAGCAAATCTTCCTGGTAAAGAAATTTTCTTGTCTTTCTATTGGTTCATTTCTTTTTTTCTTCTTAACTTATTGGCTTCTCCTTCATCTTCCTCCAGGATGTCCCTGCTCAGGATCAAAACGACAACCTGTTTCTACAAACCCTTCCCCCTCTGAGAACAGCAGCGCCAACGCTAGCATTGGAAGCACCCAGAGCACACCGACCAGCAGCATGGCATGAGATTATGGTAATCTCCACCACCAGCAGGACCACCATGTCCCTTCAAAGTCACCTATACGGGTTATGTGCTTTTGTCTTCTTTAGTAATGCTTAAAAAGCATTTCTCCCTTCCCTGCCCTGTCCCTCAAATTCTCATTAAAAAGCACAACCCAAGTCTTTGACACACCAAACCTGAAATGGATGTGATCTGGGAGTTTGTAATGGTGGATGGGGGGAGGGCGCCGGGTGACGGATAACAGAAGTCTAATCAATGGCTTCTGACGCTTACCTCTGCAGCCTCTCTGTAAAGTCAAGCTCCTAGACAGGAAGTTAAAGAGGGCAAGAGAAAAAAAAATTGGCTCCCACCAACAGGAAAAACAAACCATATCCCCCAAGAGCTAACAGGAAATTCACTGCATTCCTTTCAATGAATTGTGCTTGTGTGATGGCAGCACAATAATAGTTAGACAGGAGACAAACCAGTCAAAAGACTGACTTTGAAAAACAGATGAAAAGCTGTTTTGCATTCACATCTAAGCTACAAAAATACGAAGGGCTTTTGGCTAGGTCAGTCCAAAAAGATATCAAGAACACCTCGGGGTTTGGAAAGCTCAACATGTTAGGATCTCAAACCAGTCAATGAAATGCTCACTTCAAGGGGTATTTGTCTTAATTGGAGTTCGAGGTCAATGAATAACAGCTACCTCCTATTATTTGGAAGTCTGGAGCTAAGTTTAAACTTAACACTGGACTTCTCTGGTGAACTGATCTTATTTTCCGCCTTTTTTGTTTTTTTGTTATTTTCTGTCACTTGTGGGTCATATGAAACAAAGCTGCAGTGCCATTTTCATACTGTCCAATAGCTGTTTTAGAGCCCTCATATCAAAGTCAAGCTTTTTATCCCCAGAGAGATATACTTGATTTCCTAATAACTCCACAAAACCAATCTTAGATCATATTTATTGCCCAAAGGTAGAAATACATTATGAACCATTAATGAAAAAAAAAGTGCTTTCAGTTATGTGAGCTCAGAGATAATCACTCTTGTAATGAACATTACAGCATGCAGAGATACATGACTGTATGCGGAGCTGAGTAATGGGCCCCTAATGAGGAGATAGTGCCAAAACTCTGCATATCAGTTTTCAGACCTCAGACTTATATATGGAACTAAGTGCCACTCATACAGCAACGCCCACAAGGTGGAGTTTCCCCACAATAGTTTGACTGGAGGTGGAATTCCAGTACTTTTCCTTTGCACAATCCATTCTCACCAGAATCTGTAATGAGTCATTACTGACTGAAAATTTGTTGTATTTGTTGTTTTTCGCCACAGATTTCGTGTTTGTGATAGCACACGCAAACACATACATGGAAAAAGGCATATAAATATTGCATTAAAGTGTTTTCACAGACCTAGATGCAGCTATTTATGGTGTATAAACCATTACTCTTCCTATGTTTGAAGACTGACACTAAGCAAGTATTAACTGTCCGACCTGCCTGCTCATATTCAATGTCTTTTCATTCAAAATGTAGCCAGACACTAATGCTCTGCCCTGTCTTGTGACTGGAGATGAATGCCCAGAAGGGAAAGAATTTTTAGGCCTCTAATGGATGTGGTGGATCACCGGCGCATTCAGAGACTTTGACAAACAAGCAATCCTTGATCCCTGCTACATCCTCAAGTGTTGCCACCTCGATGTGATGAAACTCCTTGAGACCTTCATTCATTGTGAAGGTAACCTTAGGTACAAACAGCAGGCTAAAATATTCCAGAATGAAATTCTCATTTAATTAGTATTTCTTGCACAGAAGGAAATTAAATCTGTGGGATTCAAGGCAAATGTTTGTTTAAAACAAATGGGCTAGAAAACCCAATTTCCAGGTGAAAACTGGCAAACTCAGATGTGTGGACTCTTTGTAGGTAATTTTGATATAGGTATACATCAAAACCCCACAAAAGAGAGAGCTAAACACCTGAAAGCTTCCCAACACTGTTCCCTACCTTTGAACTCAAACTTCCTGTATAAGTCACCAGCTCTGAATACAGCCTATTTGGACTCCGTAGTGTAATCAATAGTAACCATAGTATAAGACCATATTATCTATGTACTGTTTGCAACAAAGCATGTGTCATCAGTTGTGCTTTAACCTCATGAAGACGGCTTTAAAAATCCAACTTTAGCTTCACATGACATGCTGAATGATATGGAAGCTGTCATTTGAGAGAGATCTTGAGATTTGCTTGTCAAAAGTATTAACTTCTGATCTCTACATTGGATAGGCTGCATCAGCCACTGCAGTGCTAATGCCAGACAGAAGCTGCATACATGCATAATGTGGACTTTCATGAGGGCAACAACTGTAGAGTGACGGTTGATCCGTGAACCCACTGTTTGTTTCAGTGTACAGATGTAAATGTATTTTATATTTTTATTGTCACTCTTTTACCTCTTTAAAAATATTCCCAAGTCTTGTCTTGTGGTGTAAGTAAGCAATTTGTATCCACAGTACATAGCTTTGACACATACATCAAAATTGTGATGTTAAACTTTTCTTTGTATACATTTGACACACTGATTTTATTCACTGATGCATATACTGTATATTCACACTCCCAGTAGTTACTCACCTTCTGATTTGGGTTGCCAGAATAATTTATTCACCTTCAAACCTAATCTCAAAAGCATCCAACCAACTGTGTTTGTAAAATGTGTCCTCATTGCACATGTGGTCTATGTAGCTTATTACCCCTCTCTCACTCAGTGTGTGCGTGCATGCACGTTTTTCTGTGCATTCCTGATTTTGTTTGTGTACTTGTGTCGAGACAGAGAACAAAGAAGGCCAGTACAAATTGCCACTTGAGTATTTGTGCAATATGATTAGGTAAACTTGTATTTAATGTCAATATGTAGGTTTTTTTATCATGTTTTTTTTTGTTGTATGATCTTCTTAACCTGCTTTGTTCTTTTTTGTATTTGGAGAACTGGGACAATTCCTAATCAAGGCACTTATCAAATGCATAAGATTTGCTTTGTATAATAATCTTTGTTTTTCATTCTCGCATAGATTTAAGTTCCGATTACATTGTAGCCACAGACAGTGCGTGTCACATCACGTCAAGGACAGAACATTTGGTTTGTTGGCTCTACCCTGTTTGACTTTTGCCCTTATGCTAGGATTCACCCTGCTGTCCAAAAACACGGCATATCTCTGTCGATACTGACATCCTGACATTGTATTGTCTGGAGTTCTCACCACGGGGAAGCCTTCCAGTTGAAGATTCAACACACGCAAACTTGTCGATTGCAGGAAAATTCAGAATTATAACAGTGAAAATGTGGCAGTTTGTGAGAATGTTTTTTTTTTTTTTTTATTTTAGTCAATTGCACCAATATTAGATCCACCTCCACCAAATGTCAGGTATTCTGTACCTGTGTTAAACCAGCCCCATGAGTACCAGGTTCTGTCTGAGCTCTCACTGTAAAATCAGACAGGCTGTCAGTTAATTCACTTGTTAACCCTGCAGACGCCTTCCTTACCTGTGACAACTTCCTCCTCCTCAGACACGGTTAATGAAATGTGTGTGTGTGTGTGTGCGTGCGCATGCATATACACAGTATATTTACTGTATGTGTGTGTGTGTGTGTGTGTGTGTGTGTGTGCGCGCCTGTGTGTAGGTGTACAATAGAGACTGTGCCTACATTTACGTGAGCGGATTATTCCTCCAGCCTCTTAACAATGTCCATATTCTGAATTTTTACCAAAAAATCTGAAGCCTTAACGACATGCCAGAATGTCTGCTTTGTAGTGTTATTTTTGTGCAAGAGTGGGCAGCCTTTTACCATTTAAAATGGGTCTATTTGTTGAGACAGTACTTAACTGATGTCATGTAATTCTATGTTGTCTCTGAAGAAATATATGTTTTGTCTGAAATTATCTTAATAAAGTAAATAAGACAGACGCCCTTTGCGTTTTCTGGGATCTTTCTTACGGCCTTGTGATCTTGTAATGCTGGAAAAAACAAACTCCCAGGACACCCAAGATCTTCCAGGACAACACACTTGGTAAAGTACACAGAATAAAGAGCCTGGAGTACTACACACACTACAACTTAATTAATCACAGTGGAACAAAAGAAGCATTAGGAATATACAGAATTTAAGATGTATTAGATTAGCGCAAATATAGTAGGTGAGGTTAACTTCTGTTTCTGATTTGATGGCACTAGACACAATGACTAATAACAGGAGATCTCACAGTTTACCACAGTTAGAACACATTGATCTCAGATTCTAGTGGTGTATCATAAGCATGCAGCCTGCTGTCAGTGTGTAGCCCACACCAGAGGAGACAAGATTAAATCCTGGATCACAAGTGTGTTTCTGACTGAGATTTTAAGATCTCGAATGCTCCAAAATTTATAATAAATTAGCATCACCACAATGTCATGCGGTTGTGGTAATGTGGTAATAGTGTGTGTAATGTAACACTCTCTAAATGTCCTGCATTCAAAATGTTACTAAAGGTTGAATGAGTAGGATTTTTTCCTTTAGAAAGGTTGTAAAGAAACAAAAATAATCCCTCTCAGTCATCACTTTTGACCTGATAAAGTGTGAGGTGGAATCTCTATCTGCAGAGACTCCACCCTCCACATGTATTTTCTTATTTCGCCATGTTTGGGATGTTTCTGGGTGTCAACGTTTTGGCAGTGGGTGTGTAGCCCCAAGCCAATAACAGTAGGTAGGGTGGGCTGTGTTCTGGCAACCACAGATATATAAAGTAAATATGCTCACATATTTATTGTACATTACATCTCTGACTAGCATGAAAGTCTTTGTTTCATTTATTAGATTTTTAATGTCATTATTTTCTGAGACTTTCCCACAGATTGGTGGTTAAAAAATGAACGTGGCACCTGTTCTTTCTTGAGTGAACATGTTAATATAAATCACATAATAGTGACCAGATGTTTTGTGAGGGCCCCAGTCCATGAGGTCTTCAACCCCTCCTCCAGAAGAATTTCTCTTGCATCCCGGGGGAGATTGAAGATAATGGAATCCGAGTGGGCAATGTTCAGAGCTCTATTGCTGATGAGGGAGGCCTTTTGGGCTTGGCTATTCCATAGGTGTCCTGAAGCAGCAGACAGGTACCTGGATGCAAGTTGGGCTGCAGCTTCGGCAGTCGCTGAAGTAAAAACCTTGGTATGGGAGGAGTTCAGGCAGGCTATGGAGAAGAAGTTTCGGCTGGCCTCAGGGAAGTTCTGGCAAACCATTTGATGACTCAGGAAAGGAAAGCAAGGCTTGGCTCAGGTTGTGTTGAGCCGAGAGGAGAACTCCTTAACTGGACTGTGGATATTGTCAAGTGGTGGAAAGAGCAATTTTTGGAGCTCCTGAATGAAACCAATATGTCCTATGTCGATGAGTTCCAGGGAAGCCTCATGCATATCCACGGCAGAGGTCACTGAAACGCTTTGTGGCAGCAAGCCGCTGGGTCTGGATGACATTTGACCTGAGATGCTGAAAGCTCAAGATGTGGTTGAGCTGTCTTGGCTCTTCGGTGTTGTCCAGGACAGTACCCGTGGACAGGCAGATCGTGGTCGTTGTTCTCATTTTCAAAAAGGAGGACCAGTGGCTGTGCTCCAATTAGATAGATAGATAGATAGATAGATAGATTGGGGTACCACACTGCTCAGCTTTAATTAAGGGTGCTGGAAAGGAGGCTTCGACTGATTGTGGAACTGCATGATCAGAAGGAGTAACAGTGGACCAGTTGTTTGCCCTTGCAGGGTTGTTGGTGGGGGTCGTGGGAGTTTGAGGACTTGGAGAAGATATGGTTCTCTGCAGGAAAATGTTGGATTGCTCCCTCCAGGTTGGGAGTGAGTTGCTGCCCCAAGTGTATGAGTTAAACTATCTTGGGATCTTTTCCATGAGTGAGTGTGAGATAGACAGGCGTATCAGTGCGGCGTCAGCAGTAATGCAGGCGTTGTACTGGACCATTATGGTGAGTAGGGAGCTGAGCTGGAAGGCAAAGCTTTTGACTTACCAGTCGATGAGGCGATTCGTGCATTTGATTAGGTGCCTCCTGAGTGCGTCCTTTGGAGGTTTTCCAGTCACGTCTAACTGGGAGGAGATCCCAGGGTATACTCAGAACTCGCTGGAGAGATTACATATCTCATCTGGCCTGGAAATGCCTGCTGCCTACCTTACTTAGTCCACCACCACTGCAATGTGACCCTGGATAAAGTGGACAAAAATGAATGAATGAATGAACATAATATTGCAGAAAATGATGTCCTTGTGTCTTGTTATTATTTTCATCTGATTCAGCAGACCTTGACGTATGGACAAAATGAGAAAACCTCATACTATAATGGTGTAATGGGTCAAATATTATCTTTTTTTGGGTAAAATGATGGAATTAATGGTGTTTTTGTCTTTCCATGGCCTTTCCTGAGGTTTTGAGTCTTCCTTTTTATATACAAATTCAATAGTATTCTCCAAATGTGACCATGGAATCATTTTGCCTTGCACATGATACATTATGTGACATGTTTTTTTTTTGTGTGTGTGTCTATATGTGTGTGCTTTCTTGCTTGTCTCTTCAGGTTGTTGACATCTCGAGACAAATCTGTTCTTTTCTGCAAAATTGTGCCAGCTGAAATGTGTTTGTTATCTGTGCATAAAGCATACAACCACGACCCCAAGGCAAAACCAGTCCTCACAGCTCTGTTCCATAAAAATTAAGGTGTGAGTCTGTAAGAGGGACGACTTTTCCATTTCTCTTGGTGGTGTCACGCAGTCTGTGTGTTCAAATGTGAATAAAGGATTGTATAGAGCTGTGAGCAATAGGGATTTTGTTTTTCTAAAAAAACATGCACTTTTGCAGATTGAATATAAAGGTATATATATATATATGAAAAAGAAGTAAAAAGTATTATGTTCCTGTTGCCAAGAAATTGCCTCCAAACCATATGCATTATAGTGAGTTGCTACATTAGTTACACATTAGCTAGATCATTAGAAAAACATCTTCCTGTTCAGTCAGCTAAGACGAATGCTTAATAATGTGCTATAGATGGTGATTGTTAACGATGTGGGTTATTTCATAGCCTTACCTGATAACTAAAAATGTTAACTGAGACCACAAAAAAAAGGGTGCTGGAGCTTTCTTATCACATTTTTCTTTTTTTTTCCATTTCCTGCACTGTGTGGCAGCATACTCAAGCAAATCAAGCAAAAATATTATGCATACTGACATCTGTGATTATGCTTAATTTTGTCACTTTTTCTATGTCAACTCATTACATATTCAAAGATGTTAACAGTAATTATGCAGTATGGAACTAGGACACAGCTAGGCCTATAGCAGTCATATATCTTCTGAACACTGTGTGAAGGGTAATATGTCTACTTGACACGTGTTTTCATCACTAACATTTATTAATACCAAGAGTTTCCTAAAGAGCAGCCAAAGCAGCAGCATTACCTTTTTGATGTTCTGCCTACAGTTTTGTGGTTCCAGCATCATTTGAATGAATTCTTGCTGCAGGATGCCCACAGACAAATGCTCATAGATTTCAGTTTTAACTAAGCATGCTGTGAGAAAGAGACTGGGGATCAGACAAGGAGAGCTGAGCTGGTGTGGATAGGCAGATCCAACATGTCCACTTTCCTAAATGACACAATGCCAGTGACTACCAAAATGATATGGCCGCTCCCCAAAATGACAAGTACTGCAGGTATGACCACTGCAGAGTACCAGTGATAGATGTACCAGACAAACAGTTAACATTGTGGAAAAAGTCACAGTTTGGTATTGCAATGGAAACAGCAATAAGCATTTGGTTAATTCGGAAAAGATCATAGTCTGGGTTAAGTAAGTACGTAAGTTCAGTTACATACATAGGTTAACTTTCGTTATGTATGTGAAATAAGTTAATTACCGTATGTGACAAAGGTTAAGCACGGTATGTCAATTAACTTACATAGAGAAGTTTAAATAAATCAACACTGTGTCATGACCCGTGCCATGCACGCCGGGTTTTGTTTAGTGTCTTCTTTGTTCATGTTCATTTCTGTGTTCTACTCTGTGTATTCTTAATGTCTTAGTCTTTAGTCATGCCACATTTTATGTAAGAGTTTTTGTATGGTCTTGCCACATTGTGTTTGAACATTGGTTAAGTTTCCCATTGTGTCCTGTCTTTGCCTGGTTTTGGTTACTTCCTGTTTTATTTTGAAGGTTCATGTCATGTGTCTTTGTGTTACTTTACTTCCTGTGTTTTCCCTCCTGTGTGATTGTCTGATGTGTTTCACCTGTGTCTCATTAGTGTTCCTCCCTAGTGTATTTAAGTCCGTGTCTTCCCCTTTGTCCTTGTCGGGTCGTCGTCAGCGTTACCTTACCTTGTCCCCTTGCCACAGTTATTGCCCTTGCTTTAGCACCCATAGTAAGTGTTTGTCGTGTGATTCCTTGTCATGTCCGCATCGTGTTCCATGTAAGTTTGGTTCTAGTTTTGTCATTGTCTCTTGTTGTTCTTATAGTCTGAGTATGCATGTTTCTTTAGTGTTGTCTGTGTAACCTTGCTGTCTACGTTCTCACAGTCATAGTTCAAGCCATAGTCCCTTAGTAAGTGTTTGTCATGTTTCGTGTAAGTGTTTCTTGTTGCGTTTCCTTTGTTGATGCCCGTGTTTCTGTTCAGGTCTGAGTTGTTCCTTGTATCATCTTTGTCTTTTATTGTCCACAGTTCTAATAAGTTTTTTTTGCCTTTTTCTTGTCTTTGATCTTGTCTTGATTTATGTAGGGTCCCTGTCTTTAGTGTTGTCTGTGTTTCTCTCATTAGTTTAGTCATTAGTCATTACTCATTAGTTTTCCATGCCCTGTTCCTTCCATAGTGATATTTGTTTGTAACGTTATATTTGGTTTCGGTTTTCTCGTCATAGCTATAGCATAGCCGATTTATTCTCCTCGTTTAAGAGCGATTTTCTGTTCTCTTTTGTTATTTAGATTCCTATTCCTCCGTTTCATAGCCCTTTGAGTTTTCCTCCTTCAGGAGCGTTTTTGGTTTGCTAGTTTTGTAACCGTAGTGTTGTCATTGTGCCATGTTTCATGTATGTGTCTCTTGCATTGTCTTAGTCGTGCCATGTTTTATGTTAACATCAGTTGCTAGTCTCGTCAGTGTCCTAAGTTGTCTTGTTCCAAGTTAGTTCTTGTGTTTTCCCAGAGATTTGGGTTTTGTTGAGTTAGCTTTGTGTTAATAAATTCATTTAATTTGAATCTAGCGTATTCCTTGGTTTGTCTGTGTTCTTGTCCTGATTGAGTTTTCCCTTTTATTGTATTGTCCATAGTCTTGCCTTGTGTGTTAGTGAGTGTTGTGTTGCCTTAGTCTTGTCCCCAGCTCCATTGTGTCTTGTGTACATGTGTGTTCGTTCCCGGTGTTGCGTGTTAGTCTATGTTCCCTGTTGTGTCTGCATCTGGGTTCCACCCATAGTTTCCTTCATAGTTCCCCTCATAGTTTCCCTAAGTCCCCACTTCCTGACACACTGACTTAGAGACACACACAGTGGTCTTCTCTGTGACAGTCCTGTGTTTGACCCATCCATCCACGCCAACCTCCTACCAAAGCAGAATTTTGTCGCTCTTTATACAAAGTTACCTGACTTCCTCTTCTGCTCCCATCATAATCACTAAGCCTCCAAGAGGTCACGGCCTGGCAATAAACGTAAATGTGAGCCGTATAAGCTGCTCGTACAGCTGACCCCTACAGCCATTTTTTTGGTGAGGACAGTCTGGTATGATCAATGGGAGGTGAATGGAAGTGAAGGCATGGTCTTGCTCTGTAACCTTCAATAAAATTAGGGTTAAGACTATGAGTTGTTAATCAAAACAACTACAGAAATACAGAAGTAATCATTTTCTTTTTCCTCAGACTGGATTTATATTTATTTCGGGGTTCATTTCCAATTAAAATCTGGATTATTATTATTATTAGGGTATCAGTTTATTATCTTAAGTGTTATTAAGTGCAATTAAGTATCTCTCAAACTGCTGTGCTGTAATATCCTTTATGTAATTTTTTTTTTAAACAAAGTGCTTTACGGACATAAAACAGGAAATATACTGTTCAAATAAGAAACACTTGAACAAAAAGTAAGAATGTGTGGTTGAGAAAACATGTGAGTCACAGGAGTCTTAACATTTTCTGAGTTTATCAATGACCCTGATATAGTTTCATACAGTAAAGGTCAAGTGTTTAATTGTATGTCCCTGAGCAGTGCGTAAGTACTCTACAAACTGTCAATTGTGTAGAGTTGACGGGCAACTATGATGAAATTAAAAAGATAAACTATCCCAGTATAGCTTTCATTATAGTGTTAGATTTGCCGGTAACACTGCATAATGAGTGGCTGCAGGGAAGTGTCCCATTCCATTTAATTAATCTGATAAATGGATTAACAATGCCCACCACCAGATGGTGCTATATTTTTTTTACTTTCTCTGAGTAGATGACATTGCCTATGAGCAGAAGAAGACAGTGAGCCTCATTGTGAAGCGAAGTGCCGAGCAAATTTGCTGAGAAATAATTGAATTAAATCAGTAATGAAGCAATGCAGTGGAGAAGCAATGGAAACGTGCTGCAGCCTTTATAAAATAAATTGGCCACAACATATAAACAGTCCCACAGAAATGATCTGATTTGGACTGACCATTCATATATTTACATGTTGTTTGCTGTTCACATTATCATTGAGCTATGCTTAAATACCTTTCTTGGAATCAGTTTAACAAATCTGTGACTTATCCTGACAGGAAGCCCAGAAAGCCTTGAGGGCATGCTGAATTCAGGAAGCTACATGTGAGCACAACTGAAGCTACTCGGAGTAAGCCGCCTCTCCGTCAGACTTTCACACCCCGAGGCACTGCGCTGCACACAAGGTTGTTTACACACACCGAGACTGTGTACAGGCTCAGCTTCTCTCCCCATCTCTCACCCACACTCTGACTTTCACCCCCTCACGAGCACCCATACACTTGCCCACACCTCGCTGAGTATCCGCAGCCTGGACCAGGGTAATCCTCTAACTTATAAGCAGCGCTGTGTGCTCGAAGCAAATTCCGTTCTTTCAAAATGCAGACACCTCTGGAGCTGATGTGTGGCCCAAGCACCTCAGAGGTGATATAACAAAGCTTTCTCTTCTTTTGTGTTTACTATATTTGCTCAACTTCTTGCTCTCCTACATGCCGATAACTATTGAGCATGTATGATTTATTAGAAATGTCCAGTCTACAATGATTTATTATTGTAATAATTGGTTGTTATTATAAAACACTTTTTTTGCAGGCTGGGTTTGTGACTGTTATACTACAATGTGGTGACAACATACAGACCCTGCTATATAACTATATGCAGATTCATATGCAGAAAAGCACCTTGGTGTGCTACAGTTTTCCAAAATTAATCTTTGAC
The DNA here is from genome assembly GCF_017976325.1 of Chelmon rostratus. Classification (NCBI taxonomy): domain Eukaryota; kingdom Metazoa; phylum Chordata; class Actinopteri; order Chaetodontiformes; family Chaetodontidae; genus Chelmon; species Chelmon rostratus. Next base: position 15,214,741 of record NC_055676.1, on the reverse strand, counting down.
AATAATTACAGATAATACAAATGAAGAAAAGTCAATTTCATGAACAGCAGGTGGATTGTTTTCTTGCCTGTTTCTTTTTTTGTGAGTTACATTAAAATTGAGATGGCACAGAGGGGAATATGGATGCAAACCAAGTAGGCACATACATTTTTGATATTTGGGATAAAAATACTAAAAAAATACTAACCCAGGCCTCTCAGACAGTTTTTATATTTCTATGGTTGCAAATCTGCAGCGATGATCACTTCCAAAATTACATTCCCCGTATTATGTACTTTAGAAATGCCTTCATCACTGTGGTGCATCATTTCTTATCCAGAAGTCCAGCACACATGTCAGTCCATCTACTCATCCAACTGGGGATCCACGAGTGTTTGCGCATCAGCTTACAGAAGTAAACCTCCCAGCATGTCCCCAGACTTCCCTGTGGTCTCCTCACAAGAACACCTCCAAAGGGTGCCGCCCGGGGCGATCCCCACCGGTGGCTTTAACTGCCTCAACTCCGTGGGAGGGGACAGGTCCCACTCCCAGAGCAGTTTTACCTCGACATATCCAGGCTTACCTCCTCGTCTAGGTTGCCAGGGGTGCTCCAGCTGAGCAAGTCGTCCTTTCAAAGATCCCCAAAAGTGGCGCCTGAAACAGTGCATTTTTAACTGTCGTAAAGGTAAGTCTATGAGTCTGACAGACATATCGAATGACAGAACAAATGTGTGTACTGGCTGAGCAGCAGGATATGAAATGCTGTGTCTATTATACAGGGGACAGCTTGCAGGGAATTTTTTTTTCTAAAGGAAGACCAGAAGGCATCATTACTGTACCCATTCAGCCACAACCAAGCGGCAACCTCCAGAGCTGAAAAGTGAAGCCGAAGTGGAAGTGCACAAAACTGCAGTTCCTCAAATGGCCACTTGAGGCTGGCGCCAAAAATGGGTCAAACTCATATAAAATGTCTAACTTCAAAACAGAAATCAACATGTTTATAACCTGGTACGAAAAGCCCTAATTTCAGTTCTTGACGATTGTACGGGGTGAATTTTGTATAACTCGCTTGTTAAATTATATAAAGGCTTCAAGTTATGCATAGTTAAAAGTGTAAACAGTACAACCATAAACTTCTAACATACTCATATAACAGAATGTGAAAATTATTTCACGAAAGGTCTTTAAATGTTACTGTACTGCCTGCTGTGACACTCTTGCACTGATAATGCACATTATTCACACATACTTGCTTTGTATTAGCACTTTAGCAATTAGCAAGCTGTTGCATTGTGCTGCCGGAGTAAGCAAGCTAAGCAGTGCTGATCCACAACCACCCAGCATTTGTTCTCAATATTCTACAAGAGTAATGTTTTTCCTTTAAAAATCGACTGCTGGAGTAAGACGAGGGGGACTGAACATTTTCTCCTTGAGCTTCTTGCCTTGTGATCAAGCTGATGTGTAATTGTCCACAGCTAAATGCTTTACAGGTATTGGGTTTTGTTTCTCTCCTGGCTTGGCTCTCTGCTTACTGCCACAACAGTTTATAGTTTTCTCATCCTTCTCGCTCTCTCTCTTAACTGCTAATGCTGGCCTCTCAGAGTGCTTTTCATGTTTACTGCTTTGACTGAAAATGGACTGAACCCGGTACCAGACTTACAAAGTGCACAGCTGAGGCGTGTTTCTGCATTTCATGTGTGACTTGATGGAACTGAACTCAGCCAGACACCACAGAAACTAGCTAGTTAAGCAGGTAGGTGCAAGGGATTAGATAACACTTCTTACAAAAGCACATAAACACCAAAATGCAATTAGAAAATGTCCAGATCCAGAGGCGGGACCACAATAGCCCCAGGGAAAATCTGATTGGCTGCTGATGTGCACCTGTTTGCTTCAGAGCACTTCATTGGCTGAATATTGAGAGATGCATCACAGTTCAGTTGATCGCACCTGTGAAATCCACTTCAAACACATCTCTAACCTTGAAACTACTGCACTGCACCTGCACAATAGAGCTCGAAAGGGAACTCCTGATTGAAATGTGACAGACAACACCACACAAGCTTCATGGCGATGCGACACCTCAGCTAAAGTCAGGCCAACAGATATTTCTGCATGTAGATAAAGGCTTAGGAATGTGGGGATTGTGGGACCTAGTACTTGTCCTTCCCAATAAATAACATTGTTGTCTGGTGCCTGAATTTTATATTTGCCTTTTCAAAAACCATTCTGCCCCAAGTTGCTTTGCTGTTTGATTTTATTTACATGCATAAAAAGTCACTAGAATGCAGGAAATGAAATGTCTAATGCACAAATTTCCTGAGGGAGGACCCTCAGACATCCCACGTAACACCAGGGTGTGGGCACTTTCTGAGCCCTGTATCAGAATATATATATATATATATATATATATATATATATATATATATATATATATATATATATATATATATATATATATATATATATATATATATATATATAGTTTCTTTAAAAAAAAACAAACAAACATTTTTTTTTTTTTACCACTGGCCAATTATTTGGCAACCATGCAATCAAGCCTTGGCACAGCTTAGGTGAGGACATTCTGTTTTCATAGCAATGTTATTTTTCTTGTTTCTGTTAAGACCAGCATCATTATTGACCTCATCCTGCATGACCGTTTTCCTCGCTGGCAATGACGTTTTTGCATCACTGTTCAGTCTCTCCAAACTGAATGTGTGCCCACGCCTTTGTGATGCTGAAACAGTCTGTTAATTCTAGTTTAAATGTGATTGATACATTTTCTTCTGTGGAGGCAACCTAGCCCCACAGTGGCAGATATGGAAATAAGTGTAAGGGAAAACACAAATGTAAATTAGTGTAAGCAGTAAGTGTGGCTCCAGATAAACCCCTGACTGGCTATAAAGACAAGTGCCTCCGTGCACAGAATGCTGAGCACAGCTAGCCCCTTGTAAACAAAGCTTCTGCTATTTAGTTTCAGTTGGCTTAATTAGAATGAATGAGGGGGCCTTGTGCAAAGAGGACAGTTTTTTGTGGGTGGAGGGAGAGTGGAATTGGCCATGGTGGATGGAAAGCTGGACTGAGAGATAAAGTTACTAGCGGGTGGCATGGACCAATTGGACAATGACAAACAAAGCCTTGAGCCAAAAGCGCAGCCTTAATGAATTTAGGGGAGCAACATACATGTTGATGTGCGAAAATCAAATTATTCTGATCATATTCCATGTTTTATCTCCACACCAGAGAGAAAGTGTGTGTGTGTGTGTGTGTGTGTGAAAGAGATGATGTTTTAAACATGTTTGTGGGTGTGCATTTGCAGTTTTGCACGCTAATATTAAGTCCTACTCAGGCACTTCACCATATGTGTTAAACGTAACAGCAGGGGGAACAGATTGTTGGTCATAATCATTTTTTAATACCATTGTAATGATTACATTATGAAATGGAAATTACCTATTACAAAAAAATCCAGAAATGTTGAAACAATTGTACACTGGCATTGATTAGGATTGCCTCATAAAAACACTACTTTGTGTATTGTTGAGTCTTTTGAGTTTGAGTTGTACTCTTGCCCTCAGCATGTGCTTGAATGTGCTACAGACTCCCTGTTTGCTGTTATTAAACTGTTCTGGGTGAGCTCTGAGCTGGGGTCGAAAGTTGTAAAGTGAATGTACAGTCAAATATCTTCAGCACAGCTCTAAATCTGTGAGGGGTGTGTGTGTCTCTGTGTGTAAGAGAGTGAGAGAAGGATGATGGTTTTATGTGTGTTTTGCTTTTGCAGGCAATATTTAGTCCGACTGAGGCACTTAGGTTCACTTCAGCTTGTTGGCCATAATGAAAATAACCTATTACACTGAAAATTTCCAGGTAACATTTTCAAACTTCCTGCATTGGTATTGACCATGATTTCATTTTTATTACTGAAAAATAAAAGTGCAAGCCAACTTAATGGGATTTATTCATAAACAATGCAAGCTTTATGTTTTTGTTAGCTTTGTTTTTTCCTCCCCAGAAGGCAGAGTTATTATGTAGGGTAATGATTCTCTATCTGACGCCTTAAGTATGTTTGACTTCAGTAACTTTCATGAGGGGGGCTGTCAAAACATTAACTTTTGAGGCAGCGTGATTAAACATGAGCTTTTTTTTTGCCTACCAGGGTTTCTTTTCATTATTCCCCTTTCGTTTTAAACTACTTAACACCCTAGGATTTCTGCTGCAATACCTTAAAGGCCATATCTCCACCAATTAATGCCTCATAGTACAAGTGAAATCACATTTAGTCATCCCCTTTTTGTTGTCGGAAAAAATGTTTTCTAACTGTATTGCAAATTGTTTTTTTTTTTATCAAATGGAAAAAACGTCTCTGGGGAAATGTCAGAAATCCTCCTTTATGTCTAAGGTGGCTGGAGGGGCGGGCGCCATCTGGGCTTGATTGACAGCAGCTGGCAGGCTGCAAGAGTGCAGGTGATACACCGCAGAGAACGAGAGAGAAAGTAAACAAACTTGCGCTCTAGCTTCCACGTCGTGGGCAGACAGCGGGTTGGTGGTATTGAAGAGTCCACCACACCAGCATGTAACTGGGCAGAAGTGACATTTGCAGGTGCATTTATATGCTCTTTAATGTGCTGCAACTGAGCAGCTAATTAGCTATTAAACATGCAAAATGACATTAGCGGTGCACTCTTCCCCAGTGAATGCCTGTTTGGTTGCCCTTTCAGTAACCTAAGGTGCAGGTCAAGATGCATGTTCATATTTGTAAATGAGATAAAAGGAAGACTTTAGCAGGAAAAAGCTGGGTGTGGGTGTTCAGAGTCTGCGACTCTTGTGTTTTGCAGAACACTGCGATCCCCCTTCCACCATGTTCAATAAAAATGCAGCAAAAGTGCCCTCTTGGATGCCCCGATGGGAGATAAAACATGATAAAGTGCCCTCTACGGTGGCCCAGTGTGCAAGAAAGCCTGATAAAGTGCCCTCAGTGTGCCTTTTCAGTGAAGAAAATGTGATGCAGAGCTGGTAAATGAGTTTGCCTATGCACACCTCTAAATGGTTAAAAGTTCAGGGGTGTAGTCGTTATACTTTGAGTCGCATGATAGAGCAGTTTTCCTTTTAACCATGGTTTGGAACTGTTTCATCAAAATACAGCAACTAAATACAAAATACAGACTAATTGCAGCACCACAGCTCACCCCATGTCCTTGCTAACCTCTGTCATCGCTTCATAGAGCAATTTATTTTAAGTTTTGTTTTAATCAATCATTCTGAAAAGCTGAGGCAGAATATTCTGTTCGATTTTTTTGGTGTATTTGTTCGTCCTGCAGTCAACAACTACGCCTCTCAAAAACCTTTGGCATAGGTGGGCTGTCAGGACCTCATGGGAGCTGTAGTAGCACCATAAAGAAGCAAAAAATGAGAATCAGGAAAGCATCGCTTCCATGCCCACCCACAGACATGACATATTGAGGGTGTGAGGTCACGTCCACATGGAGAAGGTGATAATGACCAACATTTGGGACAAAGAGAGAGACCGGAGCTCAATCAGGTATGTGTCACACCGGGTCCCGTCAACTTAAGAACGCTGGATGACTGAGCGCCTATTGTTAAATGTACATGATTAAAACAAAACCAGGAAACGAAAGACTGAAAATGTTTATTTGAAGTTTTAAGGCTGTGGATGAAAAATCTGATGAACACAAAATGTACTGCTTCAGCGTTTGACATTAATGAATACAGTTCATCTACATTTAGCTAGAGATGCATCAGGCGCTGAACAGTGGTGATTAATCAACATGTCCCAGCTCAGGTTGCATTGTCTCCCCCATACGTTTGGTATATAAACAACAATAACACAGAGGTTACTGTGTGATGTGTTCAAACGCGAACAAGTCGCACATATTGACTTTGTGTCACCCCACCACTTGGCCTTTTGTTTTGGTGGGGATAGCCTGTCACTGAGATGGCAGCGGAAGGAGGGAAGATTTCTCTGAGGAAAGACGGCAAGGGAAAGGTCACAGTGAATAAAAGGCTTTTAATCTGAGTACCTTGTGTCGTGTTCCCAGGGAATATCAAAGTCATCCCATTTCTAGTGAGGTCAGACTAGGGCAGCGTCCCTGTTTTGCCACTCTTCTCGTGTCTCCCATGTTTGTGATGCCTAAATACCCAGGGTTGCAGAGTTTTAAGAAAAGGTTAGAAGCAGGATGGCATTTTGTCTGACTGCCTCTCTGCCTATGTCTGTTTCCGTCCATTGTGTTCTTGTGTAAAGCTCACTGCATAAAGATAAGATATCAAATGTGGCTCTGAAGCTTAAGGCTTTGCAATGTTGCCATTCTCAAACAGAAGAAAGACTAGATTCTGCATTTGCTGTCATTTTGTTCGCAACCACTCAATAACTGGAACAAGATTGTGTCATTTGTGCCTGATTTAGACTTAAATGCATCACAAAAGCTACTGAATGTCTGCAGGGTTCACACGAGTTGTTGCAAGTGAAGTATGCTGGCTTCAATACATGACGGCTATACTTTTGTTATATAACATGTTAGGAGTGTTTGTCCGACCATGACAGTGGAGATAGATAGATAGTAAAGTTTTAATTTGATGTCACCAGTGTTGTCAGCTTTGCAAAATGTCTGGCCCTTTATTTCGGAACTCTAGCAGTCTAGTGGATGGCTTGCCAGTCCATTAGGTGTGAAGTGGAATCACGTTTTCCACAACACTGGCCCCGAGTATCCATCATGTCACACATTCACAACTATTCAACTCCACCGCAGTGCTCTCTGACTGCTTTTAAAGCCGAACTCTGTGATCCAAACATAAACAAAGGTTTAGGAATCAAAACGCACCGATGGAAAAAGCAATCACTTTAAAACTGACTGGCAGCCATAGAAGAACAAACACATCAGATCTGGACTCAGGTCAAGATCAGCAGACACACAGTTTTGAAGACAAAATGGGCAAAGCTTAGACAACGAGTATATGTGTACGTGAGAAGAGAGAAACCCTCACTGAACAGGAGAAGGAGACTGCAACAATGCCTTCCTGCTGCATCTAGCGCTGCTCTTACGTACATATATCTGCATTACAGCGAGGACTCCAGAACTGGAAATAAAGTAGGACTCCTGTATCAGGCCATGCGCCGCTGGTATAGTCCATATTCTGTGTGCATCTTGCTCTGCTCTGTTCAAGAGTAATTTATTTTGGCTACCATACACCAAACCACAAATATCAACAGATATACTACTGCAGCTTGTGAGGGATTTTATGGTGTATTTGGTGACTTAGAACACAGTGGTCACAGGGAAAACTGCAGATTGATTTGGCAGGCAGGAGACAGCATTGGATGGTTTTCTTAGCTCAGAATGAATCAGTCAGTCTCTCCAATTGCGCGAATGTTAAACAGTCATCAGAGGAGGCACTGAGCTGGTATTAATGAATTTCCCTCCCAGTTTAACTGACACCTACAATCCTTAGCTGGATGCACACGCAGACATTTTAAACTACTGTTAAATTTCTCGGCAGTCCATTGACTGAATCATATGCATTTTCACACTGTGTGTAACAGCTGGAAAAACTAAACAAGAGTGCACTTCTGCTCTATATCGTGTGTTACGGTATTCAGCTGGTGAAATTGTTCATGCAATTGCAGTCAGCTGAACAGTAGCAAGCTCAGTATGCTACTAGCAGAACCACATGTCTAACAGCTTGTAACTACTAGCTTGCCAGCTCCTGTGTGCACCCATGTGAGTGTAGGTAATGTTAACAATAATAGTTTATCTGTGTTATGGAAAGAGACCACGTCTTACCTGTGCATGCTAGCCAATCAGCATAGCTAGCACGATGCTAACACTTGCATTAACTACTACACTACTGCTTTGTCACACGACTGCAGCCTAGAAGCTACAGCATGAAAATTATGTTGTGTTGAATTAACCTCTGAAATATTGCATTGTGTTCATCTAGTAATAGAAGTCATTTTACCTTAATTAAAGGTGCCGTTATTGGATTAATGTCATAATTACCAAAATTACTTTATTTGATTGAATTACCAACGACATAGACCTTTGCATTTATTTTAATCCATGTTCATTTTTAGATAATGACTCAGACATACTCACACCCTTATACCATCATATATACTGAGCCACTGGAGTGTTTTTGACCTTTACCTTGTGTGGTGGTAATTAAGACGCTGATCTCGTCAGCTGATTACTTCTGACAGAGGATGGTTCAGGTGGTGTCCCCTAAACCATCAACAGACGCATTTAGCACTCGGCCACTATTTTGATGCACTGGATTGGATGCACTTCGTACAGATACTTTCTTGCAACATGTTCAGCCATGCCTGCTGCCTCTCACAATAACCCGTGCAAATCGAGGTGATATAAGTCACAGTTTTTTGAGCTATGGCCATTCGACTGCTGTCAATACCATTCAATGCTTTTCTCTGTCTCTGTCCATCGTGCTGAAGTACGCTCCCTGACAGTTCTTTTTGGCAACCACGCAGCATCACCATAGCAACTAACCCAGACAACCTAGCATCTATGTAGCAACACCCTAACTTCACAGAACACCAAATCAACCACCAAGCCACAACCTAATCACTCCATACTCATTTTCTCACATTTCTCACATTTTAAGTGAGTTTGAATGAAGTACGTTTAATGATAAGCTGAAAAAGGTAATTAAGCTTGTCATGGTTTGGTAAAAGAGACAAACTTGAATTCAGAGTGTGAAAAGAGGTGCAAGATTATTTCATTTTAAGATATCTTGTGAGTTTATTTTGTTTATTATTTATTTATTGGTTTATTGAACAAATACAGATGCACATTAATAAACATAGCTGCAAATGCTCCAAAGTTATCCAAGAGGCTATTGTTTTTTTCATCTGTAGTCCCTGGACATATGTTACAGAGTCACCCTACAAACAGAATATAAGATTGAAATTACAGAGTTATTGAGATCATTTATATGTGTGCAGAGCGATAATGAAAAGAAAAGGGAATATTAATGTTAATAAAAACATCATTCAGCACTTTCTCATACTACATTAGCAGGTACTATTTAGAAAACAGAAAACAACAGAGAGGCTCATAATAAAAGACATGCAAAACAATAAAATGAGGGATATTAATGTTGGAATAAATTGGATAGTGTTGTGCCGCATTTTAAAACACTAAAAAGCCAAAGCAGAATCACACACACACACACACACACACACACATATATATATATATATATATATATATATATAAATCTGGAAACAGGGCTCATGCATGTTGCACTTGTGCAGATTGTCATTGGAAAAACACACCTACTTTGTGTTCATCTGCCGCGTTCATGCAGACATTTGCAGCAGCAAAGTCAATGAGCATTGAATGGGTTTGCATTCATCTATTTTTCTCTTTTTTTTAAAACGACAGCACAGGATTCAAACAGCTTAGCATCCTCCTGAGTTGGACTAAATGAGAGAAGTCAGGGGTGACACGTAGGTCAGAACTAGTCGATGTCTCAGTTACTGTTCCATGATTATTCATCCTGACAATGTACTCTTCCCCTCATGGGCCGCTTTCAGCCCTAGTCAGCTTGCCAGATTGCCTTTGTAGAACACTAGTCAAACAAAGCATGTTGAGACACTGGAGAAATCAAACAAAGCGACTAATAAAAAAAAAAAAAGAAGAAGAAAAACGAAACCGATAGGGTCCTGGCAACTCAGAGTGAGTGTTATATGTCCCTCTTGGTTTGCCACAACCACAGAGGTTTTATAAAATCATCTGGATAGGCAACACCTGTTGCGACAGCTTCCCTGTCGCTGGTTCCTCTCATCAAGTTCTTTCCGTTATCTCCTTTGTCATTTGCTCTTTTTCAGAGCTGGTGGGCTCTGGTGTTGCATTTAAAATTAGGATACTGTGTCTTGAAAAGGATATTTAAACAGTTTTTCACATGCAAAATAGATAACATGCTTTTTTTTTTGTGACATGTGTCAAATGTGTGCTGGGATGCTACCACTTCTGATCTGAAAATCTCCCAACAAAGACTTTCAGTACACTCACCAGTGCTGGATTGTAAAAGAGAAGAATGGGGGTCTTTAATGAGATGGGGATGAGATGCCACCGTATGGAGGTCAGCAAGACGTATTGACATGAGCTGAGGCAGCAGAGAGACTCACTGTGGAAAGGCCATTTTGCATCGGAGCGCTATGCCTGATGTGGATGAGATATGATGAAAATGCTTTTAAAAAAAGCAGCTTTTGGATAGGAATGCCAATTCTAAGATCAATGAAGATGATTGTTACATGAAAGAGGTGTGCGGGATGGGATGTAAGGCGGCCATGCTTCAACAGAGGAATGTGTATCTTGGACAGGTTGACCTTTCTTGGGTTCAGGTAAGGCAATGACAACATGCTCGCAGGAATTCCATTATACTTTTATTTCTCCCCTTTAAAAGAAATGCATTTGTCTTCTGTGACCCCATAGATACACAGAAATATTCTTGTGGAAGGCGATTTTCTGAGTAGTTGTTTTCCGTTATATTGAAATTAACTGAATGGAAATGTATGCCTTTAAATTCTGCCTTTGAGTAGCTTTCAACGGCAGCAAGAAATATTGCTTGTTGATGTGCCAACGCATTGATTACCATGCTTGGCCTCGATAGCCCGTCATATTAATGGACTAACTTGTGAAGTAATTTAATGCAGAAATTACTTTGCATTTCTGCAGAGTAATTTCAAAGGTAAAATGCAGAGCGGAGTGTGGTGCCTCTGAGGGATAGAAGATGGAGCTGAGCCTGACCCAGGCTTAAGAGGATGTGTCTGCCATGTTGCGTTTGATTAATGGCACCACAGGCCTGCTCATCAAGAGGTAATAAAATATGGGGGCATAAGTCAGGCCTCATCCTAGGGTTCTGGCAGGTGTTCAGGTCTTTGAGCACAAGCCTCTCCAAGGTAGCCCACACCAATAGATCTATCTCCAGCCCCTTTTTCTGATGCTTTCAACTTCTGACCACACCAAACAGTCATGTCAACTTGCACATTTGTGCAAATTGTTGAGCTCAACATCATTTCTGCTGTGTCAATATTTCAGCCGCTGGGCAGCAGAAGAGCAGCGGTTTCATCTTATATTCATCAGAAATAAGAAAACTCAATGCTTTGTCTAGAATCCCCGACTGTTAGAAAGCGTCTCCCAGTGTCTTCTCCGCTGGCCAAGAAATATGCTGTCACAGAACGTCACGTTAGAAGATGGCAAATCCTTAAAGACAGTCTTAAAAATCCAGTCAGAGGAAATCTCTCCGTGGCCCCGAAACCAGCTGCCTCCTGGAACTTGATTGCAGAGTATATGTGACTGAAAAATAGAATGAAGAGTGCCAACCACCAGAGCCTTTATTCAGCTGAAGGCTTTGGAAATCAACAAACAGCTGAATTGCTAGTTATCTTTGAGATGAGCTACGTTTTTCCACAGTAGTTGTTTACTAGTGCAAATTAACTTTTATTCAAATGTGACAATACATGTATAAGGTGTTAAATATTGCATATATTTCTACATTCTAATGAGCCTTATAATGAAGATTGGCTTGAGCTCAGGCTGCTGCAGTGTTTGTATTCTGTAAGTGCTTCCTGCCCTGTATAACTTAGTCATCTTGGGCGCTCGCGGTTCCCAGCGAATATGCAAATTTGATGCACGCACAGGGAATGAACTGTACACAAATATTCCATAGTGTCAAGCACAGAAGAGAGGAGGTGGTGGAGACTGTGCTAATGGCTAATGAGACAGTAGCTGAATAAAATCAGAGAACACCTTCCCAGTTTATCCGCGATGGCTCGTTGGTGGTGTTTGCTGTACAAATGTGTTTGTCTTCTGCACCTAATGAATCTCAAGGCAGAGTAGACGCTGGGAGGCATATTGATGCTGCCTCTCTCTCGAGCCTATATTTTGTTCCAGATGGAAGTGTGAAATATTGATGTGACGATCAGACACTACAAGTGTTACCAAATACCACCAAAATAGCATCACGTAACAATCTTTGAGGCAGATACTTGGATAGTGAGCTAAATGGACGTTTTGTATACTTTGTTCAAGCCTAAAACAGCCAACACTGCAGCAATTCCCTCCTCCCTTTAATTCCTGATTTCTATTAGGAGCTGTGGTTGTAGTTCTCATTATAAATATCTCAGGTTCCTCCTGAGAAATTAAAGTGCAACTCATTCTCATTCCCTTTTACCTTCGTATACCTAATGCCCAGTGTTTTCATTGGCATTAATACACAACTACATTTGTTCTGCAAGTCATGCAATATTACTGGAAATACCTCAATGAATCATGTTTTAAATTTCCTGTTTCAGAGGGCGTATCATAGTAATATCTGATACAGTGCAACTGAGAGAGATTGTCCTATGAGATATTGGTGAAATTGACTCCTTTGCCAGCCTCTTCTTTTTGCCTTGGCTCCCAGCTCCTGGTACAAGAAGATTTTCATGTTTCACCCCCCCCCCCTCCATTGGCACCCTCAGAATGTATTCACCTTCTCAATTTATGATACATATTGACATGTTTGGCCTTTTTGCAAATCCGGGTCAATTTGGATAATTGTGTGTCAGTCATCTTACTGAAGGTCAAAGACAAGGTATGTATGACAGACTGTAAAGACCCAGCAGCAACAGTGTCAAACCCTTTATATGTCAAAATCAGCTGGATAAATATATAGGAAACGTGTCTGCATCTGGACTGTTTTAGAACAGACCTGACAGCTGTGCTGCCGTGAATGAAACTCACATTCGGTGCATTTCAAAAGGCAAGATACCACAGTCAATGGTGGCTGTAATGCAAACGTTTTTTTAAATTCTTATTTTGTGCTTTTAAATGGTTTTATTTAATACATTCATACATTCAGATAACAGTACACATCATGTACATGCAATAATGAGGGCTTTCCAGGAATTTGCATAGAAAATAGATGCATTTCAGTTTACAGTGTAGGCACCTGCTGGTCAAAAGACTTAAAAGCAGTCAGGTGTTGCAGATGAAGGCAGCGCTGCAACTTGTTCAAAGGTTGCTACAATATAAAATCATGACAGAGTGGGAGATTGATATGCTCTCTTTCATCCAATAGACTCTAATGGGGTGCTGTCAGAATGACTTCATGTCAAGCTGTCACTCCAGGCTCCAAGCTCAGTCAAAGTGATGCATTTGTGCTTGCCTGACTCACAGGAAGTAGGCTGTAGGTATAAGCCTGCCATTGGGACGCTATTTCAGCAGGACTTCTCCTCCCCTTCCGCTATCTGTATGTCCCCTGTTTCCAAAGTCCCTGTTGCTACATGAAACAACAACCTCTGAGTAGCAACCTACAATGCTGAAAATTGCAAATTTTGACATTGATCTTACATTGACTTGACCAGCTATATTATATTTGTGTTTTTTATCAGTAAAATTGGTACCACGTGGGTTCGGCCTCTGTGCCAGCTGTGGAGACCTCTCTCCACAGCTGGCACAGTGCTAAGCAAGATGAAATCTGTGCTAAAACAGGCCATTGCTTTGGCAGGCCACCTTATTTAGCTTAACAGGTGATTAGTTACAAGTGCTACTACACCCCCAACCTGAAAAATGTGGCAGGTTGTTTACTGTGGAATTTGCAACGGCGATAATTAGTGTCTTTTGGACATAATTTTTGCACCTAACCAGTCCCACACACTTTCACTTAGACACTTTAAAATGAACTTTGAGAGGTTCAGCTTCTGGAGGACATTTTGTGAGCTTCTGTGCAACTTTTTTGATGATTGTTTTAGTTGTAAAGATATTTAAATGTACTTTTTTTTCCTCTCTATTTTTGGTCCAATTAAAGTCTATGGAAAGCTAGAGTGTCAGCTCATCATAAGCTATGGTATTAAAACTAAATCTGCTCACAGTTTTCACATTTCACACACAAATTATACGTCTAAATTTTCCCATAAGCCTCCTCTCTCTCAAAATGCAAAACTCTTACCCGTAGGAGTAAATTTAGAGCTTTAATGCTTAATTGACGGGTAAACTGCTGTCAAGCTTGCACATGTACTGCCACTGAAAAGGAAGGCTGAACCTTTCTCTGCTTTCTCCTTTTTCATCTTAAAGATTCTCACTTAATTAAAGGCTGTATATAATTGTGCCAACTCACAGTGTACAAAATCCACAAGTTCTAATTTTTGGGGACGTGTTGTCTGAATCGAGGGCTTTCATTTCCCATGTCCTTCTGACAACTTTCTGCTTTTAAAAGACTAGCCATGCCACACAGGTGCATGGCATTTGTCTAATTATCCCTCTCCTCAGGAAAGGGTGGACCTGCACAGGTCAGTTTGCCTGGGAGGCATGCGAGGTTGGTGGTTAGTGCTGTTGCCTCACTATAAAAAGTTCTCTGGTTTGGCCCTGAGTGTGGCCAACTTTTCTGTTGTTAATAAAGACTGTCTCGCTTTCAGACGACTATCCAGCTCACACAGGTGAGGTGTTTGGATGATTAGACCTATCCTCCGAAAACCATGAACTTGTGAAAAGCAGTTTCCCTGACACATGCTATAACTCAACTGCCATCCCACCTAAAGGTCCTGAGTTCAGATCCATCTCTGTCCAACATTTTTGGTGGTTGTGTAAGTCACTAGTACCACTACCCTTTACCCTGACACTTGCCTTACCATTGGAAGTGGTTGAATAAGCTGTTTTGAAGCTTTATGATGTGTATTAAAGCGCTACCTTTCAGCGAAGGCAAGCTTCTCTTTTTCAGAAAATTTGCCTTTCTACTAATTTCTAGTTAGTTCTATTCATTTTTAAAATGTGTAGGTCATTCAATTTGAAAATGGTGCATTCGAAAGAAAGTTTAGCAGTGCTGTTGAATGGTTAGAGCATTTTCTGTGACAGGAGAGATACATTTGACCTCCCCGTTGTCAAAACCTGCATCCCCTGTCTACTGTCAGCCTATCTAGTGAAACCTGCGATTCCTGATTTCTTTGGCTTGTGGGCAGGAGTGAACACAACATTGACATTTCCTCATCCTTCAAGTTGCTATGGCAAATATCAGGTGTTACATTATTTCTAATGTTTGTCTTTTTGCTCTGTCTTTGGTCTCCACCAACTCCTGAGGGAAATATCTGGCTCTTTAGCTGCTAAACGCTTCACTATGTTCACTGTTTTAGGCCAGATGCGGCATTAGAAACTACAATTCACCATTGCCAGACAGCTTCACAGTGAACTAAACACTCTGCCCTTTCACACTGTCGTATTATTCCCATATTGACATTTGATACACCGCCATTATAAAACAGTCTATGATAGCTGCTTTAAGAACACAATGTTCTGACTATAGACCCGTCTGTATATGACAGCTGCACCTTCAGAGCTTAAGAGCTAGAGCAGAGTGTGTTAACTGCTGTGAAAATGAATGCAAACAACCCCCCAGTTGTAATGCATCTCAGTGCATGCTCCCTAAAAGACCTCCTAAATGATGGAGCCTTTTAATGAAATCAGATTTAGTCCTAATTGGACGACAGGCTCAGTGTGGACTCCCTCAGGACAGTGATACACATACACGCACATACATTGGGTGGATAACATAACAAGGGCACGTTGCTGCCATGCAATAACATGACGGCAAATAGAACAGTAAAACGTTCAACTTGTTGTTGATACTATGCCAGAGAGATTGTTGATTCAGTGCTGGTAAATTATGATGCTGTATTCTTGTGG
This sequence comes from Chelmon rostratus, assembly GCF_017976325.1. Taxonomy (NCBI): domain Eukaryota; kingdom Metazoa; phylum Chordata; class Actinopteri; order Chaetodontiformes; family Chaetodontidae; genus Chelmon; species Chelmon rostratus. Next base: position 15,199,067 of record NC_055676.1, on the reverse strand, counting down.
TGTTGCTCAGCAAATATAATAGTAAATGTCCTTTAATCAGTTTTAGCCCGTCCTCACCAGAAAAGCTGTGCAGGTCGTCTGTGCAAGCAGCTTATTACGATCCATACTGAGGTTTATTGTTTGGCTGCAACCTTTAGTGGATGGAGTAATTATGACGGGAGCAAAGGAAGAAGTCAGGGTAAGTAGTGTAAAGAGCAAGAAAGTCAGTGTATGGAGGACATTGGGCTGGATGATACAATAAGGATGCCTGGTCAGTGTTGCTGTGGGTCTATTTGTCAGACTATCAATTCTGATTGCAGGAAAAGTGCACAGTGATTCCGTTGCATTTTAGCATCCTCGTAAGATGTGCCACTAAACAAACTCGGACAACAGCAGGGCCCTGAAACTAGAAAACCTCAATGGCACGTAGCCATTATTAATGACACATGCACATAGCGCAGGAGCTTTTCCTGCTGCGACGTGAAAACGCCTTCCTGACAGGTCTATTCTGCGACTACGGCAATTCTTGAAATCGTGTGTGAGACGCGAAGTGAGACATGGAAATACGTGAGCTTATTTTCCACCATTGTCTTATTTGACATAAAAGTGAGACAATGTAGAAATCAAATTAAATAAAGATTTTCACACCAATAGCAAGACAAGAATCATCATTTTTTCAGTCAGAAATTGGAGGCTCTTAGTTGCCCTCAGCTCAGATGGACACTGAGTGAAATGGTAACACTAATAGGAGCTTCTGCTCCCACTCCGAGCCCTAACCGCTGGAACCCTTTAAAGGGTCTCTATCTGAGGAATGTCCTGCTGGTTTCCCTGAGGGAAGATTCAGGCTATATAGCCTGTCAGGAGCTTCAAACAGGAGCAAAGACAGAGGCAGTGCGCCTTGTGGCACCCATGATATCTCTTCTGAACACGCAGCCGAAGAAATTAAAAAAAGATACTCTTGGGGTAATGCTTTGCTCCTCAGTGGGGAGCTGGGGTGTTAGATAACACCTCACTTTTCACACAGGTACAAAACAGATGAGGCATCGTTAAGACCTGTCACTAATTTGTTTCTGTCAGCATAAAATAAAGGTGATGGGGGGAGAGCTAACCCATTTGACTGTCTTAAAAATGAAGGGTGAATTTATTCATTCTCCCCTAAGTGCTGCTTAGGGATTCTAGGCAATATCTGATAATGGCATAGCTGGAGTGCTTGTCAAGATATGTAATCAATTCTGAGTTTTCATCCTTTGGATATGTTTACCCATTTGTGTGTAATTGTATGGCATAAAGCACAGAATGCAGTGTTTTGAAAAAGCACCTCAGTGGGGAAGGAGTGGAAAAAGGAAAAAGAAACATAAACACAAATTAACACTCAGAATTATATCCTTTGCAACCTGCCTCTTCCAGAAAGTAGCGACGCACTTCAAATAGAAAGCAACCAATAGTAAAATGAAGAAGAAAGCAACATTTGTTCCCTTCCTTCTGTGCGTGAGCCTGTTTGGCTAACGTTGTCTGGTGGGGCATAAGGAGGTGGAGGAAGGGCATCTGACTGGGCGCTGCTGCAGTCCATCGACTGCTTTCTTCAGAGGGAAAGGTCAGAGGATACAGTACGATGGGACACCTGCTGAAGGTAATCATTAATAAGCCTGCTGTCCTGTCAGCAGCCCCTGGCTTTACCAGATGTGTTCCACTGAAAAGAGGGAAAAGAGGCAGGGGTGTATACACATCATTATAATTCTGTTGGACTGTCCTAAGAAGACATGCAGCAATGCCAAAGTGTGATATAAAAAACAAGACTGAACGCGAACTGGCATGTTTTGACTGTTGTGAGTTACATGTGAGACCTGTGGGAATGAGAAACTGGATGCCACAAAGCTTCTTCTTCACCCAGGAATGTCTCTAATTGAAAGGTTACCACAACAACCCTCTCTCATAATAAATGACGACCAAGGCCAACTGTTAATTCTTCAAACCTGGTTCTGTTACTGTTTAAAACGTATGGCAGGCAGCTGTAGTGGTTAGTGGTTTGTTCCTCAGTAAAACAGCGCAAATCTGAAACACAAATGATTTTTTCCTATTTGATGAGGTTACATAAAAGATCCAGACTGGCAGCAATATATCCATGAGTCAGTTTCTGGCTTTGTGGCCCTGTCTAACCTCTTCTTCTCTGTTCTCCTGTCTCTACCCACTACAATTCAATTGCAGCTTCATGCAAATAAGTCTCCTGTCCTGCAGAGGAGAAAAGGTGGGAAACCAAATTGGATCGAATGTAATTCAGTTCGCCAAGCAGGGAATGAATCGATAATGTTGAGAAATGGCTTTCGAAGGGCTGAGTGCCCAACTTGGGTAAGAGGTGTCTTCTGTTTACAGCGCAACCCGGGCCTGCCTGCTTATGTATTTTACGACGGGTTAATCAAGAATCAGAGTACCCGGTGCTTCATTCCTGACGTCTCTCCTTGTGATGCTCGCCGCGCAGCACTTCAGAAAATGTCCCGCCTGTTTGCATTCTCAAGTGTGATAGGTCGGCTTGAATGGTTTTTCCGTTGAATGCAGATTTGCATTCTCATCTTTGTGAAATGTATTCACGGAATATAGCTGAGCACACAAATTGGTATAGTTTGTGTTTACTCTCAGGCCCATCAAGCTCCTTACAAGATACAACAGTGTTTGTATGCCTGCACACACAGATGCTTTATAATGTATCCAGCATATGCGCTCAGAGTGAAGTTGTTTTGCAAGTCTGTCTCACATACACATAATTACAAAAGGCATAGAGGCCACATTCCATACAGATGATTACACATGCATTCTGAGTGAATCTATCCTTTTTCTAATACCTACTTATTTTTCAATTGAGTACTGACAAATAACGTGGAAGCACTTCATTTCCATATAACCAGATAATTGTGACATAATTATGCAGCTCTAATTATGCTTGCATTTTTTTATGCAATCATTCAGTAACTGTTAGTGCGAGAAAAGTAATTACCCATTGGCACATGCACAGGGTGAGGACACCGTGATCTGGAGGGACCTTGAAGCCAATTGATTGCTGCTCTGCGATGAGAAGAGCCAGAGGAGGTTGTTCGGGCACCTGGCGTGGACTCATTTTTCTTCTAAGAATTTCAGGCACCATCAAGTGAGAGGACACCCCGGCAAAGCACCTGCTGGAAGGGCTACATAAGAGCACTTAGAGAGAGGGAGTCCCGCGGTAGGAGTCGGAAGAAGGAGCTGTAGAAAATAATGTTGGGGTAACTGTGGTTGAAAATGGATAGCTGGATGCATGGGGCACCGGATGCTTGATCAGAGGTGCTTCCCATTTAAGGAGTTTCTGAAGCATCTTCAGTCCTACACAAGAATTGTGCAAATGTCAATACCTGAAAGCACTTTACAGCGCTTTGATGCTTACAACTTTGACATAGTTCCTGCTAATTTGCTTTCCCTTCATTTATTATCTTACCTTCTCAAATAAAGAGTCAACAAGACAAAAGCTCATGGTGTACCTTATAATGTGGCTTTGGGTGCATGTCTTCAGGCTGGGTCTTACTGCAGATTCTATAGTTTGCCAGCTACCAGGCAAAGCTATGAAAGACGGGGATATATTAGCAGACCATCAGCGTTTTGTTTAAATGGTTCCTGGCTGTGCCTCTCCGCGTGATTTAGGCTGGAAGTGTGAGGGCGCAGCCAGAGCAGAAGGGAGAAAGGCAGTCAAATAGACAGGGTGTTGCACTGAGCGAGGGGAAAGAAGCAGGCACAAAAAGTAGCTTTTCATCTCAGGATGGCCACACCTCAAAGAGAAAGAGAAGGGACAGCAGAGCTGGGGGAAAGCGAGGGCTAAAAGATGCAAAGTGAGAGTTACAACGAAGTCGAATATTGCTGGAGGGATCAAGAGAGAGAAGTAGTGCAAGGTTGGCTGCAAAGGAGTGAAAGGAAGCAGGGCAGAGGCAGAGACTGAGGCAAGACATCAAGGTATAGGAACAGAGGGAGAGGAGGGTGGCTACAATCCTATACACATTAAGAATGATTGATTGAGGAGGGCTGTGATTAAAGCTCCATTAAGCGATATTAGCATTAAATAAATGTCTGCGTAATTAAACTGTCTGTGTAATGTGGAAAGAGTGCTTGTAGGCGACTGCCAGACCTACAGAGAATCAACACATAGTAGCTTGTAGCTAATTGTGCTGCTTCTCCAATCCTGACTGTTTGGTTGATCTCTATAGGCTCCTATCAACCGTCTATATCGGCACCCATTTCTAGAAACATGCTGAGACTGCCCCGTGTGTAATGGCAGGCAAGGAAAGCAAAACACCCAGAGATTTTCGTCATGAGTTGGTGGACCAGACCACAGCTCAAAGCTGAAGGAATGTCGGCCAGAAAAAAAGACTACAAAGGGATCCTCATGTTGCTGCTTCTGCTGAATGTGTAATATGTATGTTAACGTCAGCCATGTGACCTTGGAAAGACCAAACTGAGTTGCTGCTAAGTTGCCTTGACATTGTTTTGAAGTCTTTCTCTCCAGAGGTCGAACATTCATCTAAATGAAACAGGCAGAATAAAAAAAACTGCCAGGTTGGACTGGAGAACAAGCAGAAACATGTAAAATGCAAGAATTCAAAGAAATAAATGGCTTAAATGATCAAACCTAAGATGCCATTTTATGAATGTGCCATTATATGAAATTGAAACATGATATTATAACGTCAAGGCAGAGAAGGTTAAGTCATGCTGGTCTGAACAATGATTGGCCACTCAATGTGCATTTTGTGAGACTGAATTTAAAGCAGTTTAAAAGGTAAACCTGATGAATGCCCATGCACCCATGGACATCTCTAATGGCACTTGAAAGCACTTGTGATGGACATAAAGACAGATGTACCCGGCGACTCAAGTCACCATACCCGAGGAGGGCTGCGTTGCCCACAGCAACACTGCCTGCTGCTCCTCTTTTTGCCCATTGAGAGGCATCCATAACAAACAAGCGTGTCCTACAGCGTGGCTGCGACTGGCTTGCTGCCCTGCTTTCATGTATCCAGGCTCAAAGCAGATGCAAAGAAGAGGGAGGAAGAAAAAGTTAGAGCAGAGAGACCAACAAAGTTAGAGAGGGAGCAGAGAAACAAAGTAGAGGTGAAGGGTTGAAAACAAACAACACTCACGTTCACTGGGGCTACAGCGCTCACGAAACAATGGATTAGAAATTAATGGGTTGGTCATACACACTTGATCTGATGCAGCATTGGCAGTGGCCCCCAGAGAGTCTGAGCACAATTAGAACTGGTTTTGGGGCACTGATTTTCTGATAGATGGCTACTTAGAGGCCTTATACCTCCTGAATAAGAAACCCAGGGCAGTGTCTGGGGATGTTACATCAATGCTACTCACGTAACATGCAGAAAATAGAGGGGATGACTGGCGGTAGGGGGGAGCCGTGCTATTTGGAGTAAATCCACTGATGTACAATGCACTGAGTGCACATACGCAGCAGCGGCCGAAGGGAAGGCATGCAGAGAGTGCAGACATTATACAAATGCATGTACACAGCAGGTCAGAAAATAGCTTGCTTTCCTTTCAACAACTGTTGATTTTGTTGAATTTTTAAGTGATAAGAAGTTAATTCAACCCCTGCAGGCAACTCTTGAACACGACATGCAAACCACAGCCTTGTCGTTTCCTGTCACCACCTCCTTTCCACTTGTTTCTCCACATTTCGCCGCACAGCATTTGCTTCAGATATACTCATAGATCACTTTTAGTATGCGCTGCACCTTCGCGATGTAATCTCTCGTTTCTGCAAGGGGTTCGTGGTTGATTTTGATGTGGATCATTATATGTAACATTCGGCTTTTTTCAGATGTATCTGACATTATGTTTTCTGGATATGTTGGTACGTGGAGGCGGGTCTCCTGGCAACCCCATTTTACAGTGTGCCTGCAGTCAGACAGCAGTATTGGTGGATGGAACTGGAAAATGTTGAAGACCCCAAGGGGTAAACATCCTTTCTGGCACAAAGGAAAGAGTATACTGTATAGCACAGATTCTCTGTTGGGACACTTGTTACCCATTCAAATCATGGCAATTGAATTGGACTGATCTGATCTGGTTTGATTGGGTTTTTCGAAGGCATGTTGGACCTCCTGCTGGGAAACTCCCATCCCCGAAGAAGAAATCAACTGATCTGTGCAAGTTACACTCAGTGCACCCCAATTAGCTGCAAAATATTCTAATCCAGTATGTTTACAGTATCAGCTGCCTGATACAAACTGTCAGGCAAAGTGTTTCCTGTCCAACTTGGAACATCTTGTGTCAGATAGAACAGATGTAGTCAAAGCTCTGGATTTTAATACTGTTGTGTGCTTTGGCCGACAGACCAACAGCTTCCTCTGGCACTAGGATGAGTGCTTTGCTGTTCCAGCATGTGTCAGGATGTTTCCGTGCGTGACTTGGTGACAGCTTGTAATTTAGATTTCATAAAGATTCATGGCTTTGAATGGAAAACACAAAAAAACAAAAATCAGAAACATGTGATTCATGAGTGTTCCCCAGCAGTTGGTACACACATTTACTAAGAGTATTACATCCTGTATGGCAGCAGCTTTATATGAGTCAAACTTTGCATCATCACAAGTTTTGCAGTAGTGATTAGACGTATGTCTCATGCTTATTTTGCAGAGAGATGGCAGGAACTTCAGTGATGATATGATCATTTTTCACCACATGCTTCACTCCTCTGTCACGTTTGCTAGAATGTTCTAACAACATGTTTCATTCTGTACAAATGACCTTTCATGAAATATTCGCCCTTGAAATGTATGTGTTACACATTGGTACATTTTCCAAACACCAGCTGGAATCATCCTGGAGGGAGCTGAGTGACTGGCAGTTTGATGAGATGGGTGATTGGCAGGCAGGTACGGTATGCTTCGTATTGTAGGTCTACTGATCAGACATCAGGCATTGTGATGCTAATGATGCAGAGGTTGTGTTTAATCCTGTAAAAAAAAAAAATCTTACGCACATTTACAATTAGATCCATCACGTTCGGGTGACGCCTCCTCACAGGATCTCTGCAGCTCTGTTCATAGTATGCTTTTTTGGCATCAGTCTGCCACCAGCTGACTTTCAACAATGATCTCTGCATAATCAAAATAAGTGCTGAAGTCATGCAAAAGGATTATTATTGTCAGTTTTGAGCACAGTATTTGCAATGGTCATATTACTGTGGATATGTACTCTTTATAAAAACAATATCTTACTGAATTAAAAGTAAACAACAGATAAGATCATTTATTCATTTTTTACAACACAATATTATTATTACTGCCACACATCTTTATTAAATGTATTTGTAAAGGACAAATAAAAAAACAAATCTTAAGAATTTATAAGAAATGCTGCATTTGAATTTCAACTTTCATGAAGCTAAGGAAGCTCCTGTATTCTCGATTTTCACACTCTGAATGTGTGTCAGTTGGCTCAAGAGTCTGGTGTGCATGAAAGCACCAAAGCGAGCAGTCTTGTCAGTAAAGAACGGACTTCGGAGTATTGAGGCTATAGACTGAACGGCACTTGTGTCCTTCAGATTTGGACAACAGAAGGCTGCATTTCTCAGCCTCATACGGAGGAGCCTTTGGAACAGCCTTGTTGCCTCATTATGATGTACTCAGTCTTGAAAATAGGCATTGAAGGAGGCATCCTCCGAATTAAGACGCAAAATTAAGTCTCCCTTGTGAAGTGTCCCTTGGCCTGTCCTGTGATGTTAGAATTGAGCGAACCAACATACTTTTCTCTCCACTTCTACCTCAGTTAACCACGCCACGCCATTGATTTAGCAGTTTCTCTAGGTAGCATCTGGTGTTTAGTGTAATCCAAGGCATGCTGGCAAAGTTAATGGCTCAACATTCTTAGCATATTGGCTCTTGAATGCTTTCAGTGGCTGAAAAAAAAAAGAGTCCTGAAAATGGAAAGGAATGAGTAGCACTGTCTCAACCTTGCTAGAGCTGAAGAATGTTGCTTTAACCTTTATGCAAACTGGTAAAAAAAAAACTCTCTTACTTTGGGCTGATTGATAATATTTATCATCTAATTACTTTAAATTAAACTTATAACTGGACCTTATTTCTGAGCGACACATTATTTCTTTGCATGCTCCTCTTGACTTGGAGATTGCTCAGGCCCTTTGCCTTTGTGCAGTTACTTTTGGAGATGAAAAATGTTCCAGTGGGCCAATCAATACATTTATTTTAGGAATCAATTCCTGCTAGTACAGCAAATTTGTGTAGCCGTGCATTTATTTCCAAGTTATAATTAGAGCTCCAACAACAGCTCATGTGCATTGCCTTCAGACACATAATGATAAAGATTAATTCAGTCAGTGTTGCAGCTGTGCATTAAAATTGCATTTCCTGTGGACCCTTACGTCAAGGAAGGACTTCCACAGCAAATTAGTAATTCAAACAACCGTGTCGAAAACTGTCACTCTTTCAAAGCACGGCCAGATGGTGAAGATCTGAGCTGACGGCCAGGGAACGTGTTCTTCTTCACCAAAGAATGACTCAAACAAGGACACAGCACGAACAGCACGAAACAAAGCAAAACAAAACTGAGCCTTGTTTCTGCTGAAATGACATAGATTGCTGTCCGTTAATATAAATGAGAAAACAGCGATGCTGTAAAAACACTTGAATTGCGTAATGAAAATGACGACAGTGTGGGACAGAATAAAGGGAGACTGTGGCTTTGACCACTGTGGTTCACCATTAATAGAGGTTTGCAATCACAAAAAGGTCATTCCATTGTGTCCCAGCAAGGCAGGGGCTCTTTGAAGGGAGCAATTACAGCATTCACTGCTGCCAGGGCCCTGACTTATATCTCTTCAGAGAGTGCGCTGTACACATAGTCCATTTTGCTTTTGCCCTATTTACCATCATTCTGTCTTCACATGCTGTTCTGAGCCCTTGTTACGACTGCTGTGGCTTCCAGTACAAAGACCTAATTACAGTAATGGCAAGGGATAAACAGATAAACAAGCAAGCAGATGAACTGCAGGCCATGACGGCAGTTTGATAATATGTAAACCTCCCACGCTGCCTGCATAAAATCCATCCCAACCAGCCAGTTAGCAAGTCAGACAGGCCAGCCAAGGCCTACACCGAAGTAGATTACAAATAAGCATTAATATAATACAGCTCTATGTAATTATTCAGGAGATGTCCGGTGGTCTCATAAAACGCGCCATTAAAATTAAATAAAATTCCATTTCAAATGCATTTTCGAATTAGAATCTGGATGTGTTTGAACATCTGCATGGGTGTGTGTGTGAGGTGTGCATATATTCTAAGCAGGTACAGTCGCCCCAGGCAAGATAGCGGAGTAGGGAATGGGTGACTAATGAGAACTTGTTTTACCACCGTTGCCTCGACTCTCTGGGTGTAGTGCTTAATCGTGACTGAGCATCGTGTCCGTCGTTTAACCACGAGACCCCGTCTTCACAATGAGGGGCTTGACGCAGGTGTCGCAGAAGCGTGGCGGAGATCTAGGAATCTGTTGTTGTCCTTGATACCGCATAGTCCAGGATTATTGATCCAAGGAAAAGCACTCAATCATGACTGTGTGCCTTCTGTAGAGCCAGCAAAAATCCCTCGCCTGAAAACAAGCCCTGAGGAGCAGCCCTCCTCCACACACAAACGGCCACAGAAATGACACAAAAACACATGTGCATGCGCTTGCAAGCCTTTTTTTTCCCGTCAAGATTACCTGAAACTGAAGACAGTTCAAATGTGAGCAGTTTGCATGTGCGGAAGAAAGAGAAGGGAATGTGAAAAAGGCAGCAATCGATTGAGCACAATCCATTCTTACAGATAATTTAAAAATATTTTCGACCCTACTGACGATTCTTTTTCTTTTCCACAGCGCCATTTAAGCCTCCAGCACAGTGATGTTTAGTTGAGCTGTGCCGGTGCGAGCAACGCAGGTACAGAAAGTTGTCAATATGTGTTATCCCTGAGATAGACTTGTCCAGACCTGTTCAGTGCACCATGGGATCGGCCCAGGTCCTCTCAATACCAAACATCTATAGGAGATGAATGTGAGGATGGCGTTAACGATAATAGTGTGATAGGACATTTATTTCAGACTTCACACCTATGGAACGATGTGATTCAGCGATACGATGATGGTACAAGGAAAAAATCCTAAACGTTTTCAACCTGAGTCGCAATCACGTAGGAGGGAATACATTGTCTGGTACAATTACTTTTACTGACGGGTAATTGTGTGTGTGCAATCAAGTTAAAAATGTCTGAGTCAAACTTCTGACTCTCAAGTGTAAATGAAAGAGAATAAAGTAAAAGGACAATAGTGAGAGGAGAGAGGCAATGAAGTGAAATATTGAATTACGGAAAAGCAGAAAGAGGGATTCTGATCTGCAGAACTTGAATAATCGACAGCAAGTCAGCGTTGTTGGAGGAGGTCAATATATAAACGATTTAGCAGCTGAACCTGAACTTGTGCAGAACCTATTGGAGTGTAGGTGAGGTGAGATGCAACGGGAGAGGAGAAAGGGCCTGACCTGTTTGGGGTGACGGATGATATCAGTAAGGACAGGCTCGCGGTGCGCCATTTGTCCGACCCAGCACAATGTATTAACTTCAGCGTGGTAATTTTTCTTTCCGGGACGTATAATGTAACAGGATCTCCACATTGTTATTCATTTCAAATTGTTTTCCCCAAAAGAGACAAGCAAATGTGACTGGAAGAGCTTTTATAAATCATGCCCGAGCATGAACACATTGAATATAAATGTCAAAAACATAAACATAAATGTTTGTTACTGCTGACTGTGTCCAATGTCACATTCTGATTCAGCGCGTTCAGCAGCAGTTGTGAGTCTGCGGAGCGCAATCTGAACTGTGTTTGGTTGCGGTTTCTCATACAGGTGAACATATGGAGCGAGCCCTTGCATCAACCCTGAATTCATTAACCGTGTGGACTGACATGAGCAGAATTTTGATAGCACGACTGACAAATATTCAGAGCCGCCGAGCAAAAAAGGTGCATAATGCAGCAAAGGTTTGAAGACTATATAACGACAAAAAATATGAATGTTGAATCTTAAGCGACACAAGCAGGGGTGTAGCCAAGCGGGTTGTTTGCTGACTGCAAAGCAAAAATAAGGTCTATAATCCATCAATCTTTCTCTTGAGCGGGACCCTGAGATACTTAAATTCCTCATGTGGGGCAACGACTCAATCCCGGCTGGGGACAGGCAACCTTTTCCTGGCAGAGCACCGCTGGCCTCAGATCTGACACAGTCGCAAGGAACTGAGCACACACTTGACTTAGTGCCAAGAACGTGGATATGACTTTTAATATTGCTTCAACAAGAGCGGAATAATAAAACAGCTTGAATTGATCATCATTCAGTCATTTAGGCTATAAAATCGTGTAAAAATGTGAGAAAGCGGAGAAAAATCGGCGTCAGTTACCCCGAGCAGAGGTGACGTCTTCAAAGATATTCAACAGACGCCGAAGCAGCAAATCTTCACATTTGAGGATGGGTGGCAATTTGCTTGATAAATGGCTTCAGCGATTAATGAATTCGCCAAAAACTGTTGTCCATTCATATTCTTTCGACTAACTATTTGATCCATCAGCTAATCCCCTGAAGCGCTAATTGAATCCAATGAAGGCTAATCGTTTCAGCGGCCGTTGAACGCGCTCGTCCTTCCCTCCTTTCCCCCTTCTTTTCATTTCCTTTGCAAAACCAAACACTGTGGGACACAATCAGGGACAACTGCCATTGTCACTCTCATCACTTGCACGTAAGCCCTTGTCCGACCCCAAGGACGAGCGCACTCAATAACTGTCCCTGTCCAGACGCGGTAAGCCTGTGCCACAATCCCTTAAACCCCTGAACTCTGACATGCTTCAATGAGGTACATGAAGCCTCCTCCTTTGGGAGATTAAATTGAAACTCTTTCCCGCTAAACTCCTGATTAATTGGAATTTTTTTTTTTTTTTGCCTTTTTACTCTGCTAATCTGCACTGTTGTGTATTGTCCTCAAGCAGTGGTAAGTGATAACATCGGGCCGTGCTGATGAGACGTGACAATGCTCCAGATCAGGACTTCTAGACAGAGAAATGATACGGTGACAAAGGCCTCAGATATGTTTCTGCAGCAGCTGCTCCCACTGATGAGGTTTCTGCGTCACCCTCGTTCCTCACATTAAAAACTAATCGGAGAACTGAAAATGCAATTTTTTTTTGCCGCTGCTGTGCACAAAGTTACTACTTTTATTTATTTATGAATTCAAGATAAATGTGTCAACTCAGTTTCTTTTCCAAGGTGATTATCTGTCATTTCCTCCTTATCTGACGCCTGTGTCCTACATACGGTTCTGTATTTACCCTTCAGAATTTCTTTATTTTGTGTTGAGCTTCAGATATGAAATTGTGAGCATTGGCAGTCTTAGACAGGCTTTTTCGCACAGACTTATAGAGGACTTTTATCATTTGTTATAGTAGCTTACTTTGTCGCATACAAACTCCAACATTAATCAATGTTATGACGGCGTAGCTGCTTATAGGAATGCGTGCTGTTTTCAAATGTAGACCTATCTATCTATCTATCTATCTATCTATCTATCTATCTATCTATCTATCTATCTATCTATCTATCTATCTATCCATCCATCCATCCATCCTTCCTTCCTTCCTTCCTTCCTTCCTTCCTTCCTTCCTTCCTGCCTGTCTGGGATCTAAGATGCTACAGTGCACTTGTTTACTTTGACTGCTCACTATTGTAATCCCTGAGGTGAGCTGAGATGCTAGAGACAAAATTCTCTGTGAAGTGAGAAGTAGAAATAAAAACTCTTGAGTTTGTGTGTTTTGAGTGTTTTGGTGTGTATTTGGAGTCAGATCATGCCGCTCCACAGCGAGCAGTGCAGTCACATACCGTGCTGTACAGCGGTTCCACTATATTTTCAGGAGGAGTAATTGAATCTCTGGCTCAGGCGACCTTCACCGTCAATACTGCCTAATATACTGTATGTCCTCTTTACACTGAATTGAGCCTTTCACTTCTTTTTAAATGTTTATAACCAAATTGTCAGCCTTGTCTTTCTCACAATTAGATGTCACTTTGGTTATTATGGCTGAATCCACCTTCCTCTGTAAGAAACAGAAGGCACCGTTTGTTCATGGTTCACCACCTCACTGTTACTCCTCAAGTGTCATTCAGGAACAACTGGGAATAGAGCTCAGATCGCAGACTGATTCTTCAGAGAGCTTTTCTGGATATGATATGTGGCTTCAGCATCTGAACTCTTATCTTAACCTTTTTAATACTCTTTGTGTATGTCTCTGAGAAAATATATCTTTCATCCCTCTTTTGCATAAAAATCCCATTAATTTCTGCAGCCTGTTATCGCGGCACAACTTTTGGAGTGCGATCCAAGGCTGGTTTGTCACATACTAAGCACATTTGTATTATCTGTCTGTTGGTGCGCCGGCCAAATTGTGTTGGAGAGTGACTGGAAAATGTGATATGTGAAGTGATTTACAGACAATGTATTTTTCAGAAATTTTCATATGTACATGAAGATGATTGCGTTTTTTGTGTTTTTTTTTGGTTGTAAATATGTTGGTAGATCATTAGCTTTTATTGTATTCATTTACTGCCAGTTTAGAAATAGTTGCTAGTTTGCTAGATAAATAAAGCTATTTCTATCACACTACATCAACCCTGCATTAAATCCTAGAAGCGTACTGCTGTATATTTTGGCTTTTGTTGATAATGTGTTATTGTAATTCAAATGGTCATTGTAGAGGCTGTAATTTATCAAACTGTCTGGCCGTGATGCATCATGTTGAAAGGTGTTTGTAGTATTTTGGCGACCCTCAGTAAGAAAAATTATGATAAGTAGTAGAATTATAGTAATATTAAAATTTATATGAACGTGATGTTAAAATTATTGCTAATTGATGGATTATAGCTATTATATGCTTTGCATAAAAATGCAAAATAATGAGCTCACTCAAAAAGGGCCTTAATATAGCTGACATCTAAAAACAAGTGTGGATAATGTCATTTTAGTTGCATAGTAGTGAGGCTACATGCTCAAGGTGTACAAAACCTTCAATATGATCATAAGCAACATCATATTAATTGATAATGTAAATCAACCTTGCAGGCCTACATGTAGTGTGATAACTCTGGACTGGAAATAGTATATTTGCTGATATTAAAGCAGTCACTTCGGGAGCACTGGGAGGCATTTATTTTACAAAGGTGTCAGTGTCAAGGAAGCATCAATGCTGAGAAGCCCCAAAGCTACTCCATATCGGGAAGAAGTCATTATCACAAGTTCTCACTTCACCACTGAAATTAAATAAAGAGCAAGTCCCACAGCAGGAGGGCCTGTTTGCCTTAAATCCAACTTTTATATTGTATGCTATTTGTGGAGGAATATGTAAAATATAACACGATGCAATGCTGTGCAGTTAATACATGAACTGTTAATAAGTTTATTGATTTTTCACATTCTTTGTGTAAAGATCTATGCCCTATTCACTGTGTCTGACACGAGCACATGCCATATATTATTTTCAAGGATAAGTTAAGCTACTCATAAATGCCATTATCTGGCATGTGAGTGGTTCTCTAGGCTACATGTTGATGGGTTTTCAAAGGTTTTCACATACACTCACACAGCAGATATGAATGGAGAAGCAAATGTCTACATACCTTTTTCTACCTTTGTCTGCAGATATCTGTTTTTTTTTTTAATGTTGTTTGGATTTCCTATCACGTAGCACTAAAAATGTGTAAAATGGAAAAAAATGAACATAAGAAATGAAAAAAGATTTTTAGTTTGTAATCTGTATTTTCCCTTTTCTTTCATTTAGGAAGATTTGAGTTTGGGTAGGTAAATTTCCCATCATGCTTTGGGGGACAGGAAACAGGAAGTAGTGGGCCTCATCTAGTCACCCACACTTTTTAAAGCCCTTTTGGTCATGTTGTGTTAGCTGTTAGTGGTTCCTGCTGGCAAGAACACAGAAATGATGACTGTGAGGCAAGATTTGAAGTTATCATGAGTTTTTTTTTTTTTTTTTTTTGTCTGGTTTTGAAGTGGACTTTCAGAGTTTATTCTCAATGGACTCTGGAAATGCTTATATATTCGGAAAGGGTGAGTTCTGCCAATCTGCCAGTATTTATGTATGATATTTCTGCTTTTACTGAGTTATGACTCAGAGAAGAAGGGGAGCAATCATTTTTTTTAATGACCTACAATTAAGTGTGCAGCAGTTAGCTTGCTCCAGAACACGTCGTTTGCACAGAGTAATATAATGCAATCATGATGGATTAGAGAAACAAATGTCTGTATCAGGTAGTCTGTAGCTTAGTGTGGTCTGTCACTTTTTGAGATTTACGCTTCCTGCCGTGCACCAGTTTCAGTCTGCAACATTAAACTCATTTATCCAACTAGACATCCATTTACCTGTGCTGACACTTTGTGCACAGGTACGGTGCAGCCCTAGTCATGATGGTGGGACTGACGGAGGTCGTGTGTCTGCGCTGCTACATCTGAGCCCACCCTTCATTCGAATGTGCAGCACGCTTGTACCAACAGGTCGGGGGCTGACAGGTGTGCAGGTAAGACCAAAGCTAGCTCCAAAGGTTCTTTGAGGTCAATTAAATGAGGGAATATTCTTTGTCATCTTGTGGAGATTCTGGAGTGGAGCAAAAGTTTGGTTGAGCTCTTGAGTGGGTGGACTGATCAGCTGTTTCCTGTTTTTGTTGTTGTTTGCTCTTGAGCTAGCGGCTGTATGCAACATTTGAGTCAAACTCTCATTTGTGCAGTGTTTTGTGCACTGCTGGGCTATACATTATATTCAATATCTGCAAGTACTTCTGTTGGTTGGATGAAGTGTTGGGTCCATGATTGACCCTTGAATGGATTTGACTCTGCTGTTAGCTTATAACAGTGCTCTGCTGTTAACTTATTTGTCAGATGTGTCTCGGACTGGCACCCTATAGCTTCTGGCTGTCAAACTGCTACAATAAGTGCTCGGGCAGCTTTGACTGGATGCCTTTCAGGCCCAGACTTACGCCTACTTGGTGATACAGCTGCATGTTTGTTTTGGCCAGCACAAAGTGTGTGAATGCTTTAAAAATGCTTTATTTATATCAAATCTCTGTTTACCAGTTAAGGTTAAGCAGTGTTTTTTGTGACCACTTGCTGCGTGCAACATTAATTGTGAATGTTAAGTTATGTTTTATCCATGTTTCATTTACAAGCACAAGCTAATTTGTTCTATGTGTACAGTTTTTACTGGCCAGCAATGGCTCATTTTCTAGTCTCCTAATGGAGTCTTATCACAGAGGGTGCTGGACAGGTGGGTTGATGTGTGCATCAAGAGCAGGGGACAGCAGGATCAATCCCTTATTCATGGGACAAACAGATAGCGAAAACCGACTGAATGATTTGAACCAAGAGGCTAATTTGATAATCAAGGAAAACAGGCACAAGTGAAGTAGCTAAGGGTGAAGCTAAGAGGGAGTCAAGAATAAAAGAGTAGGGGCTGTTTGAGAGAGTGTGCACTGTTCGCTCTGACAGGAATGAGAACATAATCCAGCCACAGCACGTAGATGGGGAGAAAAATTAAAGCCATGACAGGAAACCATTTTTAACTAAGACGTATTCAGTCTGCAAGACCACTTCAGTGTCGTGGTGTGGGGCCTCAAACCCCTGAATATGCCTGACACACTCCACATGTCAACGCGCAGTACATGGTAATCACCAGCACATCCACACACGGCCTCGCTTCAGAAGAAGTCAATATCTGTCAGCAGTAAGCATCAGCAGCCTTCTGGCCGGGCCCCCCTGCAGCAGACCTGTCAGTATGCCTCAGGCGTTGCATCATTAGTATAACCCCATGTCAGCGCTCACTCATGTTGTAGACCAATACCTGCTGTTTTTGTACATGAAGAGATATAAAGGAAGTCTGCGTGCAAACTTCATAGGTTCGCATCAACCTGCAAGTGGAAGACTGGAAGTTGCCTCATAAAGTAATCTGCAAAAGAGGCTGACGCATTGGAACAGGCTGTATTCATGGTACAGCAAAACCCGGCTGCAACACTGGAACTGTAAATCCCCAAAAATGACAAAACTTCATGCTTTTATTCATACATTTTAGCATTAATGTCTATCTAAATCTAAATAAGCAGTAAATATGTACCATGATCCTTATAGTAGAGAGTAAGAGTAGAGATGCTATCTACCAGAAACAAAGATTCAGATCCAGGTAAAAATAGTGTTTATCTGTGAAAACTCTGGACAGTTTTGTATTGTTCATGCAGGTAAATTAACTCTAAGATCACTCAGATACTTTAACTGACAGCATTTCTGTTAGTTGTTTTCGTGCTGGAGCTTACAAATGTATGAATGAATTGGAGAGAAATTCAAGATTTCATGTCTAATTCTGCCGACCATCATAAATGAGGATGGAGAGAAATTTGTTTAACTGCGTCTGATCAAACTGCTTTTACTAAAATCAGATCAAACCTTTTTAAATAGGATCAGACTGTAGCTTTGGTTACCCCCCTGGATTTGCTTATAAATCAAGTTAGTGCTTGTTTTTATTTTTGCTTTGCAGACTTATCTGTCTACCCCCATCATGCGTCCTCCTTAGTTTCGTATTTTGACTCATCTGGAACATATGCAGTGAAATCCTCGCTGGCTGATTCACTTTTAATGACGAAGACACTGATTAGACAGTATTTGTCTCAGCTGCATTGAGGTTGTTGACAGGGCTGAGGCTCCAGAGTTAATCAAATGAAAACAAAATCAGGGTCTTAAATAAGACGCGCACTGGCGGCGAGGCAGACGACAAGCACAGAGGAAGTTACAGACCTGCGGGAAGCTCACGCGTGGTGTCTGTATGCCTCCGGTATGTTGTAAACACAAAAAGAATAGCTTGCATGAGTGTCAAGATGAGAGACTGAGGAATTCCAGTCATTTTTTATCCTGATACATGCTCGGTCTGAAGCCGAGACAGCAAATGTGCCCTCAGGGGAGTCTCTTAGTTTTTTCCTTGTCTTTACCGAGAGAGAGGATGTATGGCCATTGTCACTGATGTCAGATTCAATGCTTGTTAGAGCACATTTGTGAAAGAATACCAACAGCTCACTGCATACGTTTTGCCTCAAACACTGCACAAGTTGCAGGGTGTTGAGAAACTTAGGTCTGAAGAGTCTGTTTTCCCCTCAATACTGAATGAATAGAAACACCTTATTTCACTTGCTCATCACATAAAATGGTCATTTGCAAGTCAAACCTTAGAGTGACACTGGCCAAGTGAAAGTAAGGTTTAAGTGATGAAGAAATAAAAATGTAAAACATGAATCACAACAGCAGCGCTTTGACTGATGGCTGATGAGCTTTGGAAAATAAGGAGATTTACGGCCGCAGTGACGAGAGTTTGGCTCCACAACAGGTGCACTTGCAAATGAGATAGAGTATAATGCCATTAACAACAAACAGCCAAGGGCAAAGACCATCTAAAAAATAAATTAATGTTAATGTGTCAGTCAGGCTGCACGACATTCAATCTCTCATGCACACACACACACACTGAAGAGCTGGTCCAATGGCCCCATTAGGACATATGGAGAAAAGGCTGGAGGTGGTTAGTGGCACCCTGATAAACATTTATACGCTGCTTGACGTATGAGGACATCAGCACTGGCCTCACCGTTATGGTCACTCGCAAAGTGACCAGATGAAATGTCACACACGCACAAGGAGCCTAACCTTACTGAGGATGTGTTTCCGCTCGGTGCATCAGTAAAGCTAAAGGCTGCATTTCTGGGCGTTGAGTCTTCATCAAAATGTCCATTCATCTTTTAACTTGTGTTTGAGTGCCTTTTTCGAAGGCATGCCAAACGAGACGGGCCCTGTGTTTTTGAGCAACATGTGACGCGGCGCTCCGAGCCAAATGCTTTTAAGAGTAGGGAGCGAGTTCTTGCATGTTTCAGTGGATGCCTCCGTCACAGAGACCAGGCCTAGAGCCGTGAGTGCAGTTGGTGTGGCCTGAAGTGCACAGTGGGGTACGCTGAGAACGCCCCGCTCACTTTCCATCTTTATGGAAACTGACTGCCTCCATCATCAATGTTTCTGTGAAAACAGCATCATATTCAGATTCCAAGAGTTCAGTGGCAGGTTATTTTAGCAGAGGCTTTGATTGATCCACAGTCTTTCTGCAGCCTCTGGGTTTGATGCAGCCGGTGCACTAATGACCTCGCCACATTACTCCCCATCACACACATTTCTTCTTGCACAGCATTTAAATACTGTGAAGTATTTTCACAAGTTGAGATTTTCCAACTGCGCCATTCTGTCTGCTTCATAAACTACAAATCCAAAGATTTACTGGGTATGCATCTCTTGCCTTGACAACTTGCACCTGTCAAGGCATCTTCGGTGAAGTCAGAAAGGAGCCACAGCGTTGTAAAATAAGTCTGCTCACAGTTTCTCAGTGCATTGCAATGCATTATGCACTGTTAACAAATGTAACCGCAGCGAACGAATCCACATTCCTTGGCAGTGGTTTTCTGTTTGACAACTCCATGAATGCTAAACCGTTAGTCCTTATGCGTTTTAGGGTGTTGGCCTTTCAGTGGATAGTCTTAACTGTAGTGCCCCGTTTTGTCGTCTTGTAAGGAAAGTGTCTATGAAACAGCCCTTACGCTCCCTGACTGCTCTCCATAAGTTTTAGGATGTGCTCTGATGCAGACCCTGAGTTACAGGCGGAGTATAAACTTTCAGGGCATTGTGGATGGATTTCTGCAGAGAAAAGGCGCAGTGGTAAGCGTGGGAACTGTATTGTCCACCAGTCTAACAATGAAGCCTTGATTCATTGGTTGCATTCACCACTAAAACTTTTTTTTTAGGATGACATTTGCGGTGAGGCAGGCAAATGACAAAGTCTTCTCTGCTGTGTGTCATAGAGTGTTTTGACTTGAAGGCAGACTGACTCATTATCTGTGCAATTACGCAACTTAATTACGACTGCTAGGGGCTAGCCCCGCATCGCTACTGTCCATCTGTCAGGCTTCCTTGAACTCCATCCATCTTTTTTTTTGTCCCTTTTCTCTGGTTTCAAACCCAAGGATGTAGGAAAAGTGGGATCTAAAGACAGCTGAGGGCTGTCATCCGTCTGTCGTTCTTTTTTAATTCTGATATTGCAGCGACATTGGTTGCCTTGTTACTCAGTCTTTTGAGCGAATGATGTTCACTTTGAGCTGGAGCTGTTTTCAAAGCGGAGGTACTGTTCTTTGCAAAGGACAAATGGAAACCTTGCCTCTTTCAAATGCTTTCAATCTTTATCCTGTTAGAGTTTTGACAGAAACCATTTCGGGTTTTCCTTTTAAACTGCTGACATTTGACTTGAATGAGAATTTAAAAAATGAGTGTGCCACAACAGAACTTGAATAAGTCGTAGATTTAGATGTATGTTGTCTTCATCAGCTTAAGCGGTCAGTTCACTGATTAGTCGATCAACAGAAAAACACACAATTTTCATAACTGACTCATCATTAAAGTCATTTGTTAAGCGGCATCAACAAAAAGGAGCTGGTGCTTTTGAACAGTGCGTGTTCCATCATTTAAATGGAATGTCGTTGTGTTTTGGACTGTTTGCTGGAGAAAACCAGCAGTTTAAAGATGGCTCCGCAGGCTGTGAATTTTTAATGTATTAATTGGAAAAAAAAACAAAAACGACAGATTAATGATAATGAAAATAATTGGCAGTTGCAGCTCTGGTCTGCATTTGAATATTTGGAAAGATAAATGCTTAGTATCTAAAATCATAAAAAACTGAGAATTGTCACCAGAACCCCAAAACATTTGGTAAATATCTCATAAAAGACAAAGAAGTGCAGCAAATGCTCACATTGCAGAAGCTGGAACCACAGGCTGTTTGGCATGTTTGCCCCGTAAATGACTTAAATGATAAATCGATCATCAAAATAGTTGCCAATTAATTTTCTGTCAATGCACTAATCAAGTAATTGTCTCAGCTCTGCTATCGGCTTCGTTCTTTAATTGCCCTGGCAGGTCTTTAGGTCTTGCCAGTTCACAAGGGACTTAATTTAATTATTTAGTCATTTTTATCATTGCATGGCCCGCATAGGCTGGATCACTGAGCTACTTCTAGTACACCTTATGTTTAAGGTGTTGCTTGTTTCCACCTTGTAAGATAACAAGATATTTGCCAGTTTTAGCTGTTAAATTCCGACTAAGACCCAACTGCTACTCCATTCCTGTGAAATCTCAGATTCTTTGCTTAACATTCTATTCAATATGCACATTTTCAGCAGTTTCACGGCCACATTACCCTTACATGGATATGAGTAAAGGATTGTTGGCAACAGTCGCCCTGCTTTATTAATAAGTGTTCAAACACATGCTTGATGATTTCCATATCAGTGGGACGCGCAGTTTAACAAAATATACATGGCATTTGGTGCAGTGAATTGATTCCGTTTAATTGATTAATTTTGATTTTACAATGAATAGAGTTCTCAGAAGCTGCACTGCAGTCCTATACTGGGCGACATCAAATGGATGCGTACACACTGACATTATTCATGAAGCTGAGAAATGAAACCATGATGAATGACTGGACTGCTTATTTATGCAAACACACACACTCCTACATAAAGAGACAAGCGCACACACGGCACACACACACACACACACACACACACACACACACACACAAACACCCTGCACACACAGGCTGCTTTGAAACCAGTTTGGTGAGTCAAGAGTCAGAACGGCTCTGTCGGCCTAATCAGCAGTCAGCACAAGCTCAAGATCCGGAGAGACAAGACATCAGTCATTTTTACTTACTTTTAATTTGCTTTATTTATTCTCACTCTCCCTCGGCTGTTTTTACTTAATTCTGCACAACAGACAACATATTAATATCATGAAATGCGGCCAAGGTAATAAAATGAGAGAAAGCACTAAGAGGTTTATTATCACTTCAACTCTATTCTATTCCACGACCCTTCCCAGTGTTGCTCACAGCACTTTAGACAAAGGGTGAGAGAAATTAAAGGGGGAATAAATAGGAGGTTTGGGGCCATGGGATGGTAAGTTAATTTTGACTGTAAAGATCAGACCTGGGGCTGGATGGTGCTGGTGAAAATGCTCTTACCCATTTGCTCGAGGCAGGCATCTTGCCAACATGCCGACAAGACCTGCAAACGTGTGCCTGTTGCTATGTTGAGGGGTAGTTTGTGTCCCTGTGAGAGTGTGTGGTGTGTGTGTGTGTGTGTAGGTGCATGAACACTTGTGTGCCCCTGCCATGTGTTTACCCAGTGTTATGAGCCACAACCTTGGCACTGTTTTTATACTCCAGACATGCTCCTCCACCCACACTCTCCTAGTGAGGAGATCTGGAATGAACCATCCCTGCCACCCACCCAGCAGCCTTCTAACAAGTAGTTGTGAGTCGTGTGTGTGTATGTGTGTGTTTGCTGAAATGCAGCAATCAAAAATCTATTTGTTGATCTGACCAGAATGTCCACCCAGCACGAGAAGCAATAAAGCGGTTTTCGCCACTGTCGCACCCTTTTACCCCCAGAGTTAAAGCACAGTTGGAATTGCAGCTGTTTTAGCCAGTGTTTCTGTGTGACTGTGGCTCAACCTTGCCATCTGAATTCACACTATGTGTCATTTGCCGAATTTTAGAAAAAGTTTATGCAGAAAAATTGCGTATGATGTGTTAAAACTACATCTAGCACAGTATGCACACTGAAATTGCAGGTATACTTCTTATTTTTGGGAAATGAGACAGACCAGATTTAAAAATTTAAAACAAACACGGTAATGATTAAGATTTACCTCATGTGGGTCATTCCTGTTATCAGTTTGACCAAAACAACATTTTATTTTCCATTAAAAAATGTTCCTGCTAGAGGAGACAGATTACAAAAGGCATTTCAATCGTTTCAGTCACTCAACAATTTCTGTTCCTCTCACTGTTGCTAGGTTGCCTCTCAGTCCTACTTAAAATGCTTAAATTTAGTTACAGGTTAAAAGGAAAAAAAGAAAGCAATACAATCATAATGATTTAATAGCTGCAGCTGCATGGAACTGGTCTAAATTGACAAAAAAAAAGCAAGCTTACCTGGGACCTGTGTGACCTCAGGGCTGCTGCTGACCATGTCTGTATCTGCCACGGGTAAATATTATGATTATGCATGTGATGTTCATGCTTCTCCTTCAGTCTGAGGACATGTAAAATGGTGACACGGTTGTCCTAGTAGTTTTCAGGATGTTAAGTATATACATTTGCTATAAATTCACCCACCCTGCAGGCCACTAATTCCCGTCCCCGACGTCATGTGTCTGCATATTGAATGCCCACCATAGAATTCGAAGTGTTGGTTAAAATATTTGCTGATAAACAAATGCGTCTCTGTCTGCTCCCTCCAAGGACTGAACTAGTGAGCTGCACATGCATAGACGAATGTTGTCCCTTAGCAAACAAATCAATAAAACTCATTTCCTTTTGGTCAATTGTTAATTAAATGCCAGTTTTCCTCAATTAAAGACTGACTGAAGTGCAGTATATGGCATATAATCATATTTTTCCTCAGCACCCCGCAGGGCAATTACAAATACCCAGGGATGATTGCTAATGCAAAATCATTTTCTGATTTGTATCTGCAAATTGCTGCTGCCCTTGTGGTATCATCAAAGCTAGGTAAGCTTTATCAGCCCCCCACCTGGTAAATGATTTTAATGTTGATGGGTTAGATTACCCAGAAAGAAAAGCTTGCCAGTATGCGAAAGGTCATTCAGCATTATATAAAGGTTACGCCTGACAATTATGCAGAATAAGAATGTGGTCTTAAATTCAAGCATAAGGTACATGCACTGTAAATATAAGAATACACCAGCCATGCTCTTCTATCAGGACAAAGTATTTTCATTACTGTTATATAATGAAATGTCACAGTGGATCCACGACTTACATTACCCTTCAGTTTAAAAAATCTGCCTTCCACGAACAACTGCAGAATCTTCTTTTTGAGAAGCTGTTGTGCTGCAAGATGCACTATATTACTAGAAACCGATATCTGACCCTACGAGTAATGCATTCGATGCTGGCCTTGGTGGAGTCACCATCAACCAGGATCATCCGTGATTGGGGGGGGCAGGTGTGGAGAGAAGGGGAGGGGGAAAATGGACTGGCAGCAAAAAGGGGGAGGAATGACCATGGATCAAGCTGTGGTGCAGAGATGTTGCTCAATGGGCCGCAGTCGCAGTGAGATATAACGCTTATGACGGATGCTTCTCTTGAAAATGCATTACTGCAGTGGGCTTGAAACCATTCAAGTTCTCCTGGGTGTTGCAGGGAATACCTCACCAGAATACCCAACGCTTTCACAGTTGCCCGCATGCATTCTTTCCTGCTGCCGTCGCCCCAAATGTTTACACTTCCACATGCCTGTCGTATTTAGAGACAGACATGCTCACACATATCCTCGCTGTCATGCATCCACGCAAACACACCCACACACACACATGCAATAAAAACAAGGAGATTTTTTTCCCCCCCAGTAAGCATTCATATTCTCACAAAGCCTCCACAGTTGTAGTCACAAATATATCTGTTCCTGTATTGCAAAGCACCCCTGAAGCAGAGTCTGCAGGATGGATTTTCTCGGTACTGTCTAACACCCAGACTTTTTGCATTTTCTCTCCCCTTTTATTTGTTCAGTTTTTAGCCAGACAGTGGAGCATGTTTGTTTAGGGCCCAAATACAACGAAAAACAGAACATGCGTTATAATTGAGCAGTTAAGCAAATAATGCTGCAAATCTATTGTGGGCACTGAAATTCAGATCCTAACGCTTAGTTTTAAGCCATAGTTAAGTGAAAATCGGAAAATCAAATGTGAAACAAACAAATCATATACCTAATGGGCTTATGCAACACAATCGAAATGGCCTCTCAATATCAGGGTAATACAGCGTTTCAAATATTCTATTATGCCGAGGTGAAAGGTTTCATTGTCTTTTAACAAAGCAGGCAGTCGATCCTTAATTCTTCCCAGCAAGTTAATCTGTATGCGAGTGTAAGAATTAATCAGAGGCTGTAATTAAACACAGGTTAAGGTATCTAAGCTGTGATTCTAAAGCTATACAGACAATGTGGCGCTGAGTTTAACGTGATTGATTGAGAAGAACATGCACGCATTTTAGGGGTGCACTTACTGTCCCAAAAAGCTCACTGAGGAAGAGTGTCTTCACCGGAAAAACAGCAACACCAGTTGTTTCTTCAAACATCCTATATTTACATTTTCCTGACAAGAACCTCTTGCAGTTGTGCAAATGATGACATAGTGGGATGTTGCTGTCATGCCGCAAAACCTCTTTGTGGGCTTTCAGACTGAAAAACGACTAAATGCGAAAGTATCAAGGCTAAAATTTGAGGAAAAACCCTTCTTTGGTTTTATTTTACACTTGAAAACTCAACTGATCTGCTTCCTCAGGACAGTGTTTGATGGACAGTGGCCCACAGATTTCATCAAATTTTGATTCAGTGTCATATGTGACATCATTCTTTTCCAACCAAGCCCTGCCTATGTCAAACCAGCCACAAGGACAAAAGCCACAGATATCTGGCATGTGACGCTGAAACGGCTGTAGTTGTGGCAGAAAAATAGGATCCCATTCACTTCAAGTAAAAAACTGTCTGAGAAATTTGTTTTTTAGAAAATAGACTTTTGAAAAATTAAAGGGGCTGTGTTGATGGGAATCTGTTGTTTCATGTACCAGTGAGACAATGAAATACAATCCATAAAATCCAGTTTGAGCAATAGATCTTTGAAGGCTCACATGTGCCAATTTTATGGAAGGACTGTACTCGTCTGGAAAGTGATCATGGTAGCAATGATTTTATCTTTTGTTCTTGAGGTAAACAGTAAAAAGACGACATTCATTTGAGAAAAGTAATTTGACAGGAATTCGCTCATGCACGTATCTGATTTACCACCGCAGCTCTTTGCAGGATGATGTCGCACTGCATTTGCCAGCCAACCCTGCACATTTTTGGCGAAGCCTCCTGTGTTGGCACCTCTGATGTGTTAATGGAGTGGTCCCAGTCCGCTACATAAGGGGGCTGCGTTTTTTTTCTTTGTCTGAATACGGCCTTAGAGAAGAGGTCAGAGTTTTTTTTGTCCTTCTTCATTTGCTAGCAAGTGTAATTCAGGATGTCGAGCTTCTCTTCAACCCAGTAAAACAAAATTTATGGATCCCTTATGGACTCAGAAGACACCCAGGGACATTTGTTGGATCACTGGCACAGTGTGACGACTTGGCCAAATGTTCCTCAGTGTTTATAATGTCAAAGAAGAGAATCGATGAGAAAGTAGCTTTAATTTATTCATCATCATCTTTATTTCCTTTAAATTGTATCTTGACATCTAACATGACTTTATTTGTCGTTGGGTGTCAGTTCAAGTTTGGAGAGAGTTCATTTCTTTCACCTAGTTTAGTGTCTATTAAAAATGAATTATATGCCAACAAATGAACCTAACTAACATACTATTTTGTTTCAACTTTCCTACAAAGGAAACTATAGCTGAGCTACAATTGGAAAAGTTGTCAACCTTGAAAACATGCTTTTTGTAGAAGCCTCAGTCCCTCTGGCCGATCCTCCCTGAACAGGACAGCCTCGGTGTGGTCTTGTCACACCCCACCACCGCCGCCGCGGTTCTGGAAGTCATAGATGGATGCCAGGGATTCATGCTGGTCCTCCATAATGTTCGGCAGCCTGTCCTCTGTTGTGGAGATGGCGTGAGCGTGGCGCACACTGGTCCACTGTTTCCATGCCAAACGCAACGGTGCAACTCCTGTTCTGCATTTGGAGCAGCTTGTGGATGCTCTTGTTGAGTTCCAGAAGGAAATTATCCTCCAGCAGGTAAACAGACAAATTATTATTACCTTCAAACACTCATGCAAACAGTGACGCTCGTAGGACAGATAGAGAAATCACCAGGGGATCGGGGCCCTTGCAAGTGCTAACAAAGGACATTTCTAACTAAAATTCTCTCTACATTGCAATTGATGATAACATTTAACATGTCTGCAACTTCATTGAGGTACAGGAATTACACCATGTTCAACATTTTAATCAATTTATCATTATTAGTCCCTCTCGAGTTTGAGAACCATGTACGATGCTACACTGCGCATCGTCAAAATGGCTGAATAAACAGTGGAAGATCTTCCTGTAGATGAGAGTTGACAAATGGCAGGGCTGACGGCTGCTGAAAAGCAGGGCCCGGACGTGTATATGCCACCAGACATGGTGGACATCCATGCTGTCGCATCAAAAACAGGAAGACCATGATGGCTTTTGCAATTGAATATGAGATGATTCAAATGAATATGCTCTTCAGTGATGCAACATATAATTTAAGTAATGCAGCAACAATTATGCTGTCTCATAAATCACCTCTGCCATTTTCTCATTTCAAATAGAGAGCCGGTTATGGAGCGGTGCTGCAGCAATTTCAGCGGAGGTTCCCGGTTTTCATCTGTCATGCACAAACCCGGAACGTGCGCTTCTGGGTGATGAAGACTGGTTCTGCAGCGAGGCATGTGAGCAGGATGGATCATATAAATCGATTGTTACTGCCACTAAAGTCGAGGGGGGGCAACTGGTCCATCGTGTACTCGCAGACAGCTGCAAATGATTTTAGGGGGACCGTGTTGAGTGTCTGAGACAGCAGAAAAGATTGCCATTAGAGACAGTGTACTGCAGGTTCAGTGCAACTGAAGTACTAACTTCATTTTAAGAGCACGCCATGTATTGGTTAGCGATTACCAAGTTTAACTGTGAAATGTTCAAAAATAATATTGTCGGTGTAAATGATGTGTGTGCCGCAGCACAATACTGCACAGACACTTCCTGTCAATGCAGGGAATGAGGACCAGGTCCAAAAATTATTGCAAGGCTGTCAATGGAGAAGGGCTCTGCCACCTGGCCAGACTTAGCACTGTGTGGGAGGGCGATGGTGATGACAGACCTAATGTGTTTTTGAGACAAACACTGGTAAGATTTGTGAATCCAGTCTTCATTCATTTAATCAGAATCTGAAAGATGTCTCAACTAAGTAACAGTAACAAAGCTAGTGTGTGAGGGCTTGAGATGCAACCGGCTGACCTGAAGATTAACCGGGAGATAATGCTGTCTGGGATTTCAGTGAATGACATGATGAAAAAGAAGGAGTTCAAAGGATTTGATTTAAGTGTAAATCAGAATGTTAAACATGTGACAATAAAGCTAGCTCTTGGTTCTCTTGAACATTTTCTGTTTCCTTCTTTACTTCTCCTGCAAAAACTGTGTTTTCAGTGTCACAATTCTTATTTTTCTAAAGTAATTTTGTTCACAAAATGCAAACAAAACACCCTCTTAATACCCTTTTGCATAGGGAACAGAAATTTCTGACAATAGCGACTCCTACTGGAAATATCCAGGAAGAGACTCGCTCTGACAGCGAAGAAGGAGGAAGTTTGTGGCTTGTTAACAGACATAAGTCAAAGCTGGAGGGAAACTCACTTTGTGTCTATTTGCAGCTGGCTCATTGTCTTGGACTGAGAGAGAACAAGCACCGTGTGATGCTCTGCCTCCACGGCATGCAGCTCACAGAGCCAGCTGATAAGATTCAGCTGATATAAGAAACCATTTTTCTGCCCGGTGATATATATTGTAAACTTTTGCATTGCATGGCGTAATATATCAGTGCACCCCAATAAATCTAGTGTTTATTGACTTTGAATTTTGCTTTATGTGTGTAATGTTTACTAGTGAATCAAACTACTAAAACACATAAATCATGATTAAACATAACGATGAACAAAGCTCAGACCCTCGATAAAAGTCTTAACTATTTAATTTCTTGCATTGCAATTTTCCTCTGATAACTCGATTAGGTGTTTTACCAAAAACACTACGGTGGTCAGGAGTCTTGCACGCAGACAATCAAAATGACCAGTGCGAAGAGATGCTCTGGGTATTTTGAGGAGACTTGGATGAGATGTTTGCCAAGGCTGCAACAGAGTATTTCATGTCCCCAGCCTTATGTCGGAGTTCTCAGAATTCTGCACACGTAAGGCGACAAAGGCAAAGGCAGTACTTGCAAAGTTTGTGAAACAGTATGGAAAGGATGGGATGTTTGCCTTCCTACCAGGCAGGTAGCACAGAGGCTTTGAGGGATTTAGATATACCGCAGGGGGAGACGAGGAATCAGGATGAAACAAGGGTGTGATCTGAACATTGGATTAAAGCGGGATGGCATATAAATTCAACATAATGCCGGTTTAGTATGTTTTTTTTCTGAAATATATTACACTGTGGCTAACTGTCACAAACTTGTGGAGTCAGAAATACTTAAATCACCGATGGAATCATTAAGTACCATTTTTATGATTGAGATTACTTAGTAATGATCAACTTTCTCTGTCAGTATCAAAGATCTTTCTCAATCATTTCAAGTCAAATCTTTATGTGTAAATTCAAAATTCGACCTGTTTTGTGGACCTACAACTTTCTAACTCTGTTATTTGTACTGTTGCGTCTCACTGCCCCCTCCCCTTTCATCATCATGCCACTGGATTGGTTAAATGCTAGGTCTGACTAAGCGTCTTCCCATGAAAGACCTCCAGAAGACAGAGAATTATCCGTCACTCTTATTACGCACATTATTTGTGGAGAATTGAAGTGATGTGTTCTCATACGTGACTATTCAACATTCCCAGTCTCAGCCTTTTGATGCCGATGGTGTTGGCATGCTCGAGTGTTACCTTTCAAAATGCAAAATGACTAAGGAAAACGCTTCTGCAATTTTCTCTTTTCAAAACTGCAAAAGCAGGAATTCATGGAGAGCCAAATGGTTTTTAGTCCCTGGGGTAATTTATGCTTGTTAGTGGTATAAATTGTGTGCAGTGCCTCGAGGAATGTCACAAAAAAAAAGGTGTTTACTTCAAGTAAGGATCCAAATTGGCTTTGAAAAAAAAAAGAGCACAGACCAAAGAACTTCAAACTAAAAGATGGTCACACACTTGTATTGATAATTGAATACATTTCCAATGTTTTACCAGACATGGTAGCTTCATTAGGGTTGAGACCAAGCCTTGCACACAGATCTTAGATTCCAGTCAATCAAACGCAACTGCAGTCGGTGCGTGCTGCTTTAGTTTCTTTAAAGCCAGACTGAAGCGGTTACCAGTGTGAGAGTTAAATTAAGGGTAAAGGTATACTTTCTTGACAGGTTTGCTTAAATTGCTTTCTGCCACTTTGCCAATCCCAGCGTGAACACAGACAAGCAAATATCTTGAATATATAGAAAGTGTAAAAAAAAAAAAAAAGGGTAAGAAATCGTGCTGCCACAGAGATCACACAAATGCTAATCATGCGGCGCTGCTTGCGTTAGACTGAAGGATAAACCTTTTTACCAGCTTAATCCTCCACAGCATTATTTCTGATGGGATATAATTGTGCTATCTTACTTGGGGATCATTTTGAGTTCATCCCTCACATACTGTTTACCCTCCAACATCACTGCTGGCTATCTGTGCAACTGCACAGTCAGGTTTATCCACCCAGTCAAATTAATCCTCAGGAACAGCTTTGAATGTACCGTATCACGGCTGGATTTGGCACATGCACGTAAGAAAAATGTCATTCAGAGGGAAATAACAGACTCCTGTTGGCAGCAATTTAGAGACAAAAGATACATCAGAAACCCATATGGTTTTCCACTCATTTTCCAAAGTGCCTGTCCGTTCCATATGGTTTTATATAGTGCAGACTTCAGTAGACTCCCCTCCCTCGCAATACTGTACGTGGCCAGACTCATATTTCAGGTGCCTTTAGCCTCTATAACTCTAATAACTCTTGACTTACTCTTGGAGTCTATTCCACATCTCCATGAAAATGGTGGTAAATTTCAAAATTGAGTAAATCTATTGTATAATCATTTACTTCATTTTGTACCTCATTCACTTCACTCCTGCAAGTAAAACACCCCTTTACAGCTTGACATTGCAGGTGACACAACTTTTCTTACACAACCTGAAATGGCTCAATTTGCACCACTACGAGCAGACAAACTAGCAGCCCCTGTTGCTCTTTTTTCAACACATTCATCCACTTGAGCCAGATGATCGTCTTCCACTTCCACAGGTTTTATTGATCGCTTTCGAGTTCGCCGCCACCTAATGGCTCCTGATGTATTCTTTACCTGACTGATCCGGACGTACCTCCTCGTGAGTATTTTTAATTCTGCTGCTTTCATAAGCTTTCTTTACCTTTGCAGCACTAGCCCTGCAAAATCAGATTTTTAAGCTTTTTAAGTTTTAGATCTTTTCTGTATTTGTATATTGTCTTGCCTCTCTGCAGCACATTCTTTTCATTTGCAGCACATTTCCATTGTTGTTTATGTTTTTTGTATTTTTGTAATTCTTTTTTGAGTTGGCATCGTTTCTGCAGCAGCAGCACGTTTCCCCTAATGGGAGTGTTTCGAGCCGTTGCACCAAGCGGTTGCTCATAGTGATAAAACCGCAGAGGTTTATTGCAAGAAAACTGCTTGCTAAAATATCTGGCTAATGCAAGGTGATAAGTGATACAGTAAACGGTAATTGATTTGAATGAAATGGCCACAACTATGTGCTTCTTGTCTCAAGAAGGGTTTAATGTAGGTATTTGGAGCTAGACCATATGTTAGCAACCTTTGGCAAAACGTCTTTGTGTACTGACATTTTATGATAAATTCACATTTTCTGTCAACCAAATGGAAAAATTCAAGTGTGTGTGTGTGTGTGTGTGTGTGTGTGGGCGCTCACCTGCGATTTTGACCTCACTTC